>NW_027640706.1:0-402628 GCF_949752795.1 Hyperoodon ampullatus | reverse complement strand
GAAGAAGAATTAACCAATTCTCAGCCACCCACCGGGAACCAGTATAGGTCCTGAACCAAAATTTTGGACTTGCGGTCAGCTCACCAAAAACGGAGTGAAAAATGGAGCTCAGGGGCACAGCAATTCACAAACTGGCCGAGTAATAAAGGACAACTATCGTCCAAAAATCTGTTGAGGGAAGGCAACGAGGCGACCTGAAAGCGAGGCAGAATAGCAGGAAACAGATATTCAAGAGGTACGTTGAGAATCGCCTTTAAAGCACAGGAAGAGGGGCACAACTTCGACAATGATGCACTTGCCCAAAAAGGGCGTATGCGTTTCTCCTGAATATATTCAGGAGAAAACGCATATGCCCTTTTTAACCTAGCAAGCAAGCGGCAATGCAAATCTGCAATACAAAGAAGTATCACTTCCCGCCCGTCAAAAGGGACATCCACAAAATGTGTAAAAACCAGAAAGGCAAGACAGGCCCTGGAGAACAGGGAGCCTTGTTATGCTGATGGGCGGGATGTAAATTGCCAACTGCCTCTCTGAGGAGTGCATTGTGTTCCCTAAAACAAATAAAGAACAGAGATACAGAGCCAAGGGCACTTCCAGTCTAGGGAATATACCTTGGGAAAACTGAAAATCAATAAGACAGAGCCACCCCAAAATTTAGGGCTGCACTGCTTACAAGGACCTCAACTTGGGTACACCTTAAATATCCCAGGAAATATAAAAATGGTTCAAAAAATTGGGGTACTTACGTACGATGGAATATCCCTCAGCCATGAAATCAATGTCATAAAACCAGTAGCAGCAAAATGGGTGGATTCAGGTACGATAATTCTAAGTGAAATAAGTCACACAGAAAAAGAAACTTATCATAAGATATCACTTATGAAGATCCTGTAAACATGGCTACACATGAACTGAGTTAGGAAAGAGAACAGTGTCTCACATTTAGAAAACACTCTTATGCCTGCTTAAGGGGGAAGGAGAGGTGGGGTGATGCATAAAACCAGAGTTTGATATAAGCACAGGTACCGTTCCAAAAACCAACTATGGAATAGACAAGACCTACACCTTCCTCAGTGAAAGGGACTCAAAACCACATATTTCCAGCAGAGGAATATATCTGACTAGTAAGAATCTTAAAACCTATGTATTGATATGTCTCCGTAAGGGAATCAAGTGTGTGTAGACTGGCATAAACATGGCAGTGAGTATCAGCTCAAACCCACTATAAAAAGGAATTTCAAAAGCAAAACAAAAAAACTGGGAAATTCTTTACAATTCCTTCAGGGTCTCTGAAGAAACCTGGAATGACCCTATCTACAACGACAGCTGGATGTGGCATAAGGAGGGACACCTGGGACTGAGAGGATTGGTGAGATTGGGTGAGCAAATGCAGACCCTTTAAAGCACAAATGCCTGGCACCCATTCCATGGGTCCCAACTCTCAAGGTTGAAGGGAATACTACTACAGTTATAACATGTACGGGAAACCTAGAGAACGGACACACTGTGAATACGAAAGGTTCCTAAAACTCAAAGAATAGTCCCTCTCCTGTTGCTCCGGTTTGACTTTCCATCTGCTTTACTATCAACCTCCCAACTTGGAGAGACAGCCCCTTTAACCTCCTGGTTCACACAGGTTGCCAATTTGGCAGAAGATGAAAGTGAAGAGGGAGAACCAATGAGAGAGTAGGTGTTAGGCATTTGAAGGGGCCCATATCACTGTAATTTCCCGGCAAGAAGATGAATTAACCAAAGTTTCAGGCACCCAGCGGGAACCAGCATAGGTCCTGAACCAAAATTTTGGACTTGCGGTCAGCTCACCAAAAACGAGTTGAAAAATGGAGCTCAGGGGCACAGCAATTCACAAACTGGCAGAGAAATAAAGGACAACTATCGTCCAAAATTCTGTTGAGGGAAGGCAACGAGGCGGACTTGAAAGCGAGGCAGAATAGCAGGAAACAGATTTCAAGAGGTACGTTGGAATCGCCTTTAAAGCACAGGAAGAGGGGCACAACTTCGACAATGATGCACTTGTCCAAAAAGGGCGTATGCGTTTTCTCCTGAATATATTCAGGAGAAAACGCATACACCATTTTAGGCCAAGCAAGCAAGCGGGCAATGGAAATCTGCACAACAAAGAAGTATCACTTCCCACCGGTCAAAAGGGACATCCAGAAAATGTGTAAAAACCAGAAAGGCAAGACAGGCCCTGGAGAAGAAGGAGCCTTGTTATGCTGATGGGCGGGATGTAAATTGCCAAAAGCCTCTCTGGAGAAGTACATTGTGTTCCCTAAAACAAGTAAAGAACAGAGATACAGAGCCAAGGGCACTTCCAGTCTAGGGAATAAACCTTGGGAAAACTGAAAATCAATAAGGCAGAGCCACCCCAAAATTTAGGGCTGCACTGCGTACAAGGACCTCAACTTGGGTACACCTTAAATATCCCAGGAAATATAAAAATGGTTCAAAAAATTGTGGTACTTACGTACGATGGAATATCCCTCAGCCATGAAATCAATGTCATAAGACCAGTAGCAGCAAAATGGGTGGATTCAGGTACGATGATTCTAAGTGAAATAAGTCACACAGAAAAAGAAACTTATCATAAGATATCACTTATGAAGATCCTGTAAACATGGCTACACTTGAACTGAGTTAGGAAAGAGAACAGTGTCTCACATTTAGAAAACACTCATATGCCTGCTAAAGGGGGAAGGAGAGGTGGGGTGATGTATAAAACAAGAGTTTGATATAAGCACAGGTACCGTTCCAAAAACCAACTATGGAATAGACAAGACCTACACCTTCCTCAGTGAAAGGGGCTCAAAACCCCATATTTCCCACAGAGGAATATATCTGACTAGTAAGAATCTTAAAACCTATGTATTGATATGTCTCCGTAAGGGAATCAAGTGTGTCTAGACTGGCATAAACATGGCAGCGAGAATCAGCTCAAACCCACTATAAAAATGAATTTAAAAAACTAAAAAAAAAAACTGGGAAATTCTTTACAATTCCTTCAGGGTCTCTGATGAAACCTGGAATGACCCTATCTACAATGACAGGTGGATGTGGCATAAGGAGGGACACTTGGGACTGAGACGATTGGTGAGATTGGGTGAGCAAATGCAGACCCTTTAAAGCACAAATGCCTAGCACCTAGTCCATGGGTCCCAACTCTCCAGGTTGAAGGGAATATTACTACAGCTATAACATGTACGGGAAACCTAGAGAACGGACACACTGTGAATACGAAAGGTTTCTAAAACTCAACGAATAGTCCCTCTCCTGGTGGACCGGTTTGACTTTCCATCTGCTTTACTATCAATGTCCGAACTTGGAGAGACAGCCCCTTTAACCTCCTGGTTCGCACAGGTTGCCAATTTGGCAGAGGATGAAAGGGAAGAGGGAGAACCAATGAGAGAGTAGCTGTTAGGCATTTGGACGGGCACGTATCACTCTACCTTCCCAGCAGGAAGAAGAATTAACCAAAGTCTCAGCCACCCACCGGGAACCAGTATAGGTCCTGAACCAAAATTTTGGACTTGCGGTCAGCTCACCTAAAACGAGTTGATAAATGGAGCTCAGGGACACAGCAATTCACAAACTGGCCGAGTAATAAAGGGCAACTCTCGTCCAAAAATCTGTTGAGGGAAGGCAACGAGGCAGACTTGAAAGCTAGGCAGAATAGCAGGAAAGAGATTTCAAGAGGTACGTTGGAATCGCCTTTAAAGCACAGGAAGAGGGGCACAACTTCGACAATGATGCACTTGGCCAAAAAGGGCGTATGTGTTTTCTCCTGAATATATTCAGGAGAAAACGCATACGCCCTTTTTGGCCAAGCAAGCAAGCGGGCAATGCAAATCTGCACTAAAAAGAAGTATCACTTCCCACCAGTCAAAAAGGACATCCACAAAATGTGTAAAAACCAGAAAGGCAAGAAAGGCCCTGGAGAACAGGGAGCCTTGTTATGCTGATGGGCGGGATGTACATTGCCAAATCCCTCTCTGGAGGAGTGCATTGTGTTCCCTAAAAAAAGTAAACAACAGAGCTACAGAGCCAAGGGCACTTCCAGTCTAGGGAATATACCTTGGGAAAACTGAAAATCAATAAGACAGAGCCACCCCAAAATTTAGGGCTGCACTGCTTACAAGGAGCTCAACTTGGGTACACCTTAAATGTCCCAGGAAATATAAAAATGGTTCAAAAAATTGTGGTACTTACGTACGATGGAATATCCCTCAGCCATGAAATCAATGTCATAAGACCAGTAGCAGCAAAATGGGTGGATTCAGGTACGATGATTCTAAGTGAAATAAGTCACAGAGAAAAAGAAACTTATCATAAGATATCACTTATGAAGATCCTGTAAACATGGCTACACTTGAACTGAGTTAGGAAAGAAAACAGTGTCTCACATTTAGAAAACACTCTTATGCCTGCTTAAGGGGGAAGGAGAGGTGGGGTGATGCATAAAACCAGAGTTTGATATAAGCACAGGTACCGTTCCAAAAACCAACTATGGAATAGACAAGACCTACACCTTCCTCAGTGAAAGGGACTCAAAACCCCATATTTCCCGCAGAGGAATATATCTGACTAGTAAGAAACTTAAAACCTATGTATTGATATGTCTGCGTAAGGGAATCAAGTGTGTCTAGACTGGCATAAACATGGCAGCGAGAATCAGCTCAAACCCACTATAAAAAGGAATTTCAAAAACAAAACAAAAAAACTGGGAAATTCTTTAAAATTCCTTCAGGGTCTCTGATGACAGCTGGAATGACCCTATCTACAATGACAGCTGGATGTGGCATAAGGCTGGACACTTGGGACTGAGAGGATTGGTGAGATTGGGTGAACAAATGCAGACCCTTTAAAGCAATAATGCATGGCACCCATTCCATGGGTCCCAACTCTCCAGGTTGAAGGGAATATTACTACAGTTATAACATGTACGGGAAACCTAGAGAACGGACACACTGTGAATACGAAAGGTTTCTAAAACTCAACGAATATTCCCTATCCTGGTGCTCCGGTTTGACTTTCCATCTGCTTTACTATCAACCTCCCAACTTGGAGAGACAGCCCCTTTAACCTCCTGGTTCGTACAGGTTGCCAATTTGGCAGAGGATGAAAGGGAAGAGGGAGAACCAATGAGAGAGTATCTGTTAGGCATATGGACGGGCACATATCACTCTAACTTCCCGGCAGGAAGAAGAATTTACCAAAGTCTCAGCCACCCACCGGGAACCAGTATAGGTCCTGAAGCAAAATTTTGGACTTGCGGTCAGCTCACCAAAAACGAGTTGAAAAATGGAGCTCAGGGGCACAGCAATTCACAAACTGGCCGAGTAGTAAATGACAACTATCGTCCAAAAATCTTTTGAGGGAAGGCAACGAGTCGGAGTTGAAAGTGAGGCAGAATAGCAGGAAACTGATTTCAAGAGGTACGTTGGAATCGCCTTTAAAGCACAGGAAGAGGGGCACAACTTCGACAATGATGCACTTGGCCAAAAAGTGCGTATGCGTTTTCTCCTGAATATATTCAGGAGAAAACGCATACGCCCTTTTTGGCCAAGCAAGCAAGCGAGCAATGCAAATCTGCACTACAAAGAAGTATCACTTCCCACCGGTCAAAAGGGACATCCACAAAATGTGTAAAAACCAGAAAGGCAAGACAGGCCCTGGAGAACAGGGGGCCTTGTTATGCTGATGGGCGGGATGTAAATTGCCAGCTGCCTCTCTGGAGGAGTGCATTGTGTTCCCTAAAACAAGTAAAGAACAGAGCTACAGAGCCAAGGGCACTTCCAGTCTGGGGAATATACCTTGGGAAAACTGAAAATCAATAAGACAGAGCCACCCCAAAATTTAGGGCTGCACTGCTTACAAGGACCTCAACTTGGGTACACCTTAAATATCCCAGGAAATATAAAAATGGTTCAAAAAATTGTGGTACTTACGTACGATGGAATATCCCTCAGCCATGAAATCAATGTCATAAGACCAGTAGCAGCAAAATGGGTGGATTCAGGTACGATGATTCTAAGTGAAATAAGTCACAGAGAAAAAGAAACTTATCATAAGATATCACTTATGAAGATCCTGTAAACATGGCTACACTTGAACTGAGTTAGGAAAGAGAACAGTGTCTCACATTTAGAAAACACTCTTATGCCTGCTTAAGGGGGAAGGAGAGGTGGGGTGATGCATAAAACCAGAGTTTGATATAAGCACAGGTACCGTTCCAAAAACCAACTATGGAATAGACAAGACCTACACCTTCCTCAGTGAAAGGGACTCAAAACCCCATATTTCCCGCAGAGGAATATATCTGACTAGTAAGAATCTTAAAACCTATGTATTGATATGTCTCCGTAAGGGAATCAAGTGTGTCTAGACTGGCATAAACATGGCAGCGAGAACCAGCTCAAACCCACTATAAAAAGGAATTTCAAAAGCAAAACAAAAAAACTGGGAAATTCTTTACAATTCCTTCAGGGTCTCTGATGACAGCTGGAATGACCCTATCTACAATGACAGCTGGATGTGGCATAAGGCTGGACACTTGGGACTGAGAGGATTGGTGAGATTGGGTGAACAAATGCAGACCCTTTAAAGCAATAATGCATGGCACCCATTCCATGGGTCCCAACTCTCCAGGTTGAAGGGAATATTACTACAGTTATAACATGTACGGGAAACCTAGAGAACGGACACACTGTGAATACGAAAGGTTTCTAAAACTCAACGAATATTCCCTATCCTGGTGCTCCGGTTTGACTTTCCATCTGCTTTACTATCAACCTCCCAACTTGGAGAGACAGCCCCTTTAACCTCCTGGTTCGTACAGGTTGCCAATTTGGCAGAGGATGAAAGGGAAGAGGGAGAACCAATGAGAGAGTATCTGTTAGGCATATGGACGGGCACATATCACTCTAACTTCCCGGCAGGAAGAAGAATTTACCAAAGTCTCAGCCACCCACCGGGAACCAGTATAGGTCCTGAAGCAAAATTTTGGACTTGCGGTCAGCTCACCAAAAACGAGTTGAAAAATGGAGCTCAGGGGCACAGCAATTCACAAACTGGCCGAGTAATAAATGACAACTATCGTCCAAAAATCTTTTGAGGGAAGGCAACGAGTCGGAGTTGAAAGTGAGGCAGAATAGCAGGAAACTGATTTCAAGAGGTACGTTGGAATCGCCTTTAAAGCACAGGAAGAGAGGCACAACTTCGACAATGATGCACTTGGCCAAAAAGGGCGTATGCGTTTTCTCCTGAATATATTCAGGAGAAAACGCATACGCCCTTTTTGGCCAAGCAAGCAAGCGAGCAATGCAAATCTGCACTACAAAGAAGTATCACTTCCCACCGGTCAAAAGGGACATCCACAAAATGTGTAAAAACCAGAAAGGCAAGACAGGCCCTGGAGAACAGGGGGCCTTGTTATGCTGATGGGCGGGATGTAAATTGCCAGCTGACTCTCTGGAGGAGTGCATTGTGTTCCCTAAAACAAGTAAAGAACAGAGCTACAGAGCCAAGGGCACTTCCAGTCTGGGGAATATACCTTGGGAAAACTGAAAATCAATAAGACAGAGCCACCCCAAAATTTAGGGCTGCACTGCTTACAAGGACCTCAACTTGGGTACACCTTAAATATCCCAGGAAATATAAAAATGGTTCAAAAAATTGTGGTACTTACGTACGATGGAATATCCCTCAGCCATGAAATCAATGTCATAAGACCAGTAGCAGCAAAATGGGTGGATTCAGGTGCGATGATTCTAAGTGAAATATGTCACACAGAAAAAGAAACTTATCATAAGATATCACTTATGAAGATCCTGTAAACATGGCTACACTTGAACTGAGTTAGGAAAGAGAACAGTGTCTCACATTTAGAAAACACTCTTATGCCTGCTTAAGGGGGAAGGAGAGGTGGGGTGATGCATAAAACCAGAGTTTGATATAAGCACAGGTACCGTTCCAAAAACCAACTATGGAATAGACAAGACCTACACCTTCCTCAGTGAAAGGGACTCAAAACCCCATATTTCCCGCAGAGGAATATATCTGACTAGTAAGAATCTTAAAACCTATGTATTGATATGTCTCCGTAAGGGAATCAAGTGTGTCTAGACTGGCATAAACATGGCAGCGAGAACCAGCTCAAACCCACTATAAAAAGGAATTTCAAAAGCAAAACAAAAAAACTGGGAAATTCTTTACAATTCCTTCAGGGTCAATGATGAAACCTGGAATGACCCTATCTACAACGACAGCTGGATGTGGCATAAGGCTGGACACTTGGGACTGAGAGGATTGGTGAGATTGAGTGAACAAATGCAGACCCTTTAAAGCAATAATGCATGGCACACATTCCATGGGTCCCAACTCTCCAGGTTGAAGGGAATATTACTACAGTTATAACATGTACAGGAAACCTAGAGAAAGGACACACTGTGAATACGAAAGGTTTCTAAAACTCAACGAATAGTCCCTCTCCTGGTGCTCCGGTTTGACATTCCATCTGCTTTACTATCAACCTCCCAACTTGGAGAGACAGCCCCTTTAACCTCCTAGTTCGCACAGGTTGCCAATTTGGCAGAGGATGAAAGGGAAGAGGGAGAACCAATGAGAGAGTAGCTGTTAGGCATTTGGACGGGCACATATCACTCTAACTTCCCGGCAGGAAGAAGAATTTACCAAAGTCTCAGCCACCCACCGGGAACCAGTATAGGTCCTGAAACAAAATTTTGGACTTGCGGTCAGCTCACCAAAAACGAGTTGAAAAATGGAGCTCAGGGGCACAGCAATTCACAAACTAGCCGAGTAATAAAGGGCAACTATCGTCCAAAAATCTGTTGAGGGAAGGCAACGAGGCGGACTTGAAAACGAGGCAGAATAGCAGGAAACAGATTTCAAGAGGTACGTTGGAATCACCTTTAAGGCACAGGAAGAGAGGCACAACTTCGACAATGATGCACTTGACCAAAAATGGCGTATGCGTTTTCTCCTGAATATATTAAGGAGAAAACGCATACGCCCTTTTTGGCCAAGCAAGCAAGCGGGCAATGCAAATCTGCACTACAAAGAAGTATCACTTCCCACCGGTCAAAAGGGACATCCACAAAATGTGTAAAAACCAGAAAGGCAAGACAGGCTCTGGAGAACAGGGAGCCTTGTTATGCTGATGGGCGGGATGTAAATTGCCAACTGCCTCTCTGGAGGAGTACATTGTGTTCCCTAAAACAAGTAAAGAACAGAGCTACAGAGCCAAGGGCACTTCCAGTCTAGGGAATAAACCTTGGGAAAACTGAAGATCAATAAGACAGAGCCACCCCAAAATTTAGGGCTGCACTGCTTACAAGGACCTCAACTTGGGTACACCTTAAATATCCCAGGAAATATAAAAATGGTTCAAAAAATTGTGGTACTTACGTACGATGGAATATCCCTCAGCCATGAAATCAATGTCATAAGACCAGTAGCAGCAAAATGGGTGGATTCAGGTACGATGATTCTAAGTGAAATAAGTCACACAGAAAAAGAAACTTATCATAAGATATCACTTATGAAGATCCTGTAAACATGGCTACACTTGAACTGAGTTAGGAAAGAGAACAGTGTCGCACATTTAGAAAACACTCTTAGGCCTGCTTAAGGTGGAAGGAGAGGTGGGGTGATGTATAAAACCAGAGTTTGATATAAGCACAGGTACCGTTCCAAAAACCAACTATGGAATAGACAAGACCTACACCTTAATCAGTGAAAGGGACTCAAAACCCCATATTTCCCGCACAGGAATATATCTGACTAGTAAGAATCTTAAAACCTATGTATTGATATGTCTCCGTAAGGTAATCAAGTGTGTCTAGACTGGCATAAACATGGCAGCGAGAATCAGCTCAAACCCACTATAAAAAGGAATTTCAAAAACAAAACAAAAAAACTGGGAAATTCTTTAAAATTCCTTCAGGGTCTCTGATGAAAGCTGGAATGACCCTATCTACAACGACAGCTGGATGTGGCATAAGGCTCGACACATGGGAGTGAGAGGATTGGTGAGATTGGGTGAGCAAATGCAGACCCTTTAAATCACAAATGCCTGGCACCCATTCCATGGGTCCCAACTCTCCAGGTTGAAGGGAATATTACTACAGCTATAACATGTACGGGAAACCTAGAGAATGGGCACACTGTTAATACGAAAGGTTTCTAAAACTCAACGAATAGTCCCTCTCCTGGTGCTCGGGTTTGACTTTCCATCTGCTTTACTATCAACCTCCCAACTTGGAGAGACAGCCCCTTTAACCTCCTGGTTCGCACAGGTTGCAAATTTGGCAGAGGATGAAAGGGAAGAGGGAGAACCAATGAGAGAGTAGCTGTTAGGCATTTGGATGGGGACATATCACTCTAACTTCCCGGCAGGAAGAAGAATTAACCAAAGTCTCAGCCACCCACCGGGAACCAGCATAGGTCCTGAACCAAAATTTTTGATTGCGGTCAGCTCACAAATAACGAGTTGCAAAACGCATCTCAAGGGCACAGCAATTCACAAACTGGCAGAGTAATAAAGGAAAACTATCATCCAAAAATCTGTTAAGGGAAGGCAACGAGGCGGACTTGAATGCGAGGCAGAATAGCAGGAAACAGATTTCAAGAGGTACGTTGGTATCGCGTTTAAAGCACAGGAAGAGGGCCACAACTTCAACAATGATGAACTTGGCCAAAAAGGGCGTATGCGTTTTCTCCTGAATATATTCAGGGGAAAACACATACGCCCTTTTTGGCCAAGCAAGCAAGCAGGCAATGCAAATCTGCACTACAAAGAAGTATCACTTCCCACCGGTCAAAAGGGATATCCACAAAATGTGTAAAAATCAGAAAGGCAAGACAGGCCCTGGAGAACAGGGAGCCTTGTTATGCTGATGGGCGGGATGTAAATTGCCAATTGCCTCTGTGGAGGAGTACATTGTGTTCCCTAAAACAAGTAAACATCAGAGCTACAGAGGCAAGGGCACTTCCAGTCTAGGGAATATACCTTGGCAAAACTGAAAATCAATAAGACAGAGCCACCCCAAAATTTAGGGCTGCACTGCTTACAAGGACCTCAACTTGGGTACACCTTAAATATCCCAGGAAATATAAAAATGGTTCAAAAAATTGTGGTATTTACGTACGATGGAATATCCCTCAGCCATGAAATCAATGTCATAAGACCAGTAGCAGCAAAATGGGTGGATTCAGGTACGATGATTCTAAGTGAAATAAGTCACACAGAAAAAGAAACTTATCATAAGATATCACTTATGAAGATCCTGTAAACATGGCTACACTTGAACTGAGTTAGGAAAGAGAACAGTGTCTCACATTTAGAAAACACTCTTATGCCTGCTTAAGGGGGAAGGAGAGGTGGGGTGATGCATAAAACCAGAGTTTGATATAAGCACAGGTACCGTTCCAAAAACCAACTATGGAATAGACAAGACCTACACCTTCCTCAGTGAAAGGGACTCAAAACCCCATATTTCCCGCAGAGGAATATATCTGACTAGAAAGAATCTTAAACCTATGTATTGATATGTCTCCATAAGGGAATCAAGTGTGTCTAGACTTGCATAAACATGGCAGCGAGAATCAGCTCAAACCCACTATAAAAAGGAATTTCAAAAACAAAACAAAAAAACTGGGAAATTCTTTACAATTCCTTCAGGGTCTCTGATGAAACCTGGAATGACCCTATCTACAACGACAGCTGGATGTGGCACAAGGCTGGACACTTGGGACTGAGAGGATTGGTGAGATTGGGTGAGCAAATGCAGACCCTTTAAAGCAATAATGCATGGCACCCATTTCATGGGTCCCAACTCTCCAGGTTGAAGGGAATATTACTACGGTTATAACATATACGGAAAACCTAGAGAACGGACACACTGTGAATATGAAAGGTTTCTAAAACTCAACGAATAGTCCCTCTCCTGGTGCTCCGGTTTGACTTTCCATCTGCTTTACTATCAATCTCCCAACTTGGAGAGACAGCCCTTTAAACTCCTGGTTCGCACAGGTTTCCAATTTTGCAGAGGATGAAAGGGAAGAGGGAGAACCAACGAGAGAGTAGCTGTTAGGCATTTGGACGGTCACATATCACTCTACCTTCCCAGCAGGAAGAAGAATTAACCAAAGTCTCAGCCCACCACCGGGAACCAGCATAGGTCCTGAACCAAAATTTTGGACTTGCAGTCAGCTCACAAAAAATGAGTTGAAAAATGGCGCTCAAGGGAACAGCAATTCACAAACTGGCCGAGTAATAAAGGACAACTATCGTCCGAAAATCTGTTAAGGGAAGGCAACGAGGCGGACTTGAAAGTGAGGCAGAATAGCAGGAAACGGATTTCAAGAGGTACGTTGGAATCGCCTTTAAAGCACAGGAAGAGGGGCACAACTTCGACAATGATGCACTTGGCCAAAAAGGGCGTATGCGTTTTCTCCTGAATATATTCAGGAGAAAACGCATACGCCCTTTTTGGCCAAGCAAGCAAGCGGGCAATGCTAATCTGCACTACAAAGAAGCATCACTTCACACCGTTCAAAAGGGACATCCACAAAATGTGTAAAAACCAAAAAGGTAAGACAGGCCCTGGAGAACAGGGAGCCTTGTTATGCTGATGGGCGGGATGTACATTGCCAACTGCCTCTCTGGAGGAGTGCATTGTGTTCCCTAAAACAAGTAAACAACAGAGCTACAGAGCCAAGGGCACTTCCAGTCCAGGGAATATACATTGGGAAAACTGAAAATCAATAAGAGAGAGCCACCCCAAAATTTAGGGCTGCACTGCTTACAAGGACCTCAACTTGGGTACACATTAAATATCCCAGGAAATATAAAAATGGTTCAAAAAATTGTGGTACTTACGTACGATGGAATATCCCTCAGCCATGAAATCAATGTCATAAGACCAGTAGCAGCAAAATGGGTGGATTCAGGTACGATGATTCTAAGTGAAATAAGTCACACAGAAAAAGAAACTTATCATAAGATATCACTTATGAAGATCCTGTAAACATGGATACACTTGAACTGAGTTAGGAAAGAGAACAGTGTCTCACATTCAGAAAACACTCTTATGCCTGCTTAAGGAGGAAGGGGAGGTGGGGTGATGCATAAAACCAGAGTTTGATATAAGCACAGGTACCGTTTCAAAAACAAACTATGGAATAGCCAAGACCTACACCTTCCTCAGGGAAAGGGACTCAAAACCCCATATTTCCCGCAGAGGAATATATCTGACTAGTAAGAATCTTAAAACCTATGTATTGATATGTCTCCGTAAGGGAATCAAGTGTGTCTAGACTGGCATAAACATGGCAGCGAGAATCAGCTCAAACACACTATAAAAAGGAATTTCAAAAACAAAACAAAAAAACTGTGAAATTCTTTACAATTCCTTCAGGGTTTCTGATCAAACCTGGAATGACCCTATCTACAACGACAGCTGGATGTGGCATAAGGCTGGACACATGGGAGTGAGAGGATTGGTGAGATTGGGTGAGCAAATGCAGACCCTTTAAATCACAAATGCCTGGCACCCATTCCATGGGTCCCAACTCTCCAGGTTGAAGGGAATATTACTACAGCTATAACATGTACAGGAAACCTAGAGAACGGACACACTGTGAATACGAAAGGTTTCTAAAACTCAACGAATAGTCCCTCTCCTGGTGCTCCGGTTTGACTTTCCATCTGCTTTACTATCAATCTCCCAACTTGGAGAGACCACCCCTTTAACGTCCTGGTTCGCACAGGTTTCAAATTTGGCACAGGATGAAAGGGAAGATGGAGAACCAATGACAGTGTAGCTGTTAGGCATTTGGTCGGTCACATACCACTGTAATTTCCCGGCAGGAAGAAGAATTAACCAAAGTCTCAGCCACCCACCGGGAACCAGTATAGGTCCTGAAGCAAAATTTTGGAATTGCCCTGAGCTCACCAAAAACGAGTTGAAAAATGGAGCTCAGGGGCACAGCAATTCACAAACTGGCTGAGTAATAAAGGACAACTATCGTCCAAAAATCTGTTGAGGGAAGGCAACGAGGCGGACTTGAAAGCGAGGCAGAATAGCAGGAAACAGATTTCAAGAGGTACGTTGGAATCACCTTTAAAGCACAGGAAGAGGGGCACAACTTCGACAATGATGCACTTGGCCAAAAAGGGCGTATGCGTTTTCTCCTGAATATATTCAGGAGAAAACGCATACGCCCTTTTTGGCCAAGCAAGCAAGCGGGCAATGCAAATCTTCACTACAAAGAAGTATCACTTCCCACCGGTCAAAAGGGACATCCACAAAATGTGTAAAAACCAGAAAGGCAAGACAGGCCCTGGAGAACAGGGAACCTTTTTATGCTGATGGGCGGGACGTAAATTGCCAACTGCCTCTCTGGAGGATTGCATTGTGTTCCCTAAAACAAGTAAAGAACAGAGCTACAGAGCCAAGGGCACTTCCAGTCTCGGGAATATACCTTGGGAAAACTGAAAATCAATAAGACAGAGCCACCCCAAAATTTAGGGCTGCACTGCCTACAAGGACCTCAACTTGGGTACACCTTAAATATCCCAGGAAATATAAAAATGGTTCAAAAAATTGTGGTACTTACGTACGATGGAATATCCCTCAGCCATGAAATCAATGTCATAAGACCAGTAGCAGCAAAATGGGTGGATTCAGGTGCGATGATTCTAAGTGAAATATGTCACACAGAAAAAGAAACTTATCATAAGATATCACTTATGTAGATCCTGTAAACATGGCTACACTTGAAATGAATTAGGAAAGAGAACAGTGTCTCACATTTAGAAAACACTCTTATGCCTGCTTAAGGGGGAAGGAGAGGTGGGGTGATGCATAAAACCAGAGTTTGATATAAGCACAGTTACCGTTCCAAAAACCAACTATGGAATAGACAAGACCTACACCTTCCTCAGTGAAAGGGACTCAAAACCCCATATTTCCCGCAGAGGAATATATGTGACTAGTAAGAATCTTAAAACCTATGTATTGATATGTCTCCGTAAGGGAATCAAGTGTGTCTAGACTGGCATAAACATGGCAGCGAGAATCAGCTCAAACCCACTATAAAAAGGAATTTCAAAACCAAAACAAAAAAACTGGGCAATTCTTTACAATTCCTTCAGGGTCAATGATGAAACCTGGAATGACCCTATCTACAACGACAGCTGGATGTGGCATAAGGCTGGACACTTGGGACTGAGAGGATTGGTGAGATTGGGTGAACAAATGCAGACCCTTTAATGCAATAATGCATGGCACCCATTCCATGGGTCCCAACTCTCCAGGTTGAAGGGAATATTACTACAGTTATAACATGTACGGGAAACCTAGAGAACGGACACACTGTGAATACGAAAGGTTTCTAAAACTCAACGTATATTCCCTCTCCTGGTGCTCCGGTTTGACTTTCCATCTGCTTTACTATCAACCTCCCAACTTGGAGAGACAGCCCCTTTAACCTCCTGGTTCGCACAGGTTGCCAATTTGGCAGAGGATGAAAGGGAAGAGGGAGAACCAATGAGAGAGTAGCTGTTAGGCATTTGGACGGGCACATATCACTCTAACTTCCCGGTAGGAAGAAGAATTTATCAAAGTCTCAGCCACCCACCGGGAACCAGTATAGGTCCTGAAACAAAATTTTGGACTTGCGGTCAGCTCACCAAAAACGAGTTGAAAAATGGAGCTCAGGGGCACAGCAATTCACAAACTGGCCGAGTAATAAAGGGCAACTATCGTCCAAAAATCTGTTGAGGGAAGGCAACGAGGCAGACTTGAAAGCGAGGCAGAATAGCAGGAAACAGATTTCAAGAGGTACGTTGGAATCGCCTTTAAAGCACAGGAAGAGGGGCACAACTTCGACAATGATGCACTTGGCCAAAAAGGGCGTATGCGTTTTCTCCTGAATATATTCAGGAGAAAACGCATACGCCCTTTTTGGCCAAGCAAGCAAGCGGGCAATGCAAATCTGCACTACAAAGAAGTATCACTTCCCACCAGTCAAAAAGGACATCCACAAAATGTGTAAAAACCACAAAGGCAAGAAAGGCCCTGGAGAACAGTGTGCCTTGTTATGCTGATGGGCGGGATGTACATTGCCAACTGAGTCTCTGGAGGAGTGCATTGTGTTCCCTAAAACAAGTAAAGAACAGAGCTACAGAGCCAAGGGCACTACCAGTCTAGGGAATATACCTTGGGAAAACTGAAAATCAATAAGACAGAGCCACCCCAAAATTTAGGGCTGCACTGCTTACAAGGAGCTCAACTTGGGTACACCTTAAATATCCCAGGAAATATAAAAATGGTTCAAAAAATTGTGGTACTTACGTACGATGGAATATCCCTCAGCCATGAAATGAATGTCATAAGACCAGTAGCAGCAAAATGGGTGGATTCAGGTACGATGATTCTAAGTGAAATAAGTCACACAAAAAAAGAAACTTATCATAAGATATCACTTATGAAGATCCTGTAAACATGGCTACACTTGAACTGAGTTAGGAAAGAGAAGAGTGTCTCACATTTAGAAAACACTCTTATGCCTGCTTAAGGGGGAAGGAGAGGTGGGGTGATGCATAAAACCAGAGTTTGATATAAGCACAGGTACCGTTCCAAAAACCAACTATGGAATAGACAAGACCTACACCTTCCTCAGTGAAAGGGACTCAAAACCACATATTTCCCGCAGAGGAATATATCTGACTAGTAAGAAACTTAAAACCTATGTATTGATATGTCTCCGTAAGGGAATCAAGTGTGTCTAGACTGGCATAAACATGGCAGCGAGTATCAGCTCAAACCCACTATAAAAAGGAATTTCAAAAACAAAACAAAAAAACTGGGAAATTCTCTAAAATTCCTTCAGGGTCTCTGATGAATGCTGGAATGACCCTATCTACAATGACAGCTGGATTTGGCATAAGGCTGGACACTTGGGACTGAGAGGATTGGTGAGATTGGGTGAACAAATGCAGACCCTTTAAAGCAATAATGCATGGCACCCATTCCATGGGTCCCAACTCTCCAGGTTGAAGGGAATATTATTACAGTTATAACATGTACGGGAAACCTAGAGAACGGACACACTGTGAATACGAAAGGTTTCTAAAACTCAACGAATATTCCCTATCCTGGTGCTCCGGTTTGACTTTCCATCTCCTTTACTATCAACCTCCCAACTTGGAGAGACAGCCCCTTTAACCTCCTGGTTCGTACAGGTTGCCAATTTGGCAGAGGATGAAAGGGAAGAGGGAGAACCAATGAGAGAGTAGCTGTTAGGCATATGGACGGGCACATATCACTGTAACTTCCCGGCAGGAAGAAGAATTTACCAAAGTCTCAGCCACCCACCGGGAACCAGTATAGCTCCTGAAGCAAAATTTTGGACTTGCGGTCAGCTCACCAAAAACGAGTTGAAAAATGGAGCTCAGGGGCACAGCAATTCACAAACTGGCCGAGTAATAAAGGACAACTATCGTCCAAAAATCTGTTGAGGGAAGGCAACGAGGCGGACTTGAAAGCGAGGCAGAATAGCAGGAAACAGATTTCAAGAGGTACGTTAGAATCACCTTTAAAGCACAGGAAGAGGGGCACAACTTCGACAATGATGCACTTGGCCAAAAAGGGCGTATGCGTTTTCTCCTGAATATATTCAGGAGAAAACGCATACGCCCTTTTTGGCCAAGCAAGCAAGCGGGCAATGCAAATCTGCACTACAAAGAAGTATCACTTCCCACCGGTCAAAAGGGACATCCACAAAATGTGTAAAAACCAGAAAGGCAAGACAGGCCCTGGAGAACAGGGAGCCTTGTTATGCTGATGGGCGGGATGTAAATTGCCAACTGCCTCTCTGGAGGAGTGCATTGTGCTCCCTAAAACAAGTAAAGAACAGAGCTACAGAGCCAAGGGCACTTCCAGTCTGGGGAATATACCTTGGGAAAACTGAAAATCAATAAGACAGAGCCACCCCAAAATTTAGGGCTGCACTGCTTACAAGGACCTCAACTTGGGTACACCTTAAATATACCAGGAAATATAAAAATGGTTCAAAAAATTGTGGTACTTACGTACTATGGTATATCCCTCAGCCATGAAATCAATGTCATAAGACCAGTAGCAGCAAAATGGGTGGATTGAGGTGTGATGATTCTAAGTGAAATATGTCACACAGAAAAAGAAACTTATCATAAGATATCACTTATGAAGATCCTGTAAACATGGCTACACTTGAACTGAGTTAGGAAAGAGAACAGTGTCTCACATTTAGAAAACACTCTTATGCCTGCTTAAGGGGGAAGGAGAGGTGGGGTGAGGCATAAAACCAGAGTTTGATATAAGCACAGGTACCGTTCCAAAAACCAACTATGGAATAGACAAGACCTACACCTTCCTCAGTGAAAGGGACTCAAAACCGCATATTTCCCGCAGAGGAATATATCTGACTAGTAAGAATCATAAAACCTATGTATTGATATGTCTCCGTAAGGGAATCAAGTGTGTCTAGACTGGCATAAACATGGCAGCGAGAATCAGCTCAAACCCACTACAAAAAGGAATTTCAAAAGCAAAACAAAAAAACTGGGAAATTCTTTACAATTCCTTCAGGGTCAATGATGAAACCTGGAATGACCCTATCTACAACGACAGCTGGATGTGGCATAAGGCTGGACACTTGGGACTGAGAGGATTGGTGAGATTGGGTGAACAAATGCAGACCCTTTAAAGCAATAATGCATGGCACCCATTCCATGGGTTCCAACTCTCCAGGTTGAAGGGAATATTACTACAGTTATAACATGTACGGGAAACCTAGAGAACGGACACACTGTGAATACGAAAGGTTTCTAAAACTCAACGAATAATCCCTCTCCTGGTGCTCCGGTTTGACTTTCCATCTGCTTTACTATCAACCTCCCAACTTGGCGAGACAGCCCCTTTAACCTCCTGGTTCGCACAGGTTGCCAATTTGGCAGAGGATGAAAGGGAAGAGGGAGAACCAATGAGAGAGTAGCTGTTAGGCATTTGGACGGGCACATATCACTGTAATTTCCCGGCAGGAAGAAGAATTAACCAAAGTCTCAGCCCCCCACCGGGAACCAGTATAGTTCCTGAAGCAAAATTTTGGACTTGCGGTCAGCTCACCTAAAACGAGTTGAAAAATGGAGCTCAGGGGCACAGCAATTCACAAACTGGCCGAGTAATAAAGGACAACTATCGTCCAAAAATCTGTTGAGGGAAGGCAACGAGGCGGACTTGAAAACGAGGCAGAATAGCAGGAAACAGATTTCAAGAGGTACGTTGGAATCACCTTTAAGGCACAGGAAGAGAGGCACAACTTCGACAATGATGCACTTGACCAAAAATGGCGTATGCGTTTTCTCCTGAATATATTAAGGAGAAAACGCATACGCCCTTTTTGGCCAAGCAAGCAAGCGGGCAATGCAAATCTGCACTACAAAGAAGTATCACTTCCCACCGGTCAAAAGGGACATCCACAAAATGTGTAAAAACCAGAAAGGCAAGACAGGCTCTGGAGAACAGGGAGCCTTGTTATGCTGATGGGCGGGATGTAAATTGCCAACTGCCTCTCTGGAGGAGTACATTGTGTTCCCTAAAACAAGTAAAGAACAGAGCTACAGAGCCAAGGGCACTTCCAGTCTAGGGAATAAACCTTGGGAAAACTGAAGATCAATAAGACAGAGCCACCCCAAAATTTAGGGCTGCACTGCTTACAAGGACCTCAACTTGGGTACACCTTAAATATCCCAGGAAATATAAAAATGGTTCAAAAAATTGTGGTACTTACGTACGATGGAATATCCCTCAGCCATGAAATCAATGTCATAAGACCAGTAGCAGCAAAATGGGTGGATTCAGGTACGATGATTCTAAGTGAAATAAGTCACACAGAAAAAGAAACTTATCATAAGATATCACTTATGAAGATCCTGTAAACATGGCTACACTTGAACTGAGTTAGGAAAGAGAACAGTGTCGCACATTTAGAAAACACTCTTAGGCCTGCTTAAGGTGGAAGGAGAGGTGGGGTGATGTATAAAACCAGAGTTTGATATAAGCACAGGTACCGTTCCAAAAACCAACTATGGAATAGACAAGACCTACACCTTAATCAGTGAAAGGGACTCAAAACCCCATATTTCCCGCACAGGAATATATCTGACTAGTAAGAATCTTAAAACCTATGTATTGATATGTCTCCGTAAGGGAATCAAGTGTGTCTAGACTGGCATAAACATGGCAGCGAGAATCAGCTCAAACCCACTATAAAAAGGAATTTCAAAAACAAAACAAAAAAACTGGGAAATTCTTTAAAATTCCTTCAGGGTCTCTGATGAAAGCTGGAATGACCCTATCTACAACGACAGCTGGATGTGGCATAAGGCTCGACACATGGGAGTGAGAGGATTGGTGAGATTGGGTGAGCAAATGCAGACCCTTTAAATCACAAATGCCTGGCACCCATTCCATGGGTCCCAACTCTCCAGGTTGAAGGGAATATTACTACAGCTATAACATGTACGGGAAACCTAGAGAATGGGCACACTGTTAATACGAAAGGTTTCTAAAACTCAACGAATAGTCCCTCTCCTGGTGCTCGGGTTTGACTTTCCATCTGCTTTACTATCAACCTCCCAACTTGGAGAGACAGCCCCTTTAACCTCCTGGTTCGCACAGGTTGCAAATTTGGCAGAGGATGAAAGGGAAGAGGGAGAACCAATGAGAGAGTAGCTGTTAGGCATTTGGATGGGGACATATCACTCTAACTTCCCGGCAGGAAGAAGAATTAACCAAAGTCTCAGCCACCCACCGGGAACCAGCATAGGTCCTGAACCAAAATTTTGGACTTGCGGTCAGCTCACAAATAACGAGTTGCAAAACGCATCTCAAGGGCACAGCAATTCACAAACTGGCAGAGTAATAAAGGAAAACTATCATCCAAAAATCTGTTAAGGGAAGGCAACGAGGCGGACTTGAATGCGAGGCAGAATAGCAGGAAACAGATTTCAAGAGGTACGTTGGTATCGCGTTTAAAGCACAGGAAGAGGGCCACAACTTCAACAATGATGAACTTGGCCAAAAAGGGCGTATGCGTTTTCTCCTGAATATATTCAGGGGAAAACACATACGCCCTTTTTGGCCAAGCAAGCAAGCAGGCAATGCAAATCTGCACTACAAAGAAGTATCACTTCCCACCGGTCAAAAGGGATATCCACAAAATGTGTAAAAATCAGAAAGGCAAGACAGGCCCTGGAGAACAGGGAGCCTTGTTATGCTGATGGGCGGGATGTAAATTGCCAATTGCCTCTGTGGAGGAGTACATTGTGTTCCCTAAAACAAGTAAACATCAGAGCTACAGAGGCAAGGGCACTTCCAGTCTAGGGAATATACCTTGGGAAAACTGAAAATCAATAAGACAGAGCCACCCCAAAATTTAGGGCTGCACTGCTTACAAGGACCTCAACTTGGGTACACCTTAAATATCCCAGGAAATATAAAAATGGTTCAAAAAATTGTGGTATTTACGTACGATGGAATATCCCTCAGCCATGAAATCAATGTCATAAGACCAGTAGCAGCAAAATGGGTGGATTCAGGTACGATGATTCTAAGTGAAATAAGTCACACAGAAAAAGAAACTTATCATAAGATATCACTTATGAAGATCCTGTAAACATGGCTACACTTGAACTGAGTTAGGAAAGAGAACAGTGTCTCACATTTAGAAAACACTCTTATGCCTGCTTAAGGGGGAAGGAGAGGTGGGGTGATGCATAAAACCAGAGTTTGATATAAGCACAGGTACCGTTCCAAAAACCAACTATGGAATAGACAAGACCTACACCTTCCTCAGTGAAAGGGACTCAAAACCCCATATTTCCCGCAGAGGAATATATCTGACTAGAAAGAATCTTAAACCTATGTATTGATATGTCTCCATAAGGGAATCAAGTGTGTCTAGACTTGCATAAACATGGCAGCGAGAATCAGCTCAAACCCACTATAAAAAGGAATTTCAAAAACAAAACAAAAAAACTGGGAAATTCTTTACAATTCCTTCAGGGTCTCTGATGAAACCTGGAATGACCCTATCTACAACGACAGCTGGATGTGGCACAAGGCTGGACACTTGGGACTGAGAGGATTGGTGAGATTGGGTGAGCAAATGCAGACCCTTTAAAGCAATAATGCATGGCACCCATTTCATGGGTCCCAACTCTCCAGGTTGAAGGGAATATTACTACGGTTATAACATATACGGAAAACCTAGAGAACGGACACACTGTGAATATGAAAGGTTTCTAAAACTCAACGAATAGTCCCTCTCCTGGTGCTCCGGTTTGACTTTCCATCTGCTTTACTATCAATCTCCCAACTTGGAGAGACAGCCCTTTAAACTCCTGGTTCGCACAGGTTTCCAATTTTGCAGAGGATGAAAGGGAAGAGGGAGAACCAACGAGAGAGTAGCTGTTAGGCATTTGGACGGTCACATATCACTCTACCTTCCCAGCAGGAAGAAGAATTAACCAAAGTCTCAGCCCACCACCGGGAACCAGCATAGGTCCTGAACCAAAATTTTGGACTTGCAGTCAGCTCACAAAAAATGAGTTGAAAAATGGCGCTCAAGGGAACAGCAATTCACAAACTGGCCGAGTAATAAAGGACAACTATCGTCCGAAAATCTGTTAAGGGAAGGCAACGAGGCGGACTTGAAAGTGAGGCAGAATAGCAGGAAACGGATTTCAAGAGGTACGTTGGAATCGCCTTTAAAGCACAGGAAGAGGGGCACAACTTCGACAATGATGCACTTGGCCAAAAAGGGCGTATGCGTTTTCTCCTGAATATATTCAGGAGAAAACGCATACGCCCTTTTTGGCCAAGCAAGCAAGCGGGCAATGCTAATCTGCACTACAAAGAAGCATCACTTCACACCGTTCAAAAGGGACATCCACAAAATGTGTAAAAACCAAAAAGGTAAGACAGGCCCTGGAGAACAGGGAGCCTTGTTATGCTGATGGGCGGGATGTACATTGCCAACTGCCTCTCTGGAGGAGTGCATTGTGTTCCCTAAAACAAGTAAACAACAGAGCTACAGAGCCAAGGGCACTTCCAGTCCAGGGAATATACATTGGGAAAACTGAAAATCAATAAGAGAGAGCCACCCCAAAATTTAGGGCTGCACTGCTTACAAGGACCTCAACTTGGGTACACATTAAATATCCCAGGAAATATAAAAATGGTTCAAAAAATTGTGGTACTTACGTACGATGGAATATCCCTCAGCCATGAAATCAATGTCATAAGACCAGTAGCAGCAAAATGGGTGGATTCAGGTACGATGATTCTAAGTGAAATAAGTCACACAGAAAAAGAAACTTATCATAAGATATCACTTATGAAGATCCTGTAAACATGGATACACTTGAACTGAGTTAGGAAAGAGAACAGTGTCTCACATTCAGAAAACACTCTTATGCCTGCTTAAGGAGGAAGGGGAGGTGGGGTGATGCATAAAACCAGAGTTTGATATAAGCACAGGTACCGTTTCAAAAACAAACTATGGAATAGCCAAGACCTACACCTTCCTCAGGGAAAGGGACTCAAAACCCCATATTTCCCGCAGAGGAATATATCTGACTAGTAAGAATCTTAAAACCTATGTATTGATATGTCTCCGTAAGGGAATCAAGTGTGTCTAGACTGGCATAAACATGGCAGCGAGAATCAGCTCAAACACACTATAAAAAGGAATTTCAAAAACAAAACAAAAAAACTGTGAAATTCTTTACAATTCCTTCAGGGTTTCTGATCAAACCTGGAATGACCCTATCTACAACGACAGCTGGATGTGGCATAAGGCTGGACACATGGGAGTGAGAGGATTGGTGAGATTGGGTGAGCAAATGCAGACCCTTTAAATCACAAATGCCTGGCACCCATTCCATGGGTCCCAACTCTCCAGGTTGAAGGGAATATTACTACAGCTATAACATGTACAGGAAACCTAGAGAACGGACACACTGTGAATACGAAAGGTTTCTAAAACTCAACGAATAGTCCCTCTCCTGGTGCTCCGGTTTGACTTTCCATCTGCTTTACTATCAATCTCCCAACTTGGAGAGACCACCCCTTTAACGTCCTGGTTCGCACAGGTTTCAAATTTGGCACAGGATGAAAGGGAAGATGGAGAACCAATGACAGTGTAGCTGTTAGGCATTTGGTCGGTCACATACCACTGTAATTTCCCGGCAGGAAGAAGAATTAACCAAAGTCTCAGCCACCCACCGGGAACCAGTATAGGTCCTGAAGCAAAATTTTGGAATTGCCCTGAGCTCACCAAAAACGAGTTGAAAAATGGAGCTCAGGGGCACAGCAATTCACAAACTGGCTGAGTAATAAAGGACAACTATCGTCCAAAAATCTGTTGAGGGAAGGCAACGAGGCGGACTTGAAAGCGAGGCAGAATAGCAGGAAACAGATTTCAAGAGGTACGTTGGAATCACCTTTAAAGCACAGGAAGAGGGGCACAACTTCGACAATGATGCACTTGGCCAAAAAGGGCGTATGCGTTTTCTCCTGAATATATTCAGGAGAAAACGCATACAACCTTTTTGGCCAAGCAAGCAAGCGGGCAATGCAAATCTTCACTACAAAGAAGTATCACTTCCCACCGGTCAAAAGGGACATCCACAAAATGTGTAAAAACCAGAAAGGCAAGACAGGCCCTGGAGAACAGGGAACCTTTTTATGCTGATGGGCGGGACGTAAATTGCCAACTGCCTCTCTGGAGGAGTGCATTGTGTTCCCTAAAACAAGTAAAGAACAGAGCTACAGAGCCAAGGGCACTTCCAGTCTCGGGAATATACCTTGGGAAAACTGAAAATCAATAAGACAGAGCCACCCCAAAATTTAGGGCTGCACTGCCTACAAGGACCTCAACTTGGGTACACCTTAAATATCCCAGGAAATATAAAAATGGTTCAAAAAATTGTGGTACTTACGTACGATGGAATATCCCTCAGCCATGAAATCAATGTCATAAGACCAGTAGCAGCAAAATGGGTGGATTCAGGTGCGATGATTCTAAGTGAAATATGTCACACAGAAAAAGAAACTTATCATAAGATATCACTTATGTAGATCCTGTAAACATGGCTACACTTGAAATGAATTAGGAAAGAGAACAGTGTCTCACATTTAGAAAACACTCTTATGCCTGCTTAAGGGGGAAGGAGAGGTGGGGTGATGCATAAAACCAGAGTTTGATATAAGCACAGTTACCGTTCCAAAAACCAACTATGGAATAGACAAGACCTACACCTTCCTCAGTGAAAGGGACTCAAAACCCCATATTTCCCGCAGAGGAATATATGTGACTAGTAAGAATCTTAAAACCTATGTATTGATATGTCTCCGTAAGGGAATCAAGTGTGTCTAGACTGGCATAAACATGGCAGCGAGAATCAGCTCAAACCCACTATAAAAAGGAATTTCAAAACCAAAACAAAAAAACTGGGCAATTCTTTACAATTCCTTCAGGGTCAATGATGAAACCTGGAATGACCCTATCTACAACGACAGCTGGATGTGGCATAAGGCTGGACACTTGGGACTGAGAGGATTGGTGAGATTGGGTGAACAAATGCAGACCCTTTAATGCAATAATGCATGGCACCCATTCCATGGGTCCCAACTCTCCAGGTTGAAGGGAATATTACTACAGTTATAACATGTACGGGAAACCTAGAGAACGGACACACTGTGAATACGAAAGGTTTCTAAAACTCAACGAATATTCCCTCTCCTGGTGCTCCGGTTTGACTTTCCATCTGCTTTACTATCAACCTCCCAACTTGGAGAGACAGCCCCTTTAACCTCCTGGTTCGCACAGGTTGCCAATTTGGCAGAGGATGAAAGGGAAGAGGGAGAACCAATGAGAGAGTAGCTGTTAGGCATTTGGACGGGCACATATCACTCTAACTTCCCGGTAGGAAGAAGAATTTATCAAAGTCTCAGCCACCCACCGGGAACCAGTATAGGTCCTGAAACAAAATTTTGGACTTGCGGTCAGCTCACCAAAAACGAGTTGAAAAATGGAGCTCAGGGGCACAGCAATTCACAAACTGGCCGAGTAATAAAGGGCAACTATCGTCCAAAAATCTGTTGAGGGAAGGCAACGAGGCAGACTTGAAAGCGAGGCAGAATAGCAGGAAACAGATTTCAAGAGGTACGTTGGAATCGCCTTTAAAGCACAGGAAGAGGGGCACAACTTCGACAATGATGCACTTGGCCAAAAAGGGCGTATGCGTTTTCTCCTGAATATATTCAGGAGAAAACGCATACGCCCTTTTTGGCCAAGCAAGCAAGCGGGCAATGCAAATCTGCACTACAAAGAAGTATCACTTCCCACCAGTCAAAAAGGACATCCACAAAATGTGTAAAAACCACAAAGGCAAGAAAGGCCCTGGAGAACAGTGTGCCTTGTTATGCTGATGGGCGGGATGTACATTGCCAACTGAGTCTCTGGAGGAGTGCATTGTGTTCCCTAAAACAAGTAAAGAACAGAGCTACAGAGCCAAGGGCACTACCAGTCTAGGGAATATACCTTGGGAAAACTGAAAATCAATAAGACAGAGCCACCCCAAAATTTAGGGCTGCACTGCTTACAAGGAGCTCAACTTGGGTACACCTTAAATATCCCAGGAAATATAAAAATGGTTCAAAAAATTGTGGTACTTACGTACGATGGAATATCCCTCAGCCATGAAATGAATGTCATAAGACCAGTAGCAGCAAAATGGGTGGATTCAGGTACGATGATTCTAAGTGAAATAAGTCACACAAAAAAAGAAACTTATCATAAGATATCACTTATGAAGATCCTGTAAACATGGCTACACTTGAACTGAGTTAGGAAAGAGAAGAGTGTCTCACATTTAGAAAACACTCTTATGCCTGCTTAAGGGGGAAGGAGAGGTGGGGTGATGCATAAAACCAGAGTTTGATATAAGCACAGGTACCGTTCCAAAAACCAACTATGGAATAGACAAGACCTACACCTTCCTCAGTGAAAGGGACTCAAAACCACATATTTCCCGCAGAGGAATATATCTGACTAGTAAGAAACTTAAAACCTATGTATTGATATGTCTCCGTAAGGGAATCAAGTGTGTCTAGACTGGCATAAACATGGCAGCGAGTATCAGCTCAAACCCACTATAAAAAGGAATTTCAAAAACAAAACAAAAAAACTGGGAAATTCTCTAAAATTCCTTCAGGGTCTCTGATGAATGCTGGAATGACCCTATCTACAATGACAGCTGGATTTGGCATAAGGCTGGACACTTGGGACTGAGAGGATTGGTGAGATTGGGTGAACAAATGCAGACCCTTTAAAGCAATAATGCATGGCACCCATTCCATGGGTCCCAACTCTCCAGGTTGAAGGGAATATTATTACAGTTATAACATGTACGGGAAACCTAGAGAACGGACACACTGTGAATACGAAAGGTTTCTAAAACTCAACGAATATTCCCTATCCTGGTGCTCCGGTTTGACTTTCCATCTCCTTTACTATCAACCTCCCAACTTGGAGAGACAGCCCCTTTAACCTCCTGGTTCGTACAGGTTGCCAATTTGGCAGAGGATGAAAGGGAAGAGGGAGAACCAATGAGAGAGTAGCTGTTAGGCATATGGACGGGCACATATCACTGTAACTTCCCGGCAGGAAGAAGAATTTACCAAAGTCTCAGCCACCCACCGGGAACCAGTATAGCTCCTGAAGCAAAATTTTGGACTTGCGGTCAGCTCACCAAAAACGAGTTGAAAAATGGAGCTCAGGGGCACAGCAATTCACAAACTGGCCGAGTAATAAAGGACAACTATCGTCCAAAAATCTGTTGAGGGAAGGCAACGAGGCGGACTTGAAAGCGAGGCAGAATAGCAGGAAACAGATTTCAAGAGGTACGTTAGAATCACCTTTAAAGCACAGGAAGAGGGGCACAACTTCGACAATGATGCACTTGGCCAAAAAGGGCGTATGCGTTTTCTCCTGAATATATTCAGGAGAAAACGCATACGCCCTTTTTGGCCAAGCAAGCAAGCGGGCAATGCAAATCTGCACTACAAAGAAGTATCACTTCCCACCGGTCAAAAGGGACATCCACAAAATGTGTAAAAACCAGAAAGGCAAGACAGGCCCTGGAGAACAGGGAGCCTTGTTATGCTGATGGGCGGGATGTAAATTGCCAACTGCCTCTCTGGAGGAGTGCATTGTGCTCCCTAAAACAAGTAAAGAACAGAGCTACAGAGCCAAGGGCACTTCCAGTCTAGGGAATATACCTTGTGAAAACTGAAAATCAATAAGACAGAGCCACCCCAAAATTTAGGGCTGCACTGCTTACAAGGACCTCAACTTGGGTACACCTTAAATATACCAGGAAATATAAAAATGGTTCAAAAAATTGTGGTACTTACGTACTATGGTATATCCCTCAGCCATGAAATCAATGTCATAAGACCAGTAGCAGCAAAATGGGTGGATTGAGGTGTGATGATTCTAAGTGAAATATGTCACACAGAAAAAGAAACTTATCATAAGATATCACTTATGAAGATCCTGTAAACATGGCTACACTTGAACTGAGTTAGGAAAGAGAACAGTGTCTCACATTTAGAAAACACTCTTATGCCTGCTTAAGGGGGAAGGAGAGGTGGGGTGAGGCATAAAACCAGAGTTTGATATAAGCACAGGTACCGTTCCAAAAACCAACTATGGAATAGACAAGACCTACACCTTCCTCAGTGAAAGGGACTCAAAACCGCATATTTCCCGCAGAGGAATATATCTGACTAGTAAGAATCATAAAACCTATGTATTGATATGTCTCCGTAAGGGAATCAAGTGTGTCTAGACTGGCATAAACATGGCAGCGAGAATCAGCTGAATCCCACTATAAAAAGGAATTTCAAAAATAAAACAAAACAACTGGGAAATTCTTTACAATTCCTTCAGGTTCTCTGATGAAACCTGGAATGACCCTATCTACAACGACAGCTGGATGTGGCATAAGGCTGGACACTTGGCACTGAGAGGATTGGTGAGATTGGGTGAGCAAATGCAGACCCTTTAAAGCAATAATGCATGGCACCCATTCCATGGGTCCCAACTCTCCCGATTGAAGGGAATATTACTACAGTTATAACATGTACGGGAAACCTAGAGAACGGACACACTGTGAATACGAAAGGTTTCTAAAACTCAACGAATAGTCCCTCTCCTGGTGCTCCGGTTTGACTTTCCACCTGCTTTACTATCAACCTCCCAACTTGGAGAGACAGCCCCTTTAACCTCCTGGTTCGAACAGGTTGCCAATTTGGCAGAGGATGAAAGGGAAGAGGGAGAACCAATGAGAGAGTAGCTGTTAGACATTTGGACGGGCACATATCACTGTAATTTCCCGGCAGGATGAAGAATTAACCAAAGTCTCAGCCCCCCACAGGGAACCAGTATAGGTCCTGAACCAAAATTTTGGACTTGCGGTCAGCTCACCTAAAACGAGTTGAAAAATGGAGCTCAGGGGCACAGCAATTCACAAACTGGCCGAGTAATAAAGGACACCTATCGTCCAAAAACCTGTTGAGGGAAGGCAACGAGGCGGACTTGAAAGCGAGGCAGAATAGCAGGAAACAGATTTCAAGAGGTACGTTGGAATCGCCTTTAAAGCACAGGAAGAGGGGCACAACTTCGACAATGATGCACTTGGCCAAAAAGTGCGTATGCGTTTTCTCTTGAATATATTCAGGAGAAAACGCATACGCCCTTTTTGGCCAAGCAAGCAAGCGGGCAATGCAAATCTGCACTACAAAGAAGTATCACTTCCCACAGGTCAAAAGGGACATCCACAAAATGTGTAAAAACCAGAAAGGCAAGACAGGCCCTGGAGAACAGGGAGTCTTGTAATGCTGATGGGCGGGATGTAAATTGCCAACTCCCTCTCTGGAGGAGTACATTGTGTTCCCTAAAAGAAGTAAAGAACAGAGCTACAGAGCCAAGGGCACTTCCAGTCTAGGGAATATACCTTGGGAAAACTGAAAATCAATAAGACAGAGCCACCCCAAAATTTAGGGCTGCACTGCTTACAAGGACCTCAACTTGGGTACACCTTAAATATCCCAGGAAATACAAAAATGGTTCAAAAAATTGTGGTACTTACGTACGATGGAATATCCCTCAGCCATGAAATCAATGTCATAAGACCAGTAGCAACAAAATGGGTGGATTCAGGTACGATGATTCTAAGTGAAATAAGTCACAGAGAAAAAGAAACTTATCATAAGATATCACTTATGAAGATCCTGTAAACATGGCTACACTTGAACTGAGTTAGGAAAGAGAACAGTGTCTCACATTTAGAAAACACTCTTATGCCTGCTTAAGGGGGAAGGAGAGGTGGGGTGATGCATAAAACCAGAGTTTGATATAAGCACAGATACCATTCCAAAAACCAACAATGGAATAGACAAGACCTACACCTTCCTCAGTGAAAGGGACTCAAAACCCCATATTTCCCGAAGAGGAATATATCTGACTAGTAAGAATCTTAAAACCTATGTATTGATATGTCTCCGTAAGGGAATCAAGTGTGTCTAGACTGGCATAAACATGGCAGCGAGAATCAGCTCAAACCCACTATAAAAAGGAATTTCAAAAACAAAACAAAAAAACTGGGAAATTCTTTACAATTCCTTCAGAGTCTCTGATGAAACCTGGAAGGACCCTATCTACAACGACAGCTGGATGTGGCATAAGGCTGGACGCTTGGGACTGAGAGGATTGGTGAGATTGGGTGAGCAAATGCAGACACTTTAAAGCAATAATGCATGGCACACATTCCATGGGTCCCAACTCTCCAGGTTGAAGGGAATATTACTACAGTTATAACATGTACGGGAAACCTTGAGAATGGACACACTGTGAATATGAAAGGTTTCTAAAACTCAACGAATAGTCCCTCTCCTGGTGCTCCGGTTTGACTTTCCACCTGCTTTACTATCAACCTCCCAACTTGGAGAGACAGCCCCTTTAACCTCCTGGTTCGCACAGGTTGCCAATTTGGCAGAGGATGAAAGGGAAGAGGGAGAACCAATGAGAGAGTAGCTGTTAGGCATTTGGACGGGCACATACCACTGTAATTTCCCGGCAGGAAGAAGAATTAACCAAAGTCTCAGCCACCCACCGGGAACCAGCATAGGTGCTGAACCAAAATTTTGGACTTGCGGTCAGCTCACCAAAAACGAGTTGAAAAATGGAGCTCAGGGGCACAGCAATTCACAAACTGGCCAAGTAATAAAGGACAACTATCGTCCAAAAATCTGTTGAGGGAAGGCAACGAGGCGGACCTGAAAGCGAGGCAGAATAGCAGGAAACAGATTTCAAGAGGTACGTTGGAATCACCTTTAAAGCACAGGAAGAGAGGCACAACTTCGACAATGATGCACTTGGCCAAAAAGGGCGTATGCGTTTTCTCCTGAATATATTCAGGAGAAAACGCATACGCCCTTTTTGGCCAAGCAAGCAAGCGGGCAATGCAAATCTGCACTACAAAGAAGAATCACTTCCCACCGGTCAAAAGGGACATCCACAAAATGTGTAAAAACCAGAAAGACAAGACAGGCCCTGGAGAACATGGAGCATTCTTATGCTGATGGGCGGGATTTAAATTGCCAACTGCCTCTCTGGAGGAGTACATTGTGTTCCCTAAAACAAGTAAAGAACAGAGCTACAGAGCCAAGGGCACTTCCAGTCTAGGGAATAAACCTTGGGAAAACTGAAGATCAATAAGACAGAGCCACCCCAAAATTTAGGGCTGCACTGCTTACAAGGACCTCAACTTGGGTACACCTTAAATATCCCAGGAAATATAAAAATGGTTCAAAAAATTGTGGTACTTACGTACGATGGAATATCCCTCAGCCATGAAATCAATGTCATCAGACCAGTAGCAGCAAAATGGGTGGATTCAGGTACGATGATTCTAAGTGAAATATGTCACAGAGAAAAAGAAACTTATCATAAGATATCACTTATGAAGATCCTGTAAACATGGATACACCTGAACTGAGTTAGGAAAGAGAACAGTGTCTCACATTTAGAAAACACTCTTATGCCTGTTGAAGGGGGAAGGAGAGGTGGGGTGATGCATAAAACCAGAATTTCATATAAGCACAGGTACCATTCCAAAAACCAACTATGGAATAGACAAGACCTACACCTTCCTCAGTGAAAGGGACTCAAAACCCCATATTTCCCGCAGAGGAATATATCTGACTAGTAAGAATCTTAAAACCTATGTATTGATATGTCTCCGTAAGGGAATCAAGTGTGTCTAGACTGGCATAAACATGGCAGCGAGAATCAGCTCAAACCCACTATAAAAAGGAATTTCAAAAACAAAACAAAAAAACTGTGAAATTCTTTACAATTCCTTCAGGGTCTCTGATGAAACCTGGAATGACCCTATCTTCAACGACAGCTTGATGTGGCATAAGGCTGGACACTTGGGACTGAGAGGATTGGTGAGATTGGGTGAACAAATGCAGACCCTTTAAAGCAATAATGCATGGCACCCATTCCATGGGTCCCAACTCTCCAGGTTGAAGGGAATATTACTACAGTTATAACATGTACGGGAAACCTAGAGAACGGACACACTGTGAATACGAAAGGTTGCTAAAACTCAACGAATAGTCCCTCTCCTGGTGCTTCGGTTTGACTTTCGATCTGCTTTACTATCAACCTCCCAACTTGGAGAGACAGCCCCTTTAACCTCCTGGTTCGCACAGGTTGCCAATTTGGCAGAGGATGAAAGGGAAGAGGGAGAACCAATGAGAGAGTAGCTGTTAGGCATTTGGACGGGCACATATCACTGTAATTTCCCGGCAGGAAGAAGAATTAACCAAAGTCTCAGCCACCCACCGGGAACCAGTATAGGTCCTGAACCAAAATTTTGGACTTGCGGTCAGCTCACCTAAAACGAGTTGAAAAATGGAGCTCAGGGGCACCGCAATTCACAAACTGGCCGAGTAATAAAGGACAACTATCGTCCAAAAATCTGTTGAGGGAAGGCAACGAGGCGGACTTGAAAGCGAGGCAGAATAGCAGGAAACAGATTTCAAGATGTACGTTGGAATTGCCTTTAAAGCACAGGAAGAGGGGCACAACTTCGACAATGATGCAATTGGCCAAAAAGGGCGTATGCGTTTTCTCCTGAATATATTCAGGAGAAAACGCATACGCCCTTTTTGGCCAAGCAAGCAAGCGGGCAATGCAAATCTGCCCTAAAAAGAAGTATCACTTCCCACCGGTCAAAAGGGACATCCACAAAATGTGTAAAAACCAGAAAGGCAAGACAGGCCCTGGAGAACAGGGAGCCTTGTTATGCTGATGGGCGGGATGTAAATTGCCAACTGCCTCTCTGGAGGAGTGCATTGTGTTCCCTAAAACAAGTAAAGAACTGAGCTACAGATCCAAGGGCACTTCCAGTCTAGGGAATATACCTTGCGAAAACTGAAGATAAATAAGACAGAGCCACCCCAAAATTTAGGGCTGCACTGCTTACAAGGACCTCAACTTGGGGACACCTTAAATATCCCAGGAAATATAAAAATGGTTCAAAAAATTGTGGTACTTACGTACGATGGAATATCCCTCAGCCATGAAATCAATGTCATAAGACCAGTAGCAGCAAAATGGGTGGATTCAGGTACGATGATTCTAAGTGAAATAAGTCACAGAGAAAAAGAAACTTATCATAAGATATCACTTATGAAGATCCTGTAAACATGGCTACACTTGAACTGAGTTAGGAAAGAGAACAGTGTCTCACATTTAGAAAACACTCTTATGCCTGCTTAAGGGGGAAGGAGAGGTGGGGTGATGCATAAAACCAGAGTTTGATATAAGCACAGGTACCATTCCAAAAACCAACTATGGAATAGGCAAGACCTACACCTTCCTCAGTGAAAGGGACTCAAAACCCCATATTTCCCGCAGAGGAATATATCTGACTAGTAAGAATCTTAAAACCTATGTATTGATATGTCTCCATAAGGGAATCAAGTGTGTCTAGACTGGCATAAACATGGCAGCGAGAATCAGCTCAAACCCACTATAAAAACGAATTTCAAAAACAAAACAAAAAAACTGGGAAATTCTTTACAATTCCTTCAGGGTCTCTGATGAAACCTGGAATGACCCTATCTACAATGACAGCTGGATGTGGCATAAGGCTGGACACTTGGGACTGAGAGGATTGGTGAGATTGGGTGAACAAATGCAGACCCTTTAAAGCAATAATGCATGGCACCCATTCCATGGGTTCCAACTCTCCAGGTTGAAGGGAATATTACTACAGTTATAACATGTACGGGAAACCTAGAGAACGGACACACTGTGAATACGAAAGGTTTCTAAAACTCAACGAATAGTCCCTCTCCTGGTGCTCCGGTTTGACTTTCCATCTGCTTTACTATCAACCTCCCAACTTGGCGAGACAGCCCCTTTAACCTCCTGGTTCGCACAGGTTGCCAATTTGGCAGAGGATGAAAGGGAAGAGGGAGAACCAATGAGAGAGTAGCTGTTAGGCATTTGGACGGGCACATATCACTGTAATTTCCCGGCAGGAAGAAGAATTAACCAAAGTCTCAGCCCCCCACCGGGAACCAGTATAGTTCCTGAAGCAAAATTTTGGACTTGCGGTCAGCTCACCTAAAACGAGTTGAAAAATGGAGCTCAGGGGCACAGCAATTCACAAACTGGCCGAGTAATAAAGGACAACTATCGTCCAAAAATCTGTTGAGGGAAGGCAACGAGGCGGACTTGAAAACGAGGCAGAATAGCAGGAAACAGATTTCAAGAGGTACGTTGGAATCACCTTTAAGGCACAGGAAGAGAGGCACAACTTCGACAATGATGCACTTGACCAAAAATGGCGTATGCGTTTTCTCCTGAATATATTAAGGAGAAAACGCATACGCCCTTTTTGGCCAAGCAAGCAAGCGGGCAATGCAAATCTGCACTACAAAGAAGTATCACTTCCCACCGGTCAAAAGGGACATCCACAAAATGTGTAAAAACCAGAAAGGCAAGACAGGCTCTGGAGAACAGGGAGCCTTGTTATGCTGATGGGCGGGATGTAAATTGCCAACTGCCTCTCTGGAGGAGTACATTGTGTTCCCTAAAACAAGTAAAGAACAGAGCTACAGAGCCAAGGGCACTTCCAGTCTAGGGAATAAACCTTGGGAAAACTGAAGATCAATAAGACAGAGCCACCCCAAAATTTAGGGCTGCACTGCTTACAAGGACCTCAACTTGGGTACACCTTAAATATCCCAGGAAATATAAAAATGGTTCAAAAAATTGTGGTACTTACGTACGATGGAATATCCCTCAGCCATGAAATCAATGTCATAAGACCAGTAGCAGCAAAATGGGTGGATTCAGGTACGATGATTCTAAGTGAAATAAGTCACACAGAAAAAGAAACTTATCATAAGATATCACTTATGAAGATCCTGTAAACATGGCTACACTTGAACTGAGTTAGGAAAGAGAACAGTGTCTCACATTTAGAAAACACTCTTATGCCTGCTTAAGGGGGAAGGAGAGGTGGGGTGATGCATAAAACCAGAGTTTGATATAAGCACAGTTACCGTTCCAAAAACCAACTATGGAATAGACAAGACCTACACCTTCCTCAGTGAAAGGGACTCAAAACCCCATATTTCCCGCAGAGGAATATATCTGACTAGTAAGAATCTTAAAACCTATGTATTGATATGTCTCCATAAGGGAATCAAGTGTGTCTAGACTGGCATAAACATGGCAGCGAGAATCAGCTCAAACCCACTATAAAAAGGAATTTCAAAAACAAAACAAAAAAACTGGGAAACTCTTTACAATTCCTTCAGGGTCTCTGATGAAACCAGGAATGACCCTATCTACAACGACAGCTGGATGTGGCATAAGGCTGGACACTTGGGACTGAAAGGATTGGTGAGATTGGGTGAACAAATGCAGAACCTTTAAAGCAATAATGCAATGCACCCATTCCATGGGTCCCAACTCTCGAGGTTGAAGGGAATATTACTACAGTTATAACATGTACGGGAAACCTAGAGAACGGACACACTGTGAATACGAAAGGTTTCTAAAACTCAACGAATAGTCCGTCTCCTGGTGCTCCGGTTTGACTTTCCATCTGCTTTACTATCAACCTCCCAACTTGGAGAGACAGCCCCTTTAACCTCCTGGTTCGCACAGGTTGCCAATTTGGCAGAGGATGAAAGGGAAGAGGGAGAACCAATGAGAGAGTAGCTGTTAGGCATTTGGGCGGGCACATATCACTGTAATTTCCCGGCAGGAAGAAGAATTAACCAAAGTCTCAGCCCCCCACCGGGAACCAGTATAGGTCCTGAACCAAAATTTTGGACTTGCGGTCAGCTCACCTAAAACGAGTTGAAAAATGGAGCTCAGGGGCACAGCAATTCACAAACTGGCCGAGTAATAAAGGACAACTATCGTCCAAAAATCTGTTGAGGGAAGGCAACGAGGCGGACTTGAAAGCGAGGCAGAATAGCAGGAAACAGATTTCAAGAGGTACGTTGGAATTGCCTTTAAAGCACAGGAAGAGGGGCACAACTTCGACAATGATGCACTTGGCCAAAAAGGGCGTATGCGTTTTCTCCTGAAAATATTCAGGCGAAAACACATACGCCCTTTTTGGCCAAGCAAGCAAGCGGGCAATGCAAATCTGCACTACAAAGAAGTATCACTTCCCACCGGTCAAAAGGGACATCCACAAAATGTGTAAATACCGGTAAGGCAAGACAGGCCCTTGAGAACAGGGTGCCTTGTTATGCTGATGGGCGGGATATAAATTTCCAACTGCCTCTCTGGAGGAGTGCATTGTGTTCCCTAAAAAAAGTAAAGAACAGAGCTACAGAGCCAAGGGTACTTCCATTCTACGGAATATACCTTGGGAAAACTGAAAATCAAAAAGACACAGCCACCCCAATATTTAGGGCTGCACTGCTTACAAGGACCTCAACTTGGGTACACCTTAAATATCCCAGGAAATATAAAAATGGTTCAAAAAATTGTGGTACTTACGTACGATGGAATATCCCTCAGCCATGAAATCAATGTCATAAGACCAGTAGCAGCAAAATGGGTGGATTCAGGTACGATGATTCTAAGTGAAATAAGTCACACAGAAAAAGAAACTTATCATAAGATATCACTTATGAAGATCCTGTAAACATGGCTACACTTGAACTGAGTTAGGAAAGAGAACAGTGTCTCACATTTAGAAAACACTCTTATGCCTGCTTAAGGGGGAAGGAGAGGTGGGGTGATGCATAAAACCAGAGTTTGATATAAGCACAGTTACCATTCCAAAAACCAACTATGGAATAGACAAGACCTACACCTTCCTCAGTGAAAGGGACTCAAAACCCCATATTTCCCGCAGAGGAATATATCTGACTAGTAAGAATCTTAAAACCTATGTATTGATATGTCTCCGTAAGGGAATCAAGTGTGTCTAGACTGGCATAAACATGGCAGCGAGAATCAGCTCAAACCCACTATAAAAAGGAATTTCAAAAACAAAACAAAAAAACTGGGAAACTCTTTACAATTCCATCAGGGTCTCTGAGGAAACCAGGAATGACCCTATCTACAACGACAGCTGGATGTGGCATAAGCCTGGACACTTGGGACTGAAAGGATTGGTGAGATTGGGTGAAGAAATGCAGAACCTTTAAAGCAATAATGCAATGCACCCATTCCATGGGTCCCAACTCTCGAGGTTGAAGGGAATATTACTACAGTTATAACATGTACGGGAAACGTAGAGAACGGACACACTGTGAATATGAAAGGTTTCTAAAACTCAACGAATAGTCCCTCTCCTGGTGCTCCGGTTTGACTTTCCATCTGCTTTACTATCAACCTCCCAACTTGGAGAGACAGCCCCTTTAACCTCCTGGTTCGCACAGGTTGCCAATTTGGCAGAGGATGAAAGGGAAGAGGGAGAACCAATGAGAGAGTAGCTGTTAGGCATTTGGGCGGTCACATATCACAGTAATTTCCCGGCAGGAAGAAGAATTAACCAAAGTCTCAGCCCCCCACCGGGAACCATTATAGGTCCTGAACCAAAATTTTGGACTTGCGGTCAGCTCACCTAAAACGAGTTGAAAAATGGAGCTCAGGGGCACAGCAATTCACAAATTGGCTGAGTAATAAAGGACAAGTATCGTCCAAAAATCTGTTGAGGGAAGGCAACGAGGCAGACTTGAAAGCGAGGCAGAATAGCAGGAAACAGATTTCAAGAGGTACGTTGGAATTGCCTTTAAAGCACAGGAAGAGGGGCACAACTTCGACAATGATGCACTTGGCCAAAAAGGGCGTATGCGTTTTCTCCTGAAAATATTCAGGCGAAAACACATACGCCCTTTTTGGCCAAGCAAGCAAGCGGGCAATGCAAATCTGCACTACAAAGAAGTATCACTTCCCACCGGTCAAAAGGGACATCCACAAAATGTGTAAAAACCGGAAAGGCAAGACAGGCCCTTGAGAACAGGGGGCCTTGTTATGCGGATGGGCGGGATATAAATTTCCAACTGCCTCTCTGGAGGAGTGCATTGTGTTCCCTAAAAAAAGTAAAGAACAGAGCTACAGAGCCAAGGGTACTTCCATTCTACGGAATATACCTTGGGAAAACTGAAAATCAAAAAGACACAGCCACTCCAAAATTTAGGGCTGCACTGCTTACAAGGACCTCAACTTGTGTACACCTTAAATATCCCAGGAAATATAAAAATGGTTCAAAAAATTGTGGTACTTACGTACGATGGAATATCCCTCAGCCATGAAATCAATGACATAAGACCAGTAGCAGCAAAATGGGTGGATTCAGGTACGATGATTCTAAGTGAAATAAGTCACACAGAAAAAGAAATGTATCATAAGATATCACTTATGAAGATCCTGTAAACATGGCTACACTTGAACTGAGTTAGGAAAGAGAACAGTGTCTCACATTTAGAAAACACTCTTATGCCTGCTTAAGGGGGAAAGAGAGGTGGGGTGATGCATAAAACCAGAGTTTGATATAAGCACAGGTACCGTTCCAAAAACCAACTATGGAATAGACAAGACCTACACCTTCCTCAGTGAAAGGGACTCAAAACACCATATTTCCCACAGAGGAATATATCTGACTAGTAAGAATCTTAAAACCTATGTATTGATATGTCTCCGTAAGGTAATCAAGTGTGTCTAGACTGGCATAAACATGGCAGTGAGAATCAGCTCAAACCCACTATAAAAAGGAATTTCAAAAACAAAACAAAAAAACTGGGAAATTCTTTACAATTCCTTCAGAGTCTCTGATGAAACCTGGAATGACCCTATCTACAACGACAGCTGGATGTGGCATAAGGCTGTAGACTTGGGACTGAGAGGATTGGTGAGATTGGGTGAGCAAATGCAGACCCTTTAAAGCAATAATGCATGGCACCCATTCCATGGGTCCCAACTCTCCAGGTTGAAGGGAATATTACTACAGTTATAACATGTACGGGAATCCTAGAGAACGGACACACTGTGAATACGAAAGGTTTCTAAAACTCAACGAATAGTCCCTCTCCTGGTGCTCTGGTTTGACTTTCCACCTGCTTTACTATCAACCTCCCAACTTGGAGAGACTGCCCCTTTAACCACCTGGTTCGCACAGGTTGCCAATTTGGCAGAGGATGAAAGGGAAGAGGGAGAACCAATGAGAGAGTAGCTGTTAGGCATTTGGACGGGCACATATCACTGTAATTTCCCGGCAGGAAGAAGAATTAACCAAAGTCTCAGCCCCCCACCGGGAACCAGCATAGGTCCTGAATCAAAATTTGGACTTCCGGTCAGCTCACCAAAAACGAGTTGAAAAAAGGAGCTCAGGAGTACAGCAATTCACAAACTGGCCGAGTAATAAAGGACAACGATCGTCCAAAAATCTGTTGAGGGAAGGCAACGAGGCGGACTTGAAAGCGAGGCAGAATAGCAGGAAACAGATTTCAAGAGGTACGTTGGAATCGCCTTTAAAGCACAGGAAGAGGGGCACAACTTCGACAATGATGCACTTGGCCAAAAAGGGCGTATGCGTTTTCTCCTGAATATATTCAGGAGAAAACGCATACGCCCTTTTTGGCCAAGCAAGCAAGCAGGCAATGCAAATCTGCACTACAAAGAAGTATCACTTCCCACCGGTCAAAAGGGACATCCACAAAATGTGTAAAAACCAGAAAGGCAAGACAGGCCCTGGAGAACAGGGAGCCTTGTTATGCTGATGGGCGGGATGTAAATTGCCAACTGCCTCTCTGGAGGAGTGCATTGTGTTCCCTAAAACAAGTAAACAACAGAGCTACAGAGCCAAGGGCACTTCCAGTCTAGGGAATATACCTTGGGAAAACTGAAAATCAATAAGACAGAGCCACCCCAAAATTTAGGGCTGCACTGCTTACAAGGACCTCAACTTGGGTACACCTTAAATATCCAAGGAAATATAAAAATGGTTCAAAAAATTGTGGTACTTACGTACGATGGAATATCCCTCAGCCATGAAATCAATGTCATAAGACCAGTAGCAGCAAAATGGTTGGATTCAGGTACGATGATTCTAAGTGAAATAAGTCACAGAGAAAAAGAAACTTATCATAAGATATCACTTATGAAGATCCTGTAAACATGGCTACACTTGAACTGAGTTAGGAAAGAGAACAGTGTCTCACATTTAGAAAACACTCTTATGCCTGCTTAAGGGGGAAGGAGAGGTGGGGTGATGCATAAAACCAGAGTTTGATATAAGCACAGGTACCGTTCCAAAAACCAACTATGGAATAGCCAAGACCTACACCTTCCTCAGTGAAAGGGACTCAAAACACCATATTTCCTGCAGAGGAATATATCTGACTAGTAAGAATCTTAAAACCTATGTATTGATATGTCTCCGTAAGGGAATCAAGTGTGTCTAGACTGGCATAAACATGGCAGCGAGAATCAGCTCAAACGCACTATAAAAAGGAATTTCAAAAACAAAACAAAAAAACTGGGAAATTCTTTACAATTCCTTCAGGGTCTCTGATGAAACCTGGAATGACCCTATCTACAACGACAGCTGGATGTGGCATAAGGAGGGACACTTGGGACTGAGACGATTGGTGAGATTGGGTGAGCAAATGCAGACCCTTTAAAGCACAAATTCCTGGCACCCATTACATGGGTCCCAACTCTCCAGGTTGAAGGGAATATTACTACAGCTATAACATGTACGGGAAACCTAGAGAACGGACACACTGTGAATATGAAAGGTTTCTAAACTCAACGAATAGTCCCTCTCCTGGTGCTCCGGTTTGACTTTCCGTCTGCTTTACTATCAACCTCCCAACTTGGAGAGACAGCCCCTTTAACCTCCTGGTTCGCACAGGTTGCCAATTTGGCAGAGGATGAAAGGGAAGAGGGAGAACCAATGAGAGAGTAGCTGTTAGGCATTTGGACGGGCACATATCACTGTAATTTCCAGGCAGGAAGAAGAATTAACCAAAGTCTCAGCCACCCACCAGGAACCAGTATAGGTCCTGAAGCAAAATTTTGGACTTGCGGTCAGCTCACCAAAAACGAGTTGAAAAATGGAGCTCAGGGGCACAGCAATTCACAAACTGGCCGAGTAATAAAGGACAACTATCGTCCAAAAATCTGTTTAGGAAAGGCAACGAGGCGGACTTGAAAGCGAGGCAGAATAGCAGGAAACAGATTTCAAGAGGTACGTTGGAATTGCCTTTAAAGCACAGGAAGAGGGGCACAATTTCGACAATGATGCACTTGGCCAAAAAGGGCGTATGCGTTTTCTCCTGAATATATTCAGGAGAAAACGCATACGCCCTTTTTGGCCAAGCAAGCAAGCGGGCAATGCAAATCTGCACTACAAAGAAGTATCACTTCCCACCGCTCAAAAGGGACATCCACAAAATGTGTAAAAACCAGAAAGGCAAGACAGGCCGTGGAGAACTGGGAGCCTTGTTATGCTGATGGGCGGGACGTAAATTGCCAACTGCCTCTCTGGAGGAGTGCATTCTGTTCCCTAAAACAAGTAAACAACAGAGCTACAGAGCCAAGGGCACTTCCAGTCTAGGGAATATACCTTGGGAAAACTGAAAATCAATAAGGCAGAGCCACCCCAAAATTTAGGGCTGCACTGCTTACAAGGACCTCAACTTTGATACACCTTAAGTATCCCAGGAAATATTAAAATGGTTCAAAAAATTGTGGTACTTACGTACAATGGAATATCCCTCAGCCATGAAATCAATGTCATAAGACCAGTAGCAGCAAAATGGGTGGATTCAGGTACGATGATTCTAAGTGAAATAAGTCACACAGAAAAAGAAACTTATCATAAGATATCACTTATGAAGATCCTATAAACATGGCTACACTTGAACTGAGTTAGGAAAGAGAACAGTGTCTCACATTTAGAAAACACTCTTATGCCTGCTTAAGGGGGAAGGAGAGGTGGGGTGATGCATAAAACCAGAGTTTGATATAAGCACAAGTACCGTTCCAAAAACCTACTATGTAATACACAAGACCTACACCTTCCTCAGTGAAAGGGACTCAAAACCCCATATTTCCCGCAGAGGAATATATCAGACTAGTAAGAATCTTAAAACCTATGTATTGATATGTCTCCGTAAGGGAATCAAGTGTGTCTAGACTGGCATAAACATGGCAGCAAGAATCAGCTCAAACCCACTATAAAAAGGAATTTCAAAAACAAAACAGAAAAACTGGGAAATTCTTTACAATTCCTTCAGGGTCCCTGATGAAACCTGGAATGACCCTATCTACAACGACAGCTGGATGTGGCATAAGGAAGGACACTTGGGACTGAGAGGATTGGTGAGATTGGGTGAGCAAATGCAGACCCTTTAAATCACAAATGCCTGGCACCCATTCCATGGGCCCCAACTCTCCATGTTGAAGGGAATATTACTACAGCTATAACATGTACGGGAATCCTAGAGAACGGACACACTGTGAATACGAAAGATTTCTAAAACTCAACGAATACTCCCACTCCTGGTGCTCCGGTTTGACTTTTCATCTGCTTTACTATCAACCTCCCAACTTGGAGAGACAGCCCCTTTAACCTCCTGGTTCACACAGGTTGCCAATTTGGCAGAGGATGAAAGGGAAGAGGGAGAACCTAGGAGAGAGTAGCTGTTAGGCATTTGGACGGGCAAATATCACTGTAATTTCCCGGCAGGAAGAAGAATTAACCAAAGTCTCAGCCACCCACCGGGAACCAGTATAGGTCCTGAACCAAAATTTTGGACTTGCGGTCAGCTCACCAAAAACGAGTTGAAAAATGGAGCTCAGGGGCACAGCAAGTCACAAATTGGCCAAGTAATAAAGGACAACTATCGTCCAAAAATCTGTTGAGGGAAGGCAACGAGGTGGACTTGAATGCGAGTCAGAATAGCAGGAAACAGATTTCAAGATGTACGTTGGAATCGTCTTTAAATCACAGGAAGAGGGGCACAACTTCGACAATGATGCAATTGGCCAAAAAGTGTGTATTCATTTTCTCCTGAATATATTCAGGAGAAAACGCATACGCCCTTTTTGGCCAAGCAAGCAAGCGGGCTATGCAAATCTGCACTACAAAGAAGTATCACTTCCCACCGGTCAAAAGGGACATCCACAAAATGTGTAAAAACCAGAAAGGCAAGACAGGCCCTGGAGAACAGGGAGCCTTGTTATGCTGATGGGCGGGATGTAAATTGCCAACTGCCTCTCTGGAGGAGTGCATTGTGTTCCCTAAAACAAGTAAAGAACAGAGCTACAGAGCCAAGGGCACTTCCAGTCTAGGGAATATACCTTGGGAAAACTGAAAATCAATAAGACAGAGCCACCCCAAAATTTAGGGCTGCACTACTTACAAGGACCTCAACTTGGATACACATTAAGTTTCCCAGGAAATATAAAAATGGTTCAAAAAATTGTGGTACTTACGTACGATGGAATATCCCTCAGCCATGAAATCAATATCATAAGACCAGTAGCAGCAAAATGGGTGGATTCAGGTACGATGATTCTAAGTGAAATAAGTCACACAGAAAAAGAAACTTATCATAAGATATCACTTATGAAGATCCTATAAACATGGCTACACTTGAACTGAGTTAGGAAAGAGAACAGTGTCTCACATTTAGAAAACACCCTTATGCCTGCTTAAGGGGGAAGGAGAGGTCGGGTGATGCATAAAACCAGAGTTTGATATAAGCACAGGTACCGTTCCAAAAACCAACTATGGTATAGCCAAGACCTACACCTTCCTCAGTGAAAGGGACTCAAAACCCCATATTTCCCGCAGAGGAATATATCTGACTAGTAAGAATCTTAAAACCTATGTATTGATATGTCTCCGTAAGGGAATCAAGTGTGTCTAGACTGGCATAAACATGGCAACGAGAATCAGCTCAAACCTACTATAAAAAGGAATTTCAAAAACAAAACAAAAAAACTGGGAAATTCTTTACAATTCCTTCAGGGTCAATGCTGATATCTGGAATGACCCTATCTACAACGACAGCTGGATGTGGCATAAGGCTGGACACTTGCGACTCAGAGGATTGGTGAGATTGGGTGAACAAATGCAGACCCTTTAAAGCAATAATGCATGGCACCCATTCCATGGGTCCCAACTCTACAGGTTGAAGGGAATATTACTACAGTTATAACATGTACGGGAAACCTAGAGAACGGACACACTGTGAATACGAAAGGTTTCTAAAACTCAACGAATAGTCCCTCTCCTGGTGCTCTGGTTTGACTTTCCATCTGCTTTACTATCAACCTCCCAACTTGGAGAGACAGCCACTTTAACCTCCTGGTTCGCACAGGTTGCCAATTTGGCAGAGGATGAAAGGGAAGAGGGAGAACCAATGAGAGAGTAGCTGTTAGGCATTTGGACGGGCACATATCACTCTAATTTCCCGGCAGGAAGAAGAATTAACCAAAGTCTCAGCCCCCCACCGGGAACCAGTATAGGTCCTGAACCAAAATTTTGGAATTGCGGTCAGCTCACCAAAAACGAGTTGAAAAATGGAGCTCAGGGGCACAGCAATTCACAAACTGGTCGAGTAATAAAGGACAACTATCGTGAAAAATCTGTTGAGGGAAGGCAACGAGGCGGACTTGAAAGCGAGGCAGAATAGCAGGAAACAGATTTCAAGAGGTACGTTGGAATCGCCTTTAAAGCACAGGAAGAGGGGCACAACTTCGACAATGATGCACTTGGCCAAAAAGGGCGTATGCGTTTCCTCCTGAATATATTCAGGAGAAAATGAATACGCCCTTTTTGGCCAAGCAAGCAAGCGGGCAATGCAAATCTGCACTACAAAGAAGTATCACTTCCCACCGGTCAAAAGGGATATCCACAAAATGTGTAAAAACCAGAAAGGCAAGACAGGCCCTGGAGAACAGGGAGTCTTGTTATGCTGATGGGGGGGATGTAAATTGCCAACTGCCTCTCTGGAGGAGTACATTGTGTTCCCTAAAACAAGTAAAGAACAGAGCTACAGAGCCAAGGGCACTTCCAGTCTAGGGAATATACCTTGGGAAAACTGAAAATCAATAAGACACAGCCACCCCAAAATTTAGGGCTGCACTGCTTACAAGGACCTCAACTTGGGTACACCTTAAATATCCCATGAAATACAAAAATGGTTCAAAAAATTGTGGTACTTACGTACGATGGAATATCCCTCAGCCATTAAATCAATGTCATAAGACCAGTAGCAGCAAAATGGGTGGATTCAGGTACGATGATTCTAAGTGAAATAAGTCACACAGAAAAAGAAACTTATCATAAGATATCACTTATGAAGATCCTGTAAACATGGCTACACTTGAACTGAGTTAGGAAAGAGAACAGTGGCTCACATTTAGAAAACACTCTTATGCCTGCTTAAGGGGGAAGGAGAGGTGGGGTGATGCATAAAACCAGAGTTTCATATAAGCACAGGTACCATTCCAAAAACCAACTATGGAATAGACAAGACCTACACCTTCCTCAGTGAAAAGGACTCAAAACCCCATATTTCCCGCAGAGGAAAATATCTGACTAGTAAGAATCTTAAAACCTATGTATTGATATGTCTCCGTAAGGGAATCAAGTGTGTCTAGACTGGCATAAACATGGCAGCGAGAATCAGCTCAAACCCACTATAAAAAGGAATTTCAAAAACAAAACAAAAAAACTGTGAAATTCTTTACAATTCCTTCAGAGTCTCTGATGAAACCTGGAATGACCCTATCTACAACGACAGCTGGATGTGGCATAATGCTGGACACTTGGGACTGAGAGGATTGGTGAGATTGGGTGAGCAAATGCAGACCCTTTAAAGCAATAATGCATGGCACCCATTCCATGGGTCCCAACTCTCCAGTTTGAAGGGAATATTACTACAGTTATAACATGTACGGGAAACCTAGAGAACGGACACTCTGTGAATACGAAAGGTTTCTAAAACTCAACGAATAGTCCCTCTCCTGGTGCTCCGGTTTGACTTTCCACCTGCTTTACTATCAACCTCCCAACTTGGAGAGACAGCCCCTTTAACCTCCTGGTTCGCACAGGTTGCCAATTTGGCAGAGGATGAAAGGGATGAGGGAGAAACAATGAGAGAGTAGCTGTTAGGCATTTGGACGGGCACATATCACTGTAATTTCCCGGCAGGAAGAAGAATTAACCAAAGTCTCAGCCACTCACCGGGAACCAGCATAGGTCCTGAACCAAAATTTTGGACTTGCGGTCAGCTCACCAAAAACGAGTTGAAAAATGGAGCTCAGGGGCACAGCAATTCACAAACTGGCCGAGTAATAAAGGACAACTATCGTCCAAAAATCTGTTGAGGAAAGGCAACGAGGCGGACTTGAAAGCGAGGCAGAATAGCAGGAAACAGATTTCAAGAGGTACGTTGGAATCACCTTTAAAGCACAGTAAGAAGGGCACAACTTCGACAATGATGCACGTGGCCAAAAAGGGCGTATGCGTTTTCTCCTGAATATATTCAGGAGAAAACGCATACGCCCTTTTTGGCCAAGCAAGCAAGCGGGCAATGCAAATCTGCACTACAAAGAAGTATCACTTCCCACCGGTCAAAAGGGACATCCACAAAATGTGTAAAAACCAGAAAGGCAAGACAGGCCCTGGAGAAGAGGGAGCATTCTTATGCTGATGGGCGGGATGTAAATTGCCAACTGCCTCTCTGGAGGAGTACATTGTGTTCCCTAAAACAAGTAAAGAACAGAGCTACAGAGCCAAGGGCACTTCCAGTCTAGGGAATACACCTTGGGAAAACTGAAGATCAATAAGACAGAGCCACCCCAAAATTTAGGGCTGCACTGCTTACAAGGACCTCAACTTGGGTACACCTTAAATATCCCAGGAAATATAAAAATGGTTCAAAAAATTGTGGTACTTACGTACAATGGAATATCCCTCAGCCATGAAATCAATGTCATAAGACCAGTAGCAGCAAAATGGGTGGATTCAGGTACGATGATTCTAAGTGAAATAAGTCACAGAGAAAAAGAAACTTATCATAAGATATCACTTATGAAGATCCTGTAAACATGGCTACACTTGAACTGAGTTAGGAAAGAGAACAGTGTCTCACATTTAGAAAACACTCTTATGCCTGCTTAAGGGGGAAGGAGAGGTGGGGTGATGCATAAAATCAGAGTTTGATATAAGCACAGGTACCGTTCCAAAAACCAACTATGGAATAGACAAGACCTACACCTTCCTCAGTGAAAGGGACTCAAAACCCCATATTTCCCGCAGAGGAATATATCTGACTAGTAAGAATCTTAAAACCTATGTATTGATATGTCTCCATAAGGGAATCAAGTGTGTCTAGACTGGCATAAACATGGCAGTGAGAATCAGCTCAAACCCACTATAAAAAGGAATTTCAAAACCAAAACAAAAATACTGGGAAATTCTTTACAATTCCTTCAGGGTCTCTGATGAAACCTGGAATGACCCTATCTACAACGACAGCTGGATGTGGCATAAGGCTGGACACTTGGGACTGAGGGGATTGGTGAGATTGGGTGAGCAAATGCAGACACTTTATAGCAATAATGCATGTCACACATTCCATGGGTCCCAACTCTCCAGGTTGAAGGGAAAATTACTACAGTTATAACATGTACGGGAAACCTAGAGAACGGACACACTGTGAATACGAAAGGTTTCTAAAACTCAACGAATAGACCCTCTCCTGGTGCTCCGGTTTGACTTTCCATCTGCTTTACTATCAACCTCCCAACTTGGAGAGACAGCCCCTTTAACCTCCTGGTTCGCACAGGTTGCCAATTTGGCAGAGGATGAAAGGGAAGAGGGAGAACCAATGAGAGAGTAGCTGTTAGGCATTTATACGGGCACATATCACTGTAATTTCCCGGCAGGAAGAAGAATTAACCAAACTCTCAGCCCCCCACCGGGAACCAGTATAGGTCCTGAACCAAAATTTTGGACTTGCGGTCAGCTCACCTAAAACGAGTTGAAAAATGGAGCTCAGGGGTACAGCAATTCACAAACTGGCCGAGTAATAAAGGACAACTATCGTCCAAAAATCTGTTGAGGGAAGGCAACGAGGCGGACTTGAAAGCGAGTCAGAATAGAAGGAAACAGATTTCAAGAGGTACATTAGAATCACCTTTAAAGCACAGTAAGAAGGGCACAACTTCGACAATGATGCACGTGGCCAAAAAGGGCGTATGCGTTTTCTCCTGAATATATTCAGGAGAAAACGCATACGCCCTTTTTGGCCAAGCAAGCAAGCGGGCAATGCAAATCTGCACTACAAAGAAGTATCACTTCCCACCGGTCAAAAGGGACATCCACAAAATGTGTAAAAACCAGAAAGGCAAGACAGGCCCTGGAGAACAGGGAGCCTTTTTATGCTGATGGGTGGGATGTAAATTGCCAACTGCCTCTCTGGAGGAGTACATTGTGTTCCCTAAAACAAGTAAAGAACAGAGCTACAGAGCCAAGGGCACTTCCAGTCTAGGGAATATACCTTGGGAAAACTAAAAATCAATAAGACAGAGCCACCCCAAAATTTAGGGCTGCACTGCTTACAAGGACCTCAACTTGGGTACACCTTAAATATCCCAGGAAATATAAAAATGGTTCAAAAAATTGTGGTACTTACGTACGATGGAATATCCCTCAGCCATGAAATCAATGTCATAAGACCAGTAGCAGCAAAATGGGTGGATTCAGGTACGATGATTCTAAGTGAAATAAGTCACAGAGAAAAAGAAACTTATCATAAGAAATCACTTTTGAAGATCCTGTAAACATGGCTACACTTGAACTGAGTTAGGAAGGAGATCAGTGTCTCACATTTAGAAAACACTCTTATGCCTGCTTAAGGAGGAAGGAGACGTGGGGTGATGCATAAAACCAGAGTTTGATATAAGCACAGGTACCGTTCCAAAAACCAACTATGGAATAGACAAGACCTACACCTTCCTCAGTGAAAGGGACTCAAAACCCCATATTTCCCGCAGAGGAATATATCTGACTAGTAAGAATCTTAAAACCTATGTATTGATATGTCTCCGTAAGGGAATCAAGTGTGTCTAGACTGGCATAAACATGGCAGGGAGAATCAGCTCAAACCCACTATAAAAAGGAATTTCAAATATAAAACAAAACAACTGGGAAATTCTTTACAATTCCTTCAGGTTCTCTGATGAAACCTGGAATGACCCTATCTACAACGACAGCTGAATGTGGCATAAGGCTGGACACTTGGGACTGAGAGGATTGGTGAGATTGGATGAGCAAATACAGACCCTTTAAAGCAATAATGCATGGCACACATTCCATGGGTCCCAACTCTCCAGGTTGAAGGGAATATTACTACAGCTATAACATGTACGGGAAACCTAGAGAACGGACACACTGTGAATACGAAAGGTTTCTAAAACTCAACGAATAGTCCCTCTCCTGGTGCTCCGGTTTGACCTTCCATCTGCTTTACTCTCAACCTCCCAACTTGCAGAGACAGCCCCTTTAACCTCCTGGTTCACACAGGTTGCCAATTTGGTAGAGGATGAAAGGGAAGAGGGAGAACCAATGAGAGAGTAGCTGTTAGGCATTTGGACGGGCACATATCACTGTAATTTCCCGGCAGGAAGAAGAATTAACCAAAGTCTCAGCCACCCACCGGGAACCAGTATAGGTCCTGAACCAAAATTTTGGACCTGCAGTCAGCTCACCAAAAACGAGTTGAAAAATGGAGCTCAGGGGCACAGCAATTCACAAACTGGCAGAGTAATAAAGGTCAACTATCGTCCAAAAATCTGTTGAGGGAAGGCAACGAGGCGGACTTGAAAGCGAGGCAGAATAGCAGGAAACAGATTTCAAGAGGTACGTTGGAATCGCCTTTAAAGCACAGGAAGAGGGGCACAACTTCGACAATGATGCACTTAGCCAAAAAGGGCGTATGCGTTTTCTCCTGAATATATTCAGGAGAAAACGCATACGCCCTTTTTAGCCAAGCAAGCAAGCGGGCAATGCAAATCTGCACTACAAAGAAGTATCACTTCCCACCGGTCAAAAGGGACATCCACAAAATGTGTAAAATCCAGAAAGGCAAGACAGGCCCTGGAGAACAGGGAGCCTTTTTATGCTGATGGGTGGGATGTAAATTGCCAACTGCCTCTCTGGAGGAGTACATTGTGTTCCCCAAAACAAGTAAAGAACAGAGCTACAGAGCCAAGGGCACATCCAGTCTAGGGAATATACCTTGGGAAAACTAAAAATCAATAAGACAGAGCCACCCCAAAATTTAGGGCTGCACTGCTTACAAGGACCTCAACTTGGGTACACCTTAAATATCCCAGGAAATATAAAAATGGTTCAAAAAATTGTGGTACTTACATACGATGGAATATCCCTCAGCCATGAAATCAATGTCATAAGACCAGTAGCAGCAAAATGGGTGGATTCAGGTACGATGATTCTAAGTGAAATAAGTCACAGAGAAAAAGAAACTTATCATAAGAAATCACTTATGAAGATCCTGTAAACATGGCTACACTTGAACTGACTTAGGAAAGAGATCAGTGTCTCACATTTAGAAAACACTCTTATGCTTGCTTAAGGAGGAAGGAGAGGTGGGGTGATGCATAAAACCAGAGTTTGATATAAGCACAGGTACCATTCCAAAAACCAACTATGGAATAGACAAGACCTACACCTTCCTCAGTGAAAGGGACTCAAAACCCCATATTTCCCGCAGAGGAATATATCTGACTAGTAAGAATCTTAAAACCTATGTATTGATATGTCTCCGTAAGGGAATCAAGTGTGTCTAGACTGGCATAAACATGGCAGGGAGAATCAGCTCAAACCCACTCTAAAAAGGAATTTCAAAAACAAAAAAAAAAAAAACTGGGAAATTCTTTACAATTCCTTCAGGGTCTCTGATGAAACCTGGAATGACCCTATCTACAATGACAGCTGGAAGTGGCATAAGGCTGGACACTTGGGACTGAGAGGATTGGTGAGATTGGGTGAACAAATGCAGACCCTTTAAAGCAATAATGCATGGCACCCATTCCATGGGTCCCAACTATCCAGGTTGAAGGGAATATTACTACAGTTATAACATGTACGGGAAACCTAGAGAATGGACACACTGTGAATACGAAAGGTTTCTAAAACTCAATGAATAGTCCCTCTCCTGGTGCTCCGGTTTGACTTTCCATCTGCTTTACTATCAACCTCCCAACTTGGAGAGACAGCCCCTTTAACCTCCTGGTTCGCACAGGTTGCCAATTTGGCAGAGGATGAAAGGGAAGAGGGAGAACCAATGAGAGAGTACCTGATAGGCATTTGGACGGGCACATATCACTGTTATTTCCCGGCAGGAAGAAGAATTAACCAAAGTCTCAGCCCCCCACCGGGAACCAGTATAGGTCCTGAACCAAAATTTTGGACTTGCGGTCAGCTCACCAAAAACGAGTAAAAAATGGAGCTCAGGGGCACAGCAATTCACAAACTGGCCAAGTAATAAAGGACAACTATCGTCCAAAAATCTGTTGAGGGAAGGCAACAAGGCGGACTTGAAAGCGAGGCAGAATAGCAGGAAACAGATTTCAAGAGGTACGTTGGAATTGCCTTTAAAGCACAGGAAGAGGGGCACAACTTCGACAATGATGCACTTGGCCAAAAAGGGCGTATGCGTTTTCCCCTGAATATATTCAGGAGAAAACGCATACGCCCTTTTTGGCCAAGCAAGCAAGCGGGGAATGCAAATCTGCACTACAAAGAAGTATCACTTCCCACCGGTCAAAAGGGACATCCACAAAATGTGTAAAAACCAGAAAGGCAAGACAGGACCTGGAGAACAGGGAGCCTTGTTATGCTGATGGGCAGGATGTAAATTGCCCACTGCCTCTCTGGAGGAGTGCATTGTGTTCCCTAAAACAAGTAAATAACAGAGCTACAGAGCCAAGGGCACTTCCAGTCTAGGGAATATACCTTGGGAAAACTGAAGATCAATAAGACAGAGCCACCCCAAAATTTAGGGCTGCACTTCTTACAAGGACCTCAACTTGGGTACAACTTAAATATCCCAGGAAATATAAAAATGGTTCAAAAAATTGTGGTACTTACGTACGATGGAATATCCCTCAGCCATGAAATCAATGTCATAAGACCAGTAGCAGCAAAATGGGTGGATTCAGGTACGATGATTTAAATGAAATATGTCACAGAGAAAAAGAAACTTATCATAAGATATCACTTATGAAGATCCTGTAAACATGGCTACACTTGAACTGAGTTAGGAAAGAGAACAGTGTCTCACATTTAGAAAACACTCTTATGCCTGCTGAAGGGGGAAGGAGAGGTGGGGTGATGCATAAAACCAGAGTTTCATATAAGCACAGGTACCATTCCAAAAACCAACTATGGAATAGACAAGACCTACACCTTCCTCAGTGAAAGGGACTCAAAACCCCATATTTCCCGCAGAGGAATATATCTGACTAGTAAGAATCTTAAAACCTATGTATTGATATGTCTCCGTAAGGGAATCCAGTGTGTCTAGACTGGCATAAATATGGCAGCGAGAATCAGCTCAAACCCACTATAAAAAGTAATTTCAAAAATAAAACAAAAAAACTGGGAAATTCTTTACAATTCCTTCAGGGTCTCTGATGAATCCTGGAATGACCCTATCTACAATGACAGCTGGATGTGGCATAAGGCTGGACACTTGGGGCTGAAAGGATTGGTGAGATTGGGTGAGCAAATGCAGACACTTTAAAGCAATAATGCATGGCACACATTCCATGGGTCCCAACTCTCCAGGTTGAAGAGAATATTACTACAGTTATATCATGTACGGGAAACCTAGAGAACGGACACACTGTGAATACGAAAGGTTTCTAAAACTCAACGAATAGTCCCTCTCCTGGTGTTCCGGTTTGACTTTCCATCTGCTTTACTATCAACCTCCCAACTTGGAGAGACAGCCCCTTTAACCTCCTGGTTCGCACAGGTTGCCAATTTGGCACAGGATGAAAGGGAAGAGTGAGAACCAATGAGAGAGAAGCTGATAGGCATTTGGACGGGCACATATCACTGTAATTTCCCGGCAGGAAGAAGAATTAACCAAAGTGTCAGCCCCCCACCGGGAACCAGTATAGGTCCTGAACCAAAATTTTGGACTTGCGTTCAGCTCACCAAAAACGAGTTGAAAAATGGAGCTCAGGGGCACAGCAATTCACAAACTGGCCGAGTAATAAAGGACAACTATCGTCCAAAAATCTGTTGAGGGAAGGCAACGAGGCGGACTTGAAAGCGAGGCAGAATAGCAGGAAACAGATTTCAAGCGGTACGTTGAAATCGCCTTTAAAGCACAGGAAGAGGGGCACAACTTCGACAATGATGCACTTGACCAAAAAGGGCGTATGCGTTTTCTCCTGAATATATTCAGGAGAAAACGCATACGCCCTTTTTGGCCAAGCAAGCAAGCGGGGAATGCAAATCTGCACTACAAAGAAGTATCACTTCCCACCGGTCAAAAGGGACATCCAAAAAATGTGTAAAAACCAGAAAGGCAAGACAGGCCCTGGAAAACAGGGAGCCTTGTTATGCTGATGGGCGGGATGTAAATTGCCAACTGCCTCTCTGGAGGAGTACATTGTGTTCCCTAAAACAATAAAGAACAGAGCTACAGAGCCAAGGGCACTTCCAGTCTAGGGAATATACCTTGGGAAAACTGAAGATCAATAAGACAGAGCCACCCCAAAATTTAGGGCTGCACTGCTTACAAGGACCTCAACTTGGGTACACCTTAAATATCCCAGGAAATATAAAAATGGTTCAAAAAATTGTGGTACTTACGTACGATGGAATATCCCTCAGCCATGAAATCAATGTCATAAGACCAGTAGCAGCAAAATGGGTGGATTCAGGTACGATGATTCTAAGTGAAATAAGTCACAGAGAAAAAGAAACTTATCATAAGATATCACTTATGAAGATCCTGTAAACATGGCTACACTTGAACTGAGTTAGGAAAGAGAACAGTGTCTCACATTTAGAAAACACTCTTATGCCTGCTTAAGGGGGAAGGAGAGGTGGGGTGATGCATAAAACCAGAGTTTGATATAAGCACAGGTACCGTTCCAAAAACCAACTATGGAATAGACAAGACCTACACGTTCCTCAGTGAAAGGGACTCAAAACCCCATATTTCCCGCAGAGGAATATATCTGACTAGTAAGAATCTTAAAACCTATGTATTGATATGTCTCCGTAAGGGAATCAAGTGTGTCTAGACTGGCATAAACATGGCAGCTAGAATCAGCTCAAACCCACTATAAAAAGGAATTTCAAATATAAAACAAAACAACTGGGAAATTCTTTACAATTCCTTCAGGGTCTCTGATGAAACCTGGAATGACCCTATTTACAACGACAGCTGGATGTGGCATAGGGCTGGACACTTGGGACTGAGAGCATTGGTGAGATTGGGTGAGCAAATACAGACCCTTTAAAGCAATAATGCATGGCACCCATTCCATGGGTCCCAACTCTCCAGGTTGAAGGGAATATTACTACAGCTATAACATGTACGGGAAACCTAGAGAACGGACACACTGTGAATACGAAAGGTTTCTAAAACTCAACGAATAGTCCCTCTCCTGGTGCTCCGGTTTGACTTTCCATCTGCTTTACTCTCAACCTCCCAACTTGCAGAGACAGCCCCTTTAACCTCCTGGTTCACACAGGTTGCCAATTTGGCAGAGGATGAAAGGGAAGAGGGAGAACCAATGAGAGAGTAGCTGTTAGGCATTTGGACGGGCACATATCACTGTAATTTCCCGGCAGGAAGAAGAATTAACCAAAGTCTCAGCCACCCACCGGGAACCAGTATAGGTCCTGAACCAAAATTTTGGACCTGCGGTCAGCTCACCAAAAACGAGTTGAAAAATGGAGCTCAGGGGCACAGCAATTCACAAACTGGCAGAGTAATAAAGGTCAACTATCGTCCAAAAATCTGTTGAGGGAAGGCAACGAGGCGTACTTGAAAGCGAGGCAGAATAGCAGGAAACAGATTTCAAGAGGTACGTTGGAATCGCCTTTAAAGCACAGGAAGAGGGGCACAACTTCGACAATGATGCACTTGGCCAAAAAGGGCGTATGCGTCTTCTCCTGAATATATTCAGGAGAAAACGCATACGCCCTTTTTGGCCAAGCAAGCAAGCGGGCAATGCAAATCTGCACTACAAACAAGTATCACTTCCCACCGGTCAAAAGGGACATCCACAAAATGTGTAAAAACCAGAAAGGCAAGACAGGCCCTGGAGAACAGGGAGCCTTGTTATGCTGATGGGCGGGATGTAAATTGCCAACTGCCTCTCTGGAGGAGTACATTGTGTTCCCAAAAACAAGTAAAGAACAGAGCCACAGAGCCAAGGGCACTTCCAGTCTAGGGAATATACCTTGGGAAAACTGAAGATCAATAAGACAGAGCCACCCCAAAATTTAGGGCTGCACTGCTTACAAGGACCTCAACTTGGGTACACCTTAAATAATCCAGGAAATATAAAAATGGTTCAAAAAATTGTGGTACTTACGTACGATGGAATATCCCTCAGCCATGAAATCAATGTCATAAGACCAGTAGCAGCAAAATGGGTGGATTCAGGTACGATGATTCTAAGTGAAATAAGTCACAGAGAAAAAGAAACTTATCATAAGATATCACTTATGAAGATCCTGTAAACATGGCTACACTTGAACTGAGTTAGGAAAGAGAACAGTGTCTCACATTTAGAAAACACTCTTATGCCTGCTTAAGGGGGAAGGAGAGGTGGGGTGATGCATAAAACCAGAGTTTGATATAAGCACAGGTACCGTTCCAAAAACCAACTATGGAATAGACAAGACCTACACGTTCCTCAGTGAAAGGGACTCAAAACCCCATATTTCCCGCAGAGGAATATATCTCACTAGTAAGAATCTTAAAACCTATGTATTGATATGTCTCCGTAAGGGAATCAAGAGTGTCTAGACTGGCATAAACATGGCAGCTAGAATCAGCTCAAACCCACTATAAAAAGGAATTTCAAATATAAAACAAAACAACTGGGAAATTCTTTACAATTCCTTCAGGGTCTCTGATGAAACCTGGAATGACCCTATCTACAACGACAGCTGGATGTGGCATAGGGCTGGACACTTGGGACTGAGAGCATTGGTGAGATTGGGTGAGCAAATACAGACCCTTTAAAGCAATAATGCATGGCACCCATTCCATGGGTCCCAACTCTCCAGGTTGAAGGGAATATTACTACAGCTATAACATGTACGGGAAACCTAGAGAACGGACACACTGTGAATACGAAAGGTTTCTAAAACTCGACGAATAGTCCCTCTCCTGGTGCTCCGGTTTGACTTTCCATCTGCTTTACTATCAACCTCCCAACTTGGAGAGATAACCTCTTTAACCTCCTGGTTCGCACAGGTTGCCAATTTGGCAGAGGATTAAAGGGAAGAGGGAGAACCAATGAGAGAGTAGCTGTTAGTCATTTGGACGGGCACATATCACTGTAATTTCCTGGCAGGAAGAAGAATTAACCAAAGTCTCAGCCCCCCACCGGGAACCAGTATAGGTCCTGAACCAAAATTTTGGACTTGCGGTCAGCTCACCAAAAACGAGTTGAAAAATGGAGCTCAGGGGCACAGCAATTCACCAACTGGCCGTGTAATAAAGGACAACTATCGTCCAAAAATCTGTTGAGGGAACGCAACGAGGCGGACTTGAAAGCGAGGCAGAATAGCAGGAAACAGATTTCAAGAGGTACGTTGGAATCGCCTTTAAAGCACAGGAAGAGGGGCACAACTTCGACAATGATGCACTTGGCCAAAAAGTGCGTATGCGTTTTCTCCTGAATATTCAGCAGAAAACGCATACGCCCTTTTTGGCCAAGAAAGCAAGCGGGCAATGCAAATCTGCACTACAAAGAAGTATCACTTCCCACTGGTCAAAAGGGACATCCACAAAATGTGTAAAAACCAGAAAGGGAAGACAGGCCCTGGAGAACAGGGAGCCTTGTTATGCTGATGGACGGGATGTAAATTGCCAACTGCCTCTCTGGAGGAGTACATTGTATTCCCTAAAACAAGTAAAGAACAGAGCTACAGAGCCAAGGTCACTTCCAGTCTAGGGAATATACCTTGGGAAAACTGAAAATCAATAAGACAGAGCCACCCCAAAATTTAGGGCTGCACTGCTTACAAGGACCTCAAATTGGGTACACCTTAAATATCCCAGGAAATATAAAAATGGTTTAAAAAATTGTGGTACTTACGTACGATGGAATATCCCTCAGCCATGAAATCAATGTCATAACTCCAGTAGAAGCAAAATGGGTGGATTCAGGTACGATGATTCTAAGTGAAATAAGTCACAGAGAAAAAGAAACTTATCATAAGATATCACTTATGAAGATCCTGTAAACATAGATACACCTGAACTGAATTAGGAAAGAGAAGAATGTCTCACATTTAGAAAACACTCTTATGCCTGCTTAAGGGGGAAGGAGAGGTGGGGTGATGCATAAAACCAGAGTTTGATATAAGCACAGGTACCGTTACAAAAACCAACTATGGGATAGACAAGACCTACACCTTCCTCAGTGAAAGGGACTCAAAACCCCAAATTTCCCTCAGAGGAATATATCTGACTAGTAAGAATCTTAAAACCTATGTATTGATATGTCTCCGTAAGGGATTCAAGTGTGTCTAGACTGGCATAAACATGGCAGCGAGAATCAGCTCAAACCCACTATAAAAAGGAATTTCAAAAACAAAACAAAAAAACTGGGAAATTCTTTACAATTGCTTCAGCATCTCTGATGAAACCTGGAATGACCCTATCTACAATGACAGCTGGATGTGGCATAAGGAGGGACACTTGGGACTGAGACGATTGGTGAGATTGGGTGAGCAAATGCAGACCATTTAAAGCACAAATGCCTGGCACCCATTCCATGGGGCCCAACTCTCCAGGTTGAAAGGAATATTACTACAGCTATAACATGTACGTCAAACCTAGAGAACGGACACACTGTGAATACGAAAGGTTTCTAAAACTCAACGAATAGTCCCTCTCGTGGTGCTCCGGATTTACTTTCCATCTGTTTTACTATCAAACTCCCAACTTGGGGAGACAGCCCCTTTAACCTCCTGGTTCGCATAGGTTGCCAATTTGGCAGAGGATGAAAGGGAAGAGGGAGAACCAATGAGAGAGTAGCTGTTAGACATTTGGACAGGCACATATCACTGTAATTTCCCGGCAGGAAGAAGAATTAACCAAAGTCTCAGCCACCCACTGGGAACCAGTATATGTCCTGAACGAAAATTTTGGACTTGCGGTCAGCTCACCAAAAACGAGTTGAAAAATGGAGCTCAGGGGCACAGCAATTCACATACTGGCCGAGTAATAAAGGACAACTATCGTCCAAAAATCTGTTGAGGGAAGCCAACGAGGCGGACTTGAAAGCGAGGCAGAATAGCAGGAAACAGATTTCAAGAGCTAAGTTGGAATCGCCTTTAAAGCACAGGAAGAGGGGCACAACTTCGACAATGATGCACTTGGCCAAAAAGGGCATATGCGTTTTCTCCTGAATATATTCAGGAGAAAACGCATACGCCCTTTTTTGCCAAGCAAGCAAGTGGGCAATGCAAATCTGCACTACAAAAAGTATCACTTCCCACCGGTCAAAAGGGACATCCACAAAATGTGTAAAAACCAGAAAGGCAAGACAGGCCCTGGATAACAGGGAGCCTTGTTATGCTGATGGGCGGGATGTAAATTGCCAACTGCCTCTCTGGACCAGTGCATTGTGTTCCCTAAAACAAGTAAAGAACAGAGCTACAGAGCCAAGGGCACTTCCAGGCTAAGGAATATACCTTGGGAAAACTGAAAATCAATAAGACAGAGCCACACCAAAATTTAGGGCGGCACTGCTTACAAGGACCTCAACTTGGGTACACCTTAAATATCCCAGGAAATATAAAAATGGTTCAAAAAATTGTGGTACTTACGTACGATGGAATATCCCTCAGCCATGAAATCAATGTCATAAGACCAGTAGCAGCAAAATGGGTGGATTCAGGTACGATGATTCTAAGTGAAATAAGTCACAGAGAAAAAGAAACTTATCATAAGATATCACTTATGAAGATCCTGTAAACATGGCTACACTTGAACTGAGTTAGGAAAGAGAACAGTGTCTCACATTTAGAAAACACTCTTATGCCTGCTTAAGGGGGAAGGAGAGGTGGGGTGATGCATAAAACCAGAGTTTGATATAAGCACAGGTACCGTTCCAAAAACCAACTATGGAATAGACAAGACCTACACGTTCCTCAGTGAAAGGGACTCAAAACCCCATATTTCCCGCAGAGGAATATATCTCACTAGTAAGAATCTTAAAACCTATGTATTGATATGTCTCCGTAAGGGAATCAAGAGTGTCTAGACTGGCATAAACATGGCAGCTAGAATCAGCTCAAACCCACTATAAAAAGGAATTTCAAATATAAAACAAAACAACTGGGAAATTCTTTACAATTCCTTCAGGGTCTCTGATGAAACCTGGAATGACCCTATCTACAACGACAGCTGGATGTGGCATAGGGCTGGACACTTGGGACTGAGAGCATTGGTGAGATTGGGTGAGCAAATACAGACCCTTTAAAGCAATAATGCATGGCACCCATTCCATGGGTCCCAACTCTCCAGGTTGAAGGGAATATTACTACAGCTATAACATGTACGGGAAACCTAGAGAACGGACACACTGTGAATACGAAAGGTTTCTAAAACTCGACGAATAGTCCCTCTCCTGGTGCTCCGGTTTGACTTTCCATCTGCTTTACTATCAACCTCCCAACTTGGAGAGATAACCTCTTTAACCTCCTGGTTCGCACAGGTTGCCAATTTGGCAGAGGATTAAAGGGAAGAGGGAGAACCAATGAGAGAGTAGCTGTTAGTCATTTGGACGGGCACATATCACTGTAATTTCCTGGCAGGAAGAAGAATTAACCAAAGTCTCAGCCCCCCACCGGGAACCAGTATAGGTCCTGAACCAAAATTTTGGACTTGCGGTCAGCTCACCAAAAACGAGTTGAAAAATGGAGCTCAGGGGCACAGCAATTCACAAACTGGCCGTGTAATAAAGGACAACTATCGTCCAAAAATCTGTTGAGGGAACGCAACGAGGCGGACTTGAAAGCGAGGCAGAATAGCAGGAAACAGATTTCAAGAGGTACGTTGGAATCGCCTTTAAAGCACAGGAAGAGGGGCACAACTTCGACAATGATGCACTTGGCCAAAAAGTGCGTATGCGTTTTCTCCTGAATATTCAGCAGAAAACGCATACGCCCTTTTTGGCCAAGAAAGCAAGCGGGCAATGCAAATCTGCACTACAAAGAAGTATCACTTCCCACCGGTCAAAAGGGACATCCACAAAATGTGTAAAAACCAGAAAGGCAAGACAGGCCCTGGAGAACAGGGAGCCTTGTTATGCTGATGGACGGGATGTAAATTGCCAACTGCCTCTCTGGAGGAGTACATTGTATTCCCTAAAACAAGTAAAGAACAGAGCTACAGAGCCAAGGTCACTTCCAGTCTAGGGAATATACCTTGGGAAAACTGAAAATCAATAAGACAGAGCCACCCCAAAATTTAGGGCTGCACTGCTTACAAGGACCTCAAATTGGGTACACCTTAAATATCCCAGGAAATATAAAAATGGTTTAAAAAATTGTGGTACTTACGTACGATGGAATATCCCTCAGCCATGAAATCAATGTCATAACTCCAGTAGAAGCAAAATGGGTGGATTCAGGTACGATGATTCTAAGTGAAATAAGTCACAGAGAAAAAGAAACTTATCATAAGATATCACTTATGAAGATCCTGTAAACATAGATACACCTGAACTGAATTAGGAAAGAGAAGAATGTCTCACATTTAGAAAACACTCTTATGCCTGCTTAAGGGGGAAGGAGAGGTGGGGTGATGCATAAAACCAGAGTTTGATATAAGCACAGGTACCGTTACAAAAACCAACTATGGGATAGACAAGACCTACACCTTCCTCAGTGAAAGGGACTCAAAACCCCAAATTTCCCTCAGAGGAATATATCTGACTAGTAAGAATCTTAAAACCTATGTATTGATATGTCTCCGTAAGGGATTCAAATGTGTCTAGACTGGCATAAACATGGCAGCGAGAATCAGCTCAAACCCACTATAAAAAGGAATTTCAAAAACAAAACAAAAAAACTGGGAAATTCTTTACAATTCCTTCAGGGTCTCTGACGAAACGTGGAATGACCCTATCTACAATGACAGCTGGATGTGGCATAAGGAGGGACACTTGGGACTGAGACGATTGGTGAGATTGGGTGAGCAAATGCAGACCATTTAAAGCACAAATGCCTGGCACCCATTCCATGGGGCCCAACTCTCCAGGTTGAAGGGAATATTACTACAGCTATAACATGTACGTCAAACCTAGAGAACGGACACACTGTGAATACGAAAGGTTTCTAAAACTCAACGAATAGTCCCTCTCGTGGTGCTCCGGATTTACTTTCCATCTGTTTTACTATCAAACTCCCAACTTGGGGAGACAGCCCCTTTAACCTCCTGGTTCGCATAGGTTGCCAATTTGGCAGAGGATGAAAGGGAAGAGGGAGAACCAATGAGAGAGTAGCTGTTAGACATTTGGACAGGCACATATCACTGTAATTTCCCGGCAGGAAGAAGAATTAACCAAAGTCTCAGCCACCCACTGGGAACCAGTATATGTCCTGAACGAAAATTTTGGACTTGCGGTCAGCTCACCAAAAACGAGTTGAAAAATGGAGCTCAGGGGCACAGCAATTCACATACTGGCCGAGTAATAAAGGACAACTATCGTCCAAAAATCTGTTGAGGGAAGCCAACGAGGCGGACTTGAAAGCGAGGCAGAATAGCAGGAAACAGATTTCAAGAGCTACGTTGGAATCGCCTTTAAAGCACAGGAAGAGGGGCACAACTTCGACAATGATGCACTTGGCCAAAAAGGGCATATGCGTTTTCTCCTGAATATATTCAGGAGAAAACGCATACGCCCTTTTTTGCCAAGCAAGCAAGTGGGCAATGCAAATCTGCACTACAAAAAGTATCACTTCGCACTGGTCAAAAGGGACATCCACAAAATCTGTAAAAACCAGAAAGGCAAGACAGGCCCTGGATAACAGGGAGCCTTGTTATGCTGATGGGCGGGATGTAAATTGCCAACTGCCTCTCTGGACCAGTGCATTGTGTTCCCTAAAACAAGTAAAGAACAGAGCTACAGAGCCAAGGGCACTTCCAGGCTAAGGAATATACCTTGGGAAAACTGAAAATCAATAAGACAGAGCCACACCAAAATTTAGGGCGGCACTGCTTACAAGGACCTCAACTTGGGTACACCTTAAATATCCCAGGAAATATAAAAATGGTTCAAAAAATTGTGGTACTTACGTACGATGGAATATCCCTCAGCCATGAAATCAATGTCATAAGACCAGTAGCAGCAAAATGGGTGGATTCAGGTACAATGATTCTAAGTGAAATAAGTCACACAGAAAAAGAAACTTATCATAAGATATCACTTTTGAAGATCCTGTAAACATGGCTACACTTGAACTGAGTTAGGAAAGAGAACAGTGTCTCACATTTAGAAAACACTCTTATGCCTGCTTAAGGGGGAAGGAGAGGTGGGGTGATGCATAAAACCAGAGTTTGATATAAGCACAGGTACCGTTCCAAAAACCAACTATGGAATAGACAAGACCTACACCTTCCTCAGTGAAAGGGACTCAAAACCCCATATTTCCCGCAGAGGAATATATCTGACTAGTAAGAATCTTAAAACCTATGTATTGATATGTCTCCGTAAGGGAATCAAGTGTGTCTAGACTGGCATAAACATGGCAGCGAGAATCAGCTCAAACCCACTATAAAAAGGAATTTCAAAAACAAAACAAAAAAACTGGGAAATTCTTTACAATTCCTTCAGGGTCTCTGACGAAACGTGGAATGACCCTATCTACAATGACAGCTGGATGTGTCATAAGGCTGGACACTTGGGACTGAGAGGATTGGTGAGATTGGGTGAGCAAATGCAGACGCTTTAAAGCAATAATGCATGGCACCCATTCCATGGGTCCCAACTCTCCAGGTTGAAGGGAATATTACTACAGTTATAACATGTACGGGAAACCTAGAGAACGGACACACTGTGAATACGAAAGGTTTCTAAAACTCAACGAATAGTCCCGCTCCTGGTGCTCCGGTTTGACTTTCCATCTGCTTTACTGTCAACCTCCCAACTTGGAGAGACAGCCCCTTTAACCTCCTGGTTCGCACAGGTTTCCAATTTGGCAGAGGATGAAAGGGAAGAGGGAGAACCAATGAGAGAGTATCTGTTAGGCATTTGGACGGGCCCATATCACTGTAATTTCCCGGCAGGAAGAAGTATTAACCAAAGTCTCAGCCACCCACCGGGAACCAATAAAGGTCCTGAACCAAAATTTTGGATTTGCGGTCAGCTCACAAAAAACGAGTTGAAAAATGGAGCTCAGGGGCACAGCAATTCACAAACTGGCCGAGTAATAAAGGACAACTATCGTCCAAAAATCTGTTGAGGGAAGGCAACGAGGCGGACTTGAAAGCGAGGCAGAATAGCAGGAAACAGATTTCAAGAGGTACGTTGGAATCGCCTTTAAAGCACAGGAAGAGTGGCACAACTTCGACAATGATGCACTTGGCCAAAAAGGGCGTATGCGTTTTCTCCTGAATATATTCAGGAGAAAACGCATACGCCCTTTTTGGCCAAGCAAGCAAGCGGGCAATGCAAATCTGTACTACAAAGATGTATCACTTCCCACCGGTCAAAAGGGACATCCACAAAATGTGTAAAAACCAGAAAGGCAAGACAGGCTCTGGAGAATAGGGAGCCTTGTTATGCTGATGGGCGGGATGTAAATTGCCAACTGCCTCTCTGGAGGAGTGCATTGTGTTCCCTAAAACAAGTAAACAACAGAGCTACAGAGCCAAGGGCACTTCCAGTCTAGGGAATATACCTTGGGAAAACTGAAAATCAATAAAACAGAGCCACCCCAAAATTTAGGGCTGCACTGCTTACAAGGACCTCAACTTGGGTACACCTTAAATATCCCAGGAAATATAAAAATGGTTCAAAAAATTGTGGTACTTACGTACGATGGAATATCCCTCAGCCATGAAATCAATGTCATAAGACCAGTAGCAGCAAAATGGGTGGATTCAGGTACGATGATTCTAAGTGAAATAAGTCACACAGAAAAAGAAACTTATCATAAGATATCACTTATGAAGATCCTGTAAACATGGCTACACTTGAACTGAGTTAGGAAAGAGAACAGTGTCTCACATTTAGAAAACACTCTTATGCCTGCTTAAGGGGGAAGGAGAGGTGGGGTGATGCATAAAACCAGAGTTTGATATAAGCACAGGTACCGTTCCAAAAACCAACTATGGAATAGACAAGACCTACACCTTACTCAGTGAAAGGGTCTCAAAACCCCATATTTAACGCAGAGGAATATATCTGACTAGTAAGAATCTTAAAACCTATGTATTGATATGTCTCCATAAAAGAATCAAGTGTGTTTAGACTGGCATAAACATGGCAGCGAGAATCAGCTCAAACCCACTATAAAAAGGAATTTCAAAAACAAAACAAAAAAACTGGGAAATTCTTTACAATTCCTTCAGGGTCTCTGATGAAACCTGGAATGACCCTATCTACAAGGACAGCTGGATGTGGCATAAGGAGGGACACTTGGGACTGAGACGATTGGTGAGATTGGGTGAGCAAATGCAGACCCTTTAAAGCAATAATGTATGGCACCCATTCCATGGGTCCGAACTCTCCAGGTTGAAGGGAATATTACTACAGCTATAACATGTACGGGAAACCTAGAGAACGGACACACTGTGAATACTTAAGGTTTCTAAAACTCAACGAATAGTCCCTCTCCTGGTGCTCCGGTTTGATTTTCCATCTGCTTTACTATCAACCTCCCAACTTGGAGAGACAGCCCCTTTAACCTCCTGGTTCGCACAGGTTGCCAATTTGGCAGAGGATGAAAGGGAAGAGGGAGAACCAATGAGAGAGTAGCTGTTAGGCATTTGGACGGGCACATATCACTGTAATTTCCTGGCAGGAAGAAGAATTAACCAAAGTCTCAGCCCCCCAATGGGAACCAGTATAGGTTCTGAACGAAAATTTTGGACGTGCGGTCAGCTCACCAAAAACGAGTTGAAAAATGGAGCTCAGGGGCACAGCAATTCACAAACTGGCCGAGTAATAAAGGACAACTATGGTCCAAAAATCTGTTGAGGGAAGCCAACGAGGCGGACTTGAAAGCGAGGCAGAAGAACAGGAAACAGATTTCAAGAGGTACGTTGGAATCGCCTTTAAAGCACAGGAAGAGGGGCACAACTTCGACAATGATGCACTTGGCCAAAAAGTGCGTATGCGTTTTCTCCTGAATATATTCAGCAGAAAACCCATACGCCCTTTTTGGCCTAGCAAGCAAGCGGGCAATGCAAATCTGCACTACAAAGAAGTATCACTTCCCACCGGTCAAAAGGGACATCCACAAAATGTGTAAAAACCAGAAAGGCAAGACAGGCCCTGGAGAACAGGGAGCCTTGTTATGCTGATGGACGGGATGTAAATTGCCAACTGCCTCTCTGGAGGAGTACATTGTATTCCCTAAAACAAGTAAAGAACAGAGCTACAGAGCCAAGGTCACTTCCAGTCTAGGGAATATACCTTGGGAAAACTGAAAATCAATAAGACAGAGCCACCCCAAAATTTAGGGCTGCACTGCTTAGAAGGACCTCAAATTGGGTACACCTTAAATATCCCAGGAAATATAAAAATGGTTTAAAAAATTGTGGTACTTACGTACGATGGAATATCCCTCAGCCATGAAATCAATGTCATAAGACCAGTAGCAGCAAAATGGGTGGATTCAGGTACGATGATTCTAAGTGAAATAAGTCACACAGAAAAAGAAACTTATCATAAGATATCACTTATGAAGATCCTGTAAACATGGCTACACTTGAACTGAGTTAGGAAAGAGAACAGTGTCTCACATTTAGAAAACACTCTTATACCTGCTTAAGGGGGAAGGAGAGGTGGGGTGATGCATAAAACCAGAGTTTGATATAAGCACAGGTACCGTTCCAAAAACCAACTATGAATAGACAAGACCTACACCTTCCTCAGTGAAAGAGACTCAAAACGCCATATTTCCCGCAGAGGAATATATCTGACTAGTAATAATCTTAAAACCTATGTATTGATATGTCTCTGTAAGGGAATCAAGTGTGTCTAGACTGGCATAAACATGGCAGTGAGAACCAGCTCAAACACACTATAAAAAGGAATTTCAAAAACAAAACAAAAAAACTGGGAAATTCTTTACAATTCCTTCAGGGTCTCTGATGAAACCTGGAATGACCCTATCTACAACGACAGCTGGATGTGGCATAAGGCTGTACACTTGGGACTGAGACGATTGGTGAGATTGGGTGAGCAAATGCAGACCCTTTAAAGCAATAATGCATGGCACCCATTCCATGGGTCCCAACTCTCCAGGTTGCAGGGAATATTACTACAGATATAACATGTACGGGAAACCTAGAGAACGGACACACTGTGAATACGAAATGTTTCTAAAACTCAACGAATAGTCCCTCCTCTGGTGCTCCGGTTTGACTTTCCATCTGCTTTACTATCAATCTCCCAACTTGGAGAGACAGCCCCTTCAACCTCCTGCTTCACACAGGTTTCCAATTTGGCAGAGGATGAAAGGGAAGAGGGAGAACCAATGAGAGAGTAGATGTTAGGCGTTTGAACGGGCACATATCACTCTAACTTCCCGACAGGAAGAAGAATTAACCAAAGTCTCAGCCACCCACCGGGAACCAGCATAGGTCCTGAACCAAAATTTTGGACTTGCGGTCAGCTCACCAAAAACGAGTTGAAAAATGGAGCTCAGGGGCACAGCAATTCACAAACTGTCCGAGTAATAAAGGACAACTATCGTCCAAAAATCTGTTGAGGGAAGGCAACGAGGTGGACTTGAAAGCGAGGCAGAATAGCAGGAAACAGATTTCAATAGGTACGTTGGAATCGCCTTTAAAGCACAGGAAGAGGGGCACAACTTCGACAATGATGCACTTGGCCAAAAAGTGCGTATGTGTTTTCTCCTGAATATATTCAGCAGAAAACGCATACGCCCTTTTTGGCCAAGAAAGCAAGCGGGCAATGCAAATCTGCACTACAAAGAAGTATCACTTCCCTCCGGTCAAAAGGGACATCCACAAAATGTGTAAAAACCAGAAAGGCAAGACAGGCCCTGGAGAACAGGGAGCCTTGTTATGCTGATGGACGGGATGTAAATTGCAAACTGCATCTCTGGAGGAGTACATTGTATTCCCTAAAACAAGTAAAGAACAGAGCTACAGAGCCAAGGTCACTTCCAGTCTAGGGAATATACCTTGGGAAAACTGAAAATCAATAAGACAGAGCCACCCCAAAATTTAGGGCTGCACTGCTTACAAGGACCTCAACTTGGGTACACCTTAAATTTCCCAGGAAATATAAAAATGGTTCAAAAAATTGTGGTACTTACGTACGATGGAATATCCCTCAGCCATGAAATCAATGTCATAAGACCAGTAGCAGCAAAATGCGTGGATTCAGGTACGGTGATTCTAAGTGAAATAATTCACAGAGAAAAAGAAACTTATCATAAGATATCACTTATGAAGATCCTGTAAACATGGCTACACTTGAACTGAGTTAGGAAAGAGAACAGTGTCTCACATTTAGAAAACACTCTTATGCCTGCTTAAGGGGGAAGGAGAGGTGGGGTGATGCATAAAACCAGAGTTTGATATAAGCACAGGTACCGTTCCAAAAACCAACTATGGAATAGACAAGACCTACACCTTCCTCAGTGAAAGGGACTCAAAACCCCATATTTCCCGCAGAGGAATATATCTGACTGGTAAGAATCTTAAAACATATGTATTGATATGTCTCCGTAAGGGAATCAAGTGTGTCTAGACTGACATAAACATGGCAGCGAGAATCAGCTCAAACCCACTATAAAAGGGAATTTCAAAAACAAAACAAAAAAACTGGGAAATTCTTTACAATTCCTTCAGGGTCTCTGATGAAACATGGAATGACCGTATGTACAACGACAGCTGGATGTGGCATAAGGCTGGACACTTGGGACTGAGAGGATTGGTGAGATTGGGTGAGCAAATGCAGACCCTTTAAAGCAATAATGCATGGCACCCATTCCATGGGTCCCAACTCTCCAGGTTGAAGGGAATATTACTACAGTTATAACATGTACGGGAAACCTAGGGAACGGACACACTGTGAATACGAAAGGTTTCTAAAACTCAACGAATAGTCCCTCTCCTGGTGCTCCGGTTTGACTTTCCATCTGCTTTACTATCAACCTCCCACCTTGTAGAGACAGCCCCTTTAACCTCCTGGTTCGCAAAGGTTTCCAATTTGGCAGAGGATGAAAGGGAAGAGGGAGAACCAATGAGAGAGTAGCTGTTAGGCATTTGTACGGGCCCATATCACTGTAATTTCCCGGCAGGAAGAAGAATTAACCAAAGTCTCAGCCACCCACCGGGAACCAGTATAGGTCCTGAACCAAAATTTTGGACTTGCGGTCAGCTCACCAAAAACGAGTTGAAAAATGGAGCTCAGGGGCACAGCAATTCACAAACTGGCCGAGTAATAAAGGACAACTATCGTCCAAAAATCTGTTGAGGGAAGGCAACGAGGCGGACTTGAATGCGAGGCAGAATAGCAGGAAACAGATTTCAAGAGGTACGTTGGAATCGCCTTTAAAGCACAGGAAGAGGGGCACAACTTCGACAATGATGCACTTGGCCAAAATGGGCGTTTGCGTTTTCTCCTGAATATATTCAGGAGAAAACGCATACGCCCTTTTTGGCCAAGCAAGCAAGCGGGCAATGCAAATCTGCACTACAAAGAAGTATCACTTCCGAGCGTTCAAAAGGGACATCCACAAAATGTGTAAAAACCAGAAAGGCAAGAAAGGCCCTGGAGAACAGGGAGCCTTGTTATGCTGATGGACGGGATGTAAATTGCCAACTGCCTCTCTGTAGGATTACATTGTGTTCCCTAAAACAAGTAATGAACAGAGCTACAGAGCCAGGAGCACTTCCAGTCTACGGAATATACCTTGGGAAAACTGAAAATCAATAAGACAGAGCCACCCCAAAATTTAGGGCTGCACTGCTAACAAGGACCTCACTTGGGTACAACTTAAATATCCCAGGAAATATAAAAATGGTTCAAAAAATTGTGGTACTTACGTACGATGGAATATCCCTCAGCCATGAAATCAATGTCATAAGACCAGTAGCAGCAAACTGGGTGGATTCCGGTACGATGATTCTAAGTGAAATAAGTCACAGAGAAAAAGAAACTTAACATAAGATATCACTTATGAAGATCCTGTAAACATGGCTACGCTTGAACTGAGTTAAGAAAGAGAACAGTGTCTCATATTTAGAAAACACTCTTATGCCTGCTTCAGGGGGAAGGAGAGGTGGGGTGATGCATAAAACCAGAGTTTGATATAAGAACAGGTACCGTTCCAAAAACCAACTATGGAATAGACAAGACCTACACCTTCCTCAGTGAAAGGGACTCAAAACCCCATATTTCCCGCAGAGGAATATATCTGACTAGTAAGAATCTTAAAACCTATGTATTGATATGTCTCCGTAAGGGAATCAAGTGTGTCTAGACTGGCATAAACATGGCAGGGAGAATCAGCTCAAACCCACTCTAAAAAGGAATTTCAAAAACAAAAACAAAAAAAAACTGGGAAATTCTTTACAATTCCTTCAGGGTCTCTGATGAAACCTGGAATGACCCTATCTACAATGACAGCTGGAAGTGGCATAAGGCTGGACACTTGGGACTGAGAGGATTGGTGAGATTGGGTGAACAAATGCAGACCCTTTAAAGCAATAATGCATGGCACCCATTCCATGGGTCCCAACTATCCAGGTTGAAGGGAATATTACTACAGTTATAACATGTACGGGAAACCTAGAGAATGGACACACTGTGAATACGAAAGGTTTCTAAAACTCAATGAATAGTCCCTCTCCTGGTGCTCCGGTTTGACTTTCCATCTGCTTTACTATCAACCTCCCAACTTGGAGAGACAGCCCCTTTAACCTCCTGGTTCGCACAGGTTGCCAATTTGGCAGAGGATGAAAGGGAAGAGGGAGAACCAATGAGAGAGTACCTGATAGGCATTTGGACGGGCACATATCACTGTTATTTCCCGGCAGGAAGAAGAATTAACCAAAGTCTCAGCCCCCCACCGGGAACCAGTATAGGTCCTGAACCAAAATTTTGGACTTGCGGTCAGCTCACCAAAAACGAGTAAAAAATGGAGCTCAGGGGCACAGCAATTCACAAACTGGCCAAGTAATAAAGGACAACTATCGTCCAAAAATCTGTTGAGGGAAGGCAACAAGGCGGACTTGAAAGCGAGGCAGAATAGCAGGAAACAGATTTCAAGAGGTACGTTGGAATTGCCTTTAAAGCACAGGAAGAGGGGCACAACTTCGACAATGATGCACTTGGCCAAAAAGGGCGTATGCGTTTTCCCCTGAATATATTCAGGAGAAAACGCATACGCCCTTTTTGGCCAAGCAAGCAAGCGGGGAATGCAAATCTGCACTACAAAGAAGTATCACTTCCCACCGGTCAAAAGGGACATCCACAAAATGTGTAAAAACCAGAAAGGCAAGACAGGACCTGGAGAACAGGGAGCCTTGTTATGCTGATGGGCAGGATGTAAATTGCCCACTGCCTCTCTGGAGGAGTGCATTGTGTTCCCTAAAACAAGTAAATAACAGAGCTACAGAGCCAAGGGCACTTCCAGTCTAGGGAATATACCTTGGGAAAACTGAAGATCAATAAGACAGAGCCACCCCAAAATTTAGGGCTGCACTTCTTACAAGGACCTCAACTTGGGTACAACTTAAATATCCCAGGAAATATAAAAATGGTTCAAAAAATTGTGGTACTTACGTACGATGGAATATCCCTCAGCCATGAAATCAATGTCATAAGACCAGTAGCAGCAAAATGGGTGGATTCAGGTACGATGATTTAAATGAAATATGTCACAGAGAAAAAGAAACTTATCATAAGATATCACTTATGAAGATCCTGTAAACATGGCTACACTTGAACTGAGTTAGGAAAGAGAACAGTGTCTCACATTTAGAAAACACTCTTATGCCTGCTGAAGGGGGAAGGAGAGGTGGGGTGATGCATAAAACCAGAGTTTGATATAAGCACAGGTACCATTCCAAAAACCAACTATGGAATAGACAAGACCTACACCTTCCTCAGTGAAAGGGACTCAAAACCCCATATTTCCCGCAGAGGAATATATCTGACTAGTAAGAATCTTAAAACCTATGTATTGATATGTCTCCGTAAGGGAATCCAGTGTGTCTAGACTGGCATAAATATGGCAGCGAGAATCAGCTCAAACCCACTATAAAAAGTAATTTCAAAAATAAAACAAAAAAACTGGGAAATTCTTTACAATTCCTTCAGGGTCTCTGATGAATCCTGGAATGACCCTATCTACAATGACAGCTGGATGTGGCATAAGGCTGGACACTTGGGGCTGAAAGGATTGGTGAGATTGGGTGAGCAAATGCAGACACTTTAAAGCAATAATGCATGGCACACATTCCATGGGTCCCAACTCTCCAGGTTGAAGAGAATATTACTACAGTTATATCATGTACGGGAAACCTAGAGAACGGACACACTGTGAATACGAAAGGTTTCTAAAACTCAACGAATAGTCCCTCTCCTGGTGTTCCGGTTTGACTTTCCATCTGCTTTACTATCAACCTCCCAACTTGGAGAGACAGCCCCTTTAACCTCCTGGTTCGCACAGGTTGCCAATTTGGCACAGGATGAAAGGGAAGAGGGAGAACCAATGAGAGAGAAGCTGATAGGCATTTGGACGGGCACATATCACTGTAATTTCCCGGCAGGAAGAAGAATTAACCAAAGTGTCAGCCCCCCACCGGGAACCAGTATAGGTCCTGAACCAAAATTTTGGACTTGCGTTCAGCTCACCAAAAACGAGTTGAAAAATGGAGCTCAGGGGCACAGCAATTCACAAACTGGCCGAGTAATAAAGGACAACTATCGTCCAAAAATCTGTTGAGGGAAGGCAACGAGGCGGACTTGAAAGCGAGGCAGAATAGCAGGAAACAGATTTCAAGCGGTACGTTGAAATCGCCTTTAAAGCACAGGAAGAGGGGCACAACTTCGACAATGATGCACTTGACCAAAAAGGGCGTATGCGTTTTCTCCTGAATATATTCAGGAGAAAACGCATACGCCCTTTTTGGCCAAGCAAGCAAGCGGGGAATGCAAATCTGCACTACAAAGAAGTATCACTTCCCACCGGTCAAAAGGGACATCCAAAAAATGTGTAAAAACCAGAAAGGCAAGACAGGCCCTGGAAAACAGGGAGCCTTGTTATGCTGATGGGCGGGATGTAAATTGCCAACTGCCTCTCTGGAGGAGTACATTGTGTTCCCTAAAACAATAAAGAACAGAGCTACAGAGCCAAGGGCACTTCCAGTCTAGGGAATATACCTTGGGAAAACTGAAGATCAATAAGACAGAGCCACCCCAAAATTTAGGGCTGCACTGCTTACAAGGACCTCAACTTGGGTACACCTTAAATATCCCAGGAAATATAAAAATGGTTCAAAAAATTGTGGTACTTACGTACGATGGAATATCCCTCAGCCATGAAATCAATGTCATAAGACCAGTAGCAGCAAAATGGGTGGATTCAGGTACGATGATTCTAAGTGAAATAAGTCACAGAGAAAAAGAAACTTATCATAAGATATCACTTATGAAGATCCTGTAAACATGGCTACACTTGAACTGAGTTAGGAAAGAGAACAGTGTCTCACATTTAGAAAACACTCTTATGCCTGCTTAAGGGGGAAGGAGAGGTGGGGTGATGCATAAAACCAGAGTTTGATATAAGCACAGGTACCGTTCCAAAAACCAACTATGGAATAGACAAGACCTACACGTTCCTCAGTGAAAGGGACTCAAAACCCCATATTTCCCGCAGAGGAATATATCTGACTAGTAAGAATCTTAAAACCTATGTATTGATATGTCTCCGTAAGGGAATCAAGTGTGTCTAGACTGGCATAAACATGGCAGCTAGAATCAGCTCAAACCCACTATAAAAAGGAATTTCAAATATAAAACAAAACAACTGGGAAATTCTTTACAATTCCTTCAGGGTCTCTGATGAAACCTGGAATGACCCTATTTACAACGACAGCTGGATGTGGCATAGGGCTGGACACTTGGGACTGAGAGCATTGGTGAGATTGGGTGAGCAAATACAGACCCTTTAAAGCAATAATGCATGGCACCCATTCCATGGGTCCCAACTCTCCAGGTTGAAGGGAATATTACTACAGCTATAACATGTACGGGAAACCTAGAGAACGGACACACTGTGAATACGAAAGGTTTCTAAAACTCAACGAATAGTCCCTCTCCTGGTGCTCCGGTTTGACTTTCCATCTGCTTTACTCTCAACCTCCCAACTTGCAGAGACAGCCCCTTTAACCTCCTGGTTCACACAGGTTGCCAATTTGGCAGAGGATGAAAGGGAAGAGGGAGAACCAATGAGAGAGTAGCTGTTAGGCATTTGGACGGGCACATATCACTGTAATTTCCCGGCAGGAAGAAGAATTAACCAAAGTCTCAGCCACCCACCGGGAACCAGTATAGGTCCTGAACCAAAATTTTGGACCTGCGGTCAGCTCACCAAAAACGAGTTGAAAAATGGAGCTCAGGGGCACAGCAATTCACAAACTGGCAGAGTAATAAAGGTCAACTATCGTCCAAAAATCTGTTGAGGGAAGGCAACGAGGCGTACTTGAAAGCGAGGCAGAATAGCAGGAAACAGATTTCAAGAGGTACGTTGGAATCGCCTTTAAAGCACAGGAAGAGGGGCACAACTTCGACAATGATGCACTTGGCCAAAAAGGGCGTATGCGTCTTCTCCTGAATATATTCAGGAGAAAACGCATACGCCCTTTTTGGCCAAGCAAGCAAGCGGGCAATGCAAATCTGCACTACAAACAAGTATCACTTCCCACCGGTCAAAAGGGACATCCACAAAATGTGTAAAAACCAGAAAGGCAAGACAGGCCCTGGAGAACAGGGAGCCTTGTTATGCTGATGGGCGGGATGTAAATTGCCAACTGCCTCTCTGGAGGAGTACATTGTGTTCCCAAAAACAAGTAAAGAACAGAGCCACAGAGCCAAGGGCACTTCCAGTCTAGGGAATATACCTTGGGAAAACTGAAGATCAATAAGACAGAGCCACCCCAAAATTTAGGGCTGCACTGCTTACAAGGACCTCAACTTGGGTACACCTTAAATAATCCAGGAAATATAAAAATGGTTCAAAAAATTGTGGTACTTACGTACGATGGAATATCCCTCAGCCATGAAATCAATGTCATAAGACCAGTAGCAGCAAAATGGGTGGATTCAGGTACGATGATTCTAAGTGAAATAAGTCACAGAGAAAAAGAAACTTATCATAAGATATCACTTATGAAGATCCTGTAAACATGGCTACACTTGAACTGAGTTAGGAAAGAGAACAGTGTCTCACATTTAGAAAACACTCTTATGCCTGCTTAAGGGGGAAGGAGAGGTGGGGTGATGCATAAAACCAGAGTTTGATATAAGCACAGGTACCGTTCCAAAAACCAACTATGGAATAGACAAGACCTACACGTTCCTCAGTGAAAGGGACTCAAAACCCCATATTTCCCGCAGAGGAATATATCTCACTAGTAAGAATCTTAAAACCTATGTATTGATATGTCTCCGTAAGGGAATCAAGAGTGTCTAGACTGGCATAAACATGGCAGCTAGAATCAGCTCAAACCCACTATAAAAAGGAATTTCAAATATAAAACAAAACAACTGGGAAATTCTTTACAATTCCTTCAGGGTCTCTGATGAAACCTGGAATGACCCTATCTACAACGACAGCTGGATGTGGCATAGGGCTGGACACTTGGGACTGAGAGCATTGGTGAGATTGGGTGAGCAAATACAGACCCTTTAAAGCAATAATGCATGGCACCCATTCCATGGGTCCCAACTCTCCAGGTTGAAGGGAATATTACTACAGCTATAACATGTACGGGAAACCTAGAGAACGGACACACTGTGAATACGAAAGGTTTCTAAAACTCGACGAATAGTCCCTCTCCTGGTGCTCCGGTTTGACTTTCCATCTGCTTTACTATCAACCTCCCAACTTGGAGAGATAACCTCTTTAACCTCCTGGTTCGCACAGGTTGCCAATTTGGCAGAGGATTAAAGGGAAGAGGGAGAACCAATGAGAGAGTAGCTGTTAGTCATTTGGACGGGCACATATCACTGTAATTTCCTGGCAGGAAGAAGAATTAACCAAAGTCTCAGCCCCCCACCGGGAACCAGTATAGGTCCTGAACCAAAATTTTGGACTTGCGGTCAGCTCACCAAAAACGAGTTGAAAAATGGAGCTCAGGGGCACAGCAATTCACCAACTGGCCGTGTAATAAAGGACAACTATCGTCCAAAAATCTGTTGAGGGAACGCAACGAGGCGGACTTGAAAGCGAGGCAGAATAGCAGGAAACAGATTTCAAGAGGTACGTTGGAATCGCCTTTAAAGCACAGGAAGAGGGGCACAACTTCGACAATGATGCACTTGGCCAAAAAGTGCGTATGCGTTTTCTCCTGAATATTCAGCAGAAAACGCATACGCCCTTTTTGGCCAAGAAAGCAAGCGGGCAATGCAAATCTGCACTACAAAGAAGTATCACTTCCCACTGGTCAAAAGGGACATCCACAAAATGTGTAAAAACCAGAAAGGGAAGACAGGCCCTGGAGAACAGGGAGCCTTGTTATGCTGATGGACGGGATGTAAATTGCCAACTGCCTCTCTGGAGGAGTACATTGTATTCCCTAAAACAAGTAAAGAACAGAGCTACAGAGCCAAGGTCACTTCCAGTCTAGGGAATATACCTTGGGAAAACTGAAAATCAATAAGACAGAGCCACCCCAAAATTTAGGGCTGCACTGCTTACAAGGACCTCAAATTGGGTACACCTTAAATATCCCAGGAAATATAAAAATGGTTTAAAAAATTGTGGTACTTACGTACGATGGAATATCCCTCAGCCATGAAATCAATGTCATAACTCCAGTAGAAGCAAAATGGGTGGATTCAGGTACGATGATTCTAAGTGAAATAAGTCACAGAGAAAAAGAAACTTATCATAAGATATCACTTATGAAGATCCTGTAAACATAGATACACCTGAACTGAATTAGGAAAGAGAAGAATGTCTCACATTTAGAAAACACTCTTATGCCTGCTTAAGGGGGAAGGAGAGGTGGGTGATGCATAAAACCAGAGTTTGATATAAGCACAGGTACCGTTACAAAAACCAACTATGGGATAGACAAGACCTACACCTTCCTCAGTGAAAGGGACTCAAAACCCCAAATTTCCCTCAGAGGAATATATCTGACTAGTAAGAATCTTAAAACCTATGTATTGATATGTCTCCGTAACGGATTCAAGTGTGTCTAGACTGGCATAAACATGGCAGCGAGAATCAGCTCAAACCCACTATAAAAAGGAATTTCAAAACAAAACAAAAAAAACTGGGAAATTCTTTACAATTGCTTCAGCATCTCTGATGAAACCTGGAATGACCCTATCTACAAATGACAGCTGGATGTGGCATAAGGGAGGGACACTTGGGACTGAGACGATTGGTGAGATTGGGTGAGCAAATGCAGGACCATTTAAAGCACAAATGCCTGGCACCCATTCCATGGGGCCCAACTCTCCAGGTTTGAAGGGAATATTACTACAGCTATAACATGTACGTCAAACCTAGAGAACGGACACACTGTGAATACGAAAGGTTTCTAAAACTCAACGAATAGTCCCTCTCGTGGTGCTCCGGATTTACTTTCCATCTGTTTTACTATCAAACTCCCAACTTGGGGAGACAGCCCCTTTAACCTCCTGGTTCGCATAGGTTGCCAATTTGGCAGAGGATGAAAGGGAAGAGGGAGAACCAATGAGAGAGTAGCTGTTAGACATTTGGACAGGCACATATCACTGTAATTTCCCGGCAGGAAGAAGAATTAACCAAAGTCTCAGCCACCCACTGGGAACCAGTATATGTCCTGAACGAAATTTTGGACTTGCGGTCAGCTCACCAAAAACGAGTTGAAAAAATGGAGCTCAGGGGCACAGCAATTCACATACTGGCCGAGTAATAAAGGACAACTATCGTCCAAAAATCTGTTGAGGGAAGCCAACGAGGCGGACTTGAAAGCGAGGCAGAATAGCAGGAAACAGATTTCAAGAGCTAAGTTGGAATCGCCTTTAAAGCACAGGAAGAGGGGCACAACTTCGACAATGATGCACTTGGCCAAAAAGGGCATATGCGTTTTCTCCTGAATATATTCAGGAGAAAACGCATACGCCCTTTTTTGCCAAGCAAGCAGAGTGTGGCAATGCAAATCTGCACTACAAAAAGTATCACTTCCCACCGGTCAAAAGGGACAATCCACAAAATGTGTAAAAACCAGAAAGGCAAGACAGGCCCTGGATAACAGGGAGCCTTGTTATGCTGATGGGCGGATGTAAATTGCCAAACTGCCTCTCTGACCAGTGCATTGTGTTCCCTAAAACAAGTAAAGAACAGAGCTACAGAGCCAAGGGCACTTCCAGGCTAAGGAATATACCTGGGAAACTGAAAATCAATAAGACAGAGCCACACCAAAATTTAGGGCGGCACTGCTTACAAGGACCTCAACTTGGGTACACCTTAAATATCCCAGGAAATATAAAAATGGTTCAAAAATTGGTACTTACGTACGATGGAATATCCCTCAGCCATGAAATCAATGTCATAAGACCAGTAGCAGCAAAATGGGTGGATTCAGGTACGATGATTCTAAGTGAAATAAGTCACAGAGAAAAAGAAACTTATCATAAGATATCACTTATGAAGATCCTGTAAACATGGCTACACTTGAACTGAGTTAGGAAAGAGAACAGTGTCTCACATTTAGAAAACACTCTTATGCCTGCTTAAGGGGGAAGGAGAGGTGGGGTGATGCATAAAACCAGAGTTTGATATAAGCACAGGTACCGTTCCAAAAACCAACTATGGAATAGACAAGACCTACACGTTCCTCAGTGAAAGGGACTCAAAACCCCATATTTCCCGCAGAGGAATATATCTCACTAGTAAGAATCTTAAAACCTATGTATTGATATGTCTCCGTAAGGGAATCAAGAGTGTCTAGACTGGCATAAACATGGCAGCTAGAATCAGCTCAAACCCACTATAAAAAGGAATTTCAAATATAAAACAAAACAACTGGGAAATTCTTTACAATTCCTTCAGGGTCTCTGATGAAACCTGGAATGACCCTATCTACAACGACAGCTGGATGTGGCATAGGGCTGGACACTTGGGACTGAGAGCATTGGTGAGATTGGGTGAGCAAATACAGACCCTTTAAAGCAATAATGCATGGCACCCATTCCATGGGTCCCAACTCTCCAGGTTGAAGGGAATATTACTACAGCTATAACATGTACGGGAAACCTAGAGAACGGACACACTGTGAATACGAAAGGTTTCTAAAACTCGACGAATAGTCCCTCTCCTGGTGCTCCGGTTTGACTTTCCATCTGCTTTACTATCAACCTCCCAACTTGGAGAGATAACCTCTTTAACCTCCTGGTTCGCACAGGTTGCCAATTTGGCAGAGGATTAAAGGGAAGAGGGAGAACCAATGAGAGAGTAGCTGTTAGTCATTTGGACGGGCACATATCACTGTAATTTCCTGGCAGGAAGAAGAATTAACCAAAGTCTCAGCCCCCCACCGGGAACCAGTATAGGTCCTGAACCAAAATTTTGGACTTGCGGTCAGCTCACCAAAAACGAGTTGAAAAATGGAGCTCAGGGGCACAGCAATTCACAAACTGGCCGTGTAATAAAGGACAACTATCGTCCAAAAATCTGTTGAGGGAACGCAACGAGGCGGACTTGAAAGCGAGGCAGAATAGCAGGAAACAGATTTCAAGAGGTACGTTGGAATCGCCTTTAAAGCACAGGAAGAGGGGCACAACTTCGACAATGATGCACTTGGCCAAAAAGTGCGTATGCGTTTTCTCCTGAATATTCAGCAGAAAACGCATACGCCCTTTTTGGCCAAGAAAGCAAGCGGGCAATGCAAATCTGCACTACAAAGAAGTATCACTTCCCACCGGTCAAAAGGGACATCCACAAAATGTGTAAAAACCAGAAAGGCAAGACAGGCCCTGGAGAACAGGGAGCCTTGTTATGCTGATGGACGGGATGTAAATTGCCAACTGCCTCTCTGGAGGAGTACATTGTATTCCCTAAAACAAGTAAAGAACAGAGCTACAGAGCCAAGGTCACTTCCAGTCTAGGGAATATACCTTGGGAAAACTGAAAATCAATAAGACAGAGCCACCCCAAAATTTAGGGCTGCACTGCTTACAAGGACCTCAAATTGGGTACACCTTAAATATCCCAGGAAATATAAAAATGGTTTAAAAAATTGTGGTACTTACGTACGATGGAATATCCCTCAGCCATGAAATCAATGTCATAACTCCAGTAGAAGCAAAATGGGTGGATTCAGGTACGATGATTCTAAGTGAAATAAGTCACAGAGAAAAAGAAACTTATCATAAGATATCACTTATGAAGATCCTGTAAACATAGATACACCTGAACTGAATTAGGAAAGAGAAGAATGTCTCACATTTAGAAAACACTCTTATGCCTGCTTAAGGGGGAAGGAGAGGTGGGGTGATGCATAAAACCAGAGTTTGATATAAGCACAGGTACCGTTACAAAAACCAACTATGGGATAGACAAGACCTACACCTTCCTCAGTGAAAGGGACTCAAAACCCCAAATTTCCCTCAGAGGAATATATCTGACTAGTAAGAATCTTAAAACCTATGTATTGATATGTCTCCGTAAGGGATTCAAATGTGTCTAGACTGGCATAAACATGGCAGCGAGAATCAGCTCAAACCCACTATAAAAAGGAATTTCAAAAACAAAACAAAAAAACTGGGAAATTCTTTACAATTCCTTCAGGGTCTCTGACGAAACGTGGAATGACCCTATCTACAATGACAGCTGGATGTGGCATAAGGAGGGACACTTGGGACTGAGACGATTGGTGAGATTGGGTGAGCAAATGCAGACCATTTAAAGCACAAATGCCTGGCACCCATTCCATGGGGCCCAACTCTCCAGGTTGAAGGGAATATTACTACAGCTATAACATGTACGTCAAACCTAGAGAACGGACACACTCTGAATACGAAAGGTTTCTAAAACTCAACGAATAGTCCCTCTCGTGGTGCTCCGGATTTACTTTCCATCTGTTTTACTATCAAACTCCCAACTTGGGGAGACAGCCCCTTTAACCTCCTGGTTCGCATAGGTTGCCAATTTGGCAGAGGATGAAAGGGAAGAGGGAGAACCAATGAGAGAGTAGCTGTTAGACATTTGGACAGGCACATATCACTGTAATTTCCCGGCAGGAAGAAGAATTAACCAAAGTCTCAGCCACCCACTGGGAACCAGTATATGTCCTGAACGAAAATTTTGGACTTGCGGTCAGCTCACCAAAAACGAGTTGAAAAATGGAGCTCAGGGGCACAGCAATTCACATACTGGCCGAGTAATAAAGGACAACTATCGTCCAAAAATCTGTTGAGGGAAGCCAACGAGGCGGACTTGAAAGCGAGGCAGAATAGCAGGAAACAGATTTCAAGAGCTACGTTGGAATCGCCTTTAAAGCACAGGAAGAGGGGCACAACTTCGACAATGATGCACTTGGCCAAAAAGGGCATATGCGTTTTCTCCTGAATATATTCAGGAGAAAACGCATACGCCCTTTTTTGCCAAGCAAGCAAGTGGGCAATGCAAATCTGCACTACAAAAAGTATCACTTCGCACTGGTCAAAAGGGACATCCACAAAATCTGTAAAAACCAGAAAGGCAAGACAGGCCCTGGATAACAGGGAGCCTTGTTATGCTGATGGGCGGGATGTAAATTGCCAACTGCCTCTCTGGACCAGTGCATTGTGTTCCCTAAAACAAGTAAAGAACAGAGCTACAGAGCCAAGGGCACTTCCAGGCTAAGGAATATACCTTGGGAAAACTGAAAATCAATAAGACAGAGCCACACCAAAATTTAGGGCGGCACTGCTTACAAGGACCTCAACTTGGGTACACCTTAAATATCCCAGGAAATATAAAAATGGTTCAAAAAATTGTGGTACTTACGTACGATGGAATATCCCTCAGCCATGAAATCAATGTCATAAGACCAGTAGCAGCAAAATGGGTGGATTCAGGTACAATGATTCTAAGTGAAATAAGTCACACAGAAAAAGAAACTTATCATAAGATATCACTTTTGAAGATCCTGTAAACATGGCTACACTTGAACTGAGTTAGGAAAGAGAACAGTGTCTCACATTTAGAAAACACTCTTATGCCTGCTTAAGGGGGAAGGAGAGGTGGGGTGATGCATAAAACCAGAGTTTGATATAAGCACAGGTACCGTTCCAAAAACCAACTATGGAATAGACAAGACCTACACCTTCCTCAGTGAAAGGGACTCAAAACCCCATATTTCCCGCAGAGGAATATATCTGACTAGTAAGAATCTTAAAACCTATGTATTGATATGTCTCCGTAAGGGAATCAAGTGTGTCTAGACTGGCATAAACATGGCAGCGAGAATCAGCTCAAACCCACTATAAAAAGGAATTTCAAAAACAAAACAAAAAAACTGGGAAATTCTTTACAATTCCTTCAGGGTCTCTGACGAAACGTGGAATGACCCTATCTACAATGACAGCTGGATGTGTCATAAGGCTGGACACTTGGGACTGAGAGGATTGGTGAGATTGGGTGAGCAAATGCAGACGCTTTAAAGCAATAATGCATGGCACCCATTCCATGGGTCCCAACTCTCCAGGTTGAAGGGAATATTACTACAGTTATAACATGTACGGGAAACCTAGAGAACGGACACACTGTGAATACGAAAGGTTTCTAAAACTCAACGAATAGTCCCGCTCCTGGTGCTCCGGTTTGACTTTCCATCTGCTTTACTGTCAACCTCCCAACTTGGAGAGACAGCCCCTTTAACCTCCTGGTTCGCACAGGTTTCCAATTTGGCAGAGGATGAAAGGGAAGAGGGAGAACCAATGAGAGAGTATCTGTTAGGCATTTGGACGGGCCCATATCACTGTAATTTCCCGGCAGGAAGAAGTATTAACCAAAGTCTCAGCCACCCACCGGGAACCAATAAAGGTCCTGAACCAAAATTTTGGATTTGCGGTCAGCTCACAAAAAACGAGTTGAATAATGGAGCTCAGGGGCACAGCAATTCACAAACTGGCCGAGTAATAAAGGACAACTATCGTCCAAAAATCTGTTGAGGGAAGGCAACGAGGCGGACTTGAAAGCGAGGCAGAATAGCAGGAAACAGATTTCAAGAGGTACGTTGGAATCGCCTTTAAAGCACAGGAAGAGTGGCACAACTTCGACAATGATGCACTTGGCCAAAAAGGGCGTATGCGTTTTCTCCTGAATATATTCAGGAGAAAACGCATACGCCCTTTTTGGCCAAGCAAGCAAGCGGGCAATGCAAATCTGTACTACAAAGATGTATCACTTCCCACCGGTCAAAAGGGACATCCACAAAATGTGTAAAAACCAGAAAGGCAAGACAGGCTCTGGAGAATAGGGAGCCTTGTTATGCTGATGGGCGGGATGTAAATTGCCAACTGCCTCTCTGGAGGAGTGCATTGTGTTCCCTAAAACAAGTAAACAACAGAGCTACAGAGCCAAGGGCACTTCCAGTCTAGGGAATATACCTTGGGAAAACTGAAAATCAATAAAACAGAGCCACCCCAAAATTTAGGGCTGCACTGCTTACAAGGACCTCAACTTGGGTACACCTTAAATATCCCAGGAAATATAAAAATGGTTCAAAAAATTGTGGTACTTACGTACGATGGAATATCCCTCAGCCATGAAATCAATGTCATAAGACCAGTAGCAGCAAAATGGGTGGATTCAGGTACGATGATTCTAAGTGAAATAAGTCACACAGAAAAAGAAACTTATCATAAGATATCACTTATGAAGATCCTGTAAACATGGCTACACTTGAACTGAGTTAGGAAAGAGAACAGTGTCTCACATTTAGAAAACACTCTTATGCCTGCTTAAGGGGGAAGGAGAGGTGGGGTGATGCATAAAACCAGAGTTTGATATAAGCACAGGTACCGTTCCAAAAACCAACTATGGAATAGACAAGACCTACACCTTACTCAGTGAAAGGGTCTCAAAACCCCATATTTAACGCAGAGGAATATATCTGACTAGTAAGAATCTTAAAACCTATGTATTGATATGTCTCCATAAAAGAATCAAGTGTGTTTAGACTGGCATAAACATGGCAGCGAGAATCAGCTCAAACCCACTATAAAAAGGAATTTCAAAAACAAAACAAAAAAACTGGGAAATTCTTTACAATTCCTTCAGGGTCTCTGATGAAACCTGGAATGACCCTATCTACAAGGACAGCTGGATGTGGCATAAGGAGGGACACTTGGGACTGAGACGATTGGTGAGATTGGGTGAGCAAATGCAGACCCTTTAAAGCAATAATGTATGGCACCCATTCCATGGGTCCGAACTCTCCAGGTTGAAGGGAATATTACTACAGCTATAACATGTACGGGAAACCTAGAGAACGGACACACTGTGAATACTTAAGGTTTCTAAAACTCAACGAATAGTCCCTCTCCTGGTGCTCCGGTTTGATTTTCCATCTGCTTTACTATCAACCTCCCAACTTGGAGAGACAGCCCCTTTAACCTCCTGGTTCGCACAGGTTGCCAATTTGGCAGAGGATGAAAGGGAAGAGGGAGAACCAATGAGAGAGTAGCTGTTAGGCATTTGGACGGGCACATATCACTGTAATTTCCTGGCAGGAAGAAGAATTAACCAAAGTCTCAGCCCCCCAATGGGAACCAGTATAGGTTCTGAACGAAAATTTTGGACGTGCGGTCAGCTCACCAAAAACGAGTTGAAAAATGGAGCTCAGGGGCACAGCAATTCACAAACTGGCCGAGTAATAAAGGACAACTATGGTCCAAAAATCTGTTGAGGGAAGCCAACGAGGCGGACTTGAAAGCGAGGCAGAAGAACAGGAAACAGATTTCAAGAGGTACGTTGGAATCGCCTTTAAAGCACAGGAAGAGGGGCACAACTTCGACAATGATGCACTTGGCCAAAAAGTGCGTATGCGTTTTCTCCTGAATATATTCAGCAGAAAACCCATACGCCCTTTTTGGCCTAGCAAGCAAGCGGGCAATGCAAATCTGCACTACAAAGAAGTATCACTTCCCACCGGTCAAAAGGGACATCCACAAAATGTGTAAAAACCAGAAAGGCAAGACAGGCCCTGGAGAACAGGGAGCCTTGTTATGCTGATGGACGGGATGTAAATTGCCAACTGCCTCTCTGGAGGAGTACATTGTATTCCCTAAAACAAGTAAAGAACAGAGCTACAGAGCCAAGGTCACTTCCAGTCTAGGGAATATACCTTGGGAAAACTGAAAATCAATAAGACAGAGCCACCCCAAAATTTAGGGCTGCACTGCTTAGAAGGACCTCAAATTGGGTACACCTTAAATATCCCAGGAAATATAAAAATGGTTTAAAAAATTGTGGTACTTACGTACGATGGAATATCCCTCAGCCATGAAATCAATGTCATAAGACCAGTAGCAGCAAAATGGGTGGATTCAGGTACGATGATTCTAAGTGAAATAAGTCACACAGAAAAAGAAACTTATCATAAGATATCACTTATGAAGATCCTGTAAACATGGCTACACTTGAACTGAGTTAGGAAAGAGAACAGTGTCTCACATTTAGAAAACACTCTTATACCTGCTTAAGGGGGAAGGAGAGGTGGGGTGATGCATAAAACCAGAGTTTGATATAAGCACAGGTACCGTTCCAAAAACCAACTATGAATAGACAAGACCTACACCTTCCTCAGTGAAAGAGACTCAAAACGCCATATTTCCCGCAGAGGAATATATCTGACTAGTAATAATCTTAAAACCTATGTATTGATATGTCTCTGTAAGGGAATCAAGTGTGTCTAGACTGGCATAAACATGGCAGTGAGAACCAGCTCAAACACACTATAAAAAGGAATTTCAAAAACAAAACAAAAAAACTGGGAAATTCTTTACAATTCCTTCAGGGTCTCTGATGAAACCTGGAATGACCCTATCTACAACGACAGCTGGATGTGGCATAAGGCTGTACACTTGGGACTGAGACGATTGGTGAGATTGGGTGAGCAAATGCAGACCCTTTAAAGCAATAATGCATGGCACCCATTCCATGGGTCCCAACTCTCCAGGTTGCAGGGAATATTACTACAGATATAACATGTACGGGAAACCTAGAGAACGGACACACTGTGAATACGAAATGTTTCTAAAACTCAACGAATAGTCCCTCCTCTGGTGCTCCGGTTTGACTTTCCATCTGCTTTACTATCAATCTCCCAACTTGGAGAGACAGCCCCTTCAACCTCCTGCTTCACACAGGTTTCCAATTTGGCAGAGGATGAAAGGGAAGAGGGAGAACCAATGAGAGAGTAGATGTTAGGCGTTTGAACGGGCACATATCACTCAAACTTCCCGACAGGAAGAAGAATTAACCAAAGTCTCAGCCACCCACCGGGAACCAGCATAGGTCCTGAACCAAAATTTTGGACTTGCGGTCAGCTCACCAAAAACGAGTTGAAAAATGGAGCTCAGGGGCACAGCAATTCACAAACTGTCCGAGTAATAAAGGACAACTATCGTCCAAAAATCTGTTGAGGGAAGGCAACGAGGTGGACTTGAAAGCGAGGCAGAATAGCAGGAAACAGATTTCAATAGGTACGTTGGAATCGCCTTTAAAGCACAGGAAGAGGGGCACAACTTCGACAATGATGCACTTGGCCAAAAAGTGCGTATGTGTTTTCTCCTGAATATATTCAGCAGAAAACGCATACGCCCTTTTTGGCCAAGAAAGCAAGCGGGCAATGCAAATCTGCACTACAAAGAAGTATCACTTCCCTCCGGTCAAAAGGGACATCCACAAAATGTGTAAAAACCAGAAAGGCAAGACAGGCCCTGGAGAACAGGGAGCCTTGTTATGCTGATGGACGGGATGTAAATTGCAAACTGCATCTCTGGAGGAGTACATTGTATTCCCTAAAACAAGTAAAGAACAGAGCTACAGAGCCAAGGTCACTTCCAGTCTAGGGAATATACCTTGGGAAAACTGAAAATCAATAAGACAGAGCCACCCCAAAATTTAGGGCTGCACTGCTTACAAGGACCTCAACTTGGGTACACCTTAAATTTCCCAGGAAATATAAAAATGGTTCAAAAAATTGTGGTACTTACGTACGATGGAATATCCCTCAGCCATGAAATCAATGTCATAAGACCAGTAGCAGCAAAATGCGTGGATTCAGGTACGGTGATTCTAAGTGAAATAATTCACAGAGAAAAAGAAACTTATCATAAGATATCACTTATGAAGATCCTGTAAACATGGCTACACTTGAACTGAGTTAGGAAAGAGAACAGTGTCTCACATTTAGAAAACACTCTTATGCCTGCTTAAGGGGGAAGGAGAGGTGGGGTGATGCATAAAACCAGAGTTTGATATAAGCACAGGTACCGTTCCAAAAACCAACTATGGAATAGACAAGACCTACACCTTCCTCAGTGAAAGGGACTCAAAACCCCATATTTCCCGCAGAGGAATATATCTGACTGGTAAGAATCTTAAAACATATGTATTGATATGTCTCCGTAAGGGAATCAAGTGTGTCTAGACTGACATAAACATGGCAGCGAGAATCAGCTCAAACCCACTATAAAAGGGAATTTCAAAAACAAAACAAAAAAACTGGGAAATTCTTTACAATTCCTTCAGGGTCTCTGATGAAACATGGAATGACCGTATGTACAACGACAGCTGGATGTGGCATAAGGCTGGACACTTGGGACTGAGAGGATTGGTGAGATTGGGTGAGCAAATGCAGACCCTTTAAAGCAATAATGCATGGCACCCATTCCATGGGTCCCAACTCTCCAGGTTGAAGGGAATATTACTACAGTTATAACATGTACGGGAAACCTAGGGAACGGACACACTGTGAATACGAAAGGTTTCTAAAACTCAACGAATAGTCCCTCTCCTGGTGCTCCGGTTTGACTTTCCATCTGCTTTACTATCAACCTCCCACCTTGTAGAGACAGCCCCTTTAACCTCCTGGTTCGCAAAGGTTTCCAATTTGGCAGAGGATGAAAGGGAAGAGGGAGAACCAATGAGAGAGTAGCTGTTAGGCATTTGTACGGGCCCATATCACTGTAATTTCCCGGCAGGAAGAAGAATTAACCAAAGTCTCAGCCACCCACCGGGAACCAGTATAGGTCCTGAACCAAAATTTTGGACTTGCGGTCAGCTCACCAAAAACGAGTTGAAAAATGGAGCTCAGGGGCACAGCAATTCACAAACTGGCCGAGTAATAAAGGACAACTATCGTCCAAAAATCTGTTGAGGGAAGGCAACGAGGCGGACTTGAATGCGAGGCAGAATAGCAGGAAACAGATTTCAAGAGGTACGTTGGAATCGCCTTTAAAGCACAGGAAGAGGGGCACAACTTCGACAATGATGCACTTGGCCAAAATGGGCGTTTGCGTTTTCTCCTGAATATATTCAGGAGAAAACGCATACGCCCTTTTTGGCCAAGCAAGCAAGCGGGCAATGCAAATCTGCACTACAAAGAAGTATCACTTCCGAGCGTTCAAAAGGGACATCCACAAAATGTGTAAAAACCAGAAAGGCAAGAAAGGCCCTGGAGAACAGGGAGCCTTGTTATGCTGATGGACGGGATGTAAATTGCCAACTGCCTCTCTGTAGGATTACATTGTGTTCCCTAAAACAAGTAATGAACAGAGCTACAGAGCCAGGAGCACTTCCAGTCTACGGAATATACCTTGGGAAAACTGAAAATCAATAAGACAGAGCCACCCCAAAATTTAGGGCTGCACTGCTAACAAGGACCTCACTTGGGTACAACTTAAATATCCCAGGAAATATAAAAATGGTTCAAAAAATTGTGGTACTTACGTACGATGGAATATCCCTCAGCCATGAAATCAATGTCATAAGACCAGTAGCAGCAAACTGGGTGGATTCCGGTACGATGATTCTAAGTGAAATAAGTCACAGAGAAAAAGAAACTTAACATAAGATATCACTTATGAAGATCCTGTAAACATGGCTACGCTTGAACTGAGTTAAGAAAGAGAACAGTGTCTCATATTTAGAAAACACTCTTATGCCTGCTTCAGGGGGAAGGAGAGGTGGGGTGATGCATAAAACCAGAGTTTGATATAAGCACAGGTACCGTTCCAAAAACCAACTATGGAATAGACAAGACCTACACCTTCCTCAGTGAAAGGGACTAAAAAACCCCATATTTCCCGCAGAGGATTATATCTGAGTAGTAAGAATCTTAAAACCTATGTATTGATATGTCTCCGTAAGGGAATCAAGTGTGTCTAGACTGGCATAAACATGGCAGCGAGAATCAGATCGAACCCACTATAAAAGGAATTTCAAAAACAAAACAAAAAAACTGGGAAATTCTTTACAATTCCTTCAGGGTCTCTGATGAAACTTGGAATGACCCTATCTACAATGACAGCTGGATGTGGCATAAGGAGGGACACTTGGGACTGAGACGATTGGTGAGATTGGGTGAGCAAATGCAGACACTTTAAAGCACAAATTCCTGGCACCCATTCCATGGGTCCCAACTCTCCAGGTTCAAAGGAATATTACTACAGCTATAACATGTACGGGAAACCTAGAGAACGGACACACTGTGAATACGAAAGGTTTCTAAAACTCAACGAATAGTCCCTCTCCTGCTGCTCCGGTTTGACTTTCCATCTGCTTTACTATCAACCTCCCAACTTGGAGAGACAGCCCCTTTAACCTCCTGGTTCGCACAGGTGGCCAATTTGGCAGAGGATGAAAGGGAAGAGGGAGAACCAATGAGAGAGTAGCTGTTAGGCATTTGGACGGGCACATATCACTGTAATTTCCCAGCAGGAAGAATAATTAACCAAAGTTTCAGCCACCCACCGGGAACCAGTGTAGGCCCTGAACCAAAATTTTGGATATGCGGTCAGCTCACCAAAAACGAGTTGAAAAATGGAGCTCAGGGGCACAGCAATTCACAGACTGGCCGAGTAATAAAGGACAACTATCGTCCAAAAATCTGTTGAGGGAAGGCACCGAGGCGGACTTGAAAGTGAGGCAGAATAGCAGGAAACAGATTTCAAGAGGTACGTTGGAATCGCCTTGAAAGCACAGGAAGAGGGGCACAACTTAGACAATGATGCACTTGGCCAAAAAGGGCGTATGCATTTTCTCCTGAATATATTCAGGAGAAAACGCATACACCCATTTTGGCCAAGCAAGCAAGCGGGCAATGCAAATCTGCACTACAAAGAAGTATCACTTCCCACCGGTCAAAAGGGACATCCACAAAATGTGAAAAACCAGAAAGGCAAGACAGGCCCTGGAGAACAGGGAGCGTTGTTATGCTGATGGGCGGGATGTAAATTGCAAACTGCCTCTCTGGAAGAGTGCATTGTGTTCCCTAAAACAAGTAAACAACAGAGCTACAGAGCCAAGGGCAACTTCCAGTCTAGGGAATATACCTTTGGAAAACTGAAAAACAATAGACAGAGCCACCCCAAAATTTAAGGTTGCACTGCTTACAAGGACCTCAACTTGGTTACACCTTAAATATCCCAGGAATATAAAAATGGTTCAAAAAATTGTGGTACTTACGTACGATGGAATATCCCTCAGCCATGAAATCAATGTCATAAGACCAGTAGCAACAAACTGGGTGGATTCAGGTATGATGATTCTAAGTGAAATAAGTCACAGAGAAAAAGAAACTTATCATAAGATATCACTTATGAAGATCCTGTAAACATGGCTACACTTGAACTGAGTTAGGAAAGAGAACAGTGTCTCACATTTAGAAAACACTCTTATGCCTGCTTAAGGGGGAAGGAGAGGTGGGGTGATGCATAAAACCAGAGTTTGATATAAGCACAGGTACCGTTCCAAAAACCAACTATGGAATAGACAAGACCTACACCTTCTTCAGTGAAAGGCACTCAAAACCCCATATTTCCCGCAGAGGAATATATCTGAGTAGTAAGAATCTTAAAACCTATGTATTGATATGTCTCCGTAAGGGAATCAAGTGTGTCTAGACTGGCATAAACATGGCAGCGAGAATCAGCTCAAACCCACTATAAAAAGGAATTTCCAAAACAAAACAAAAAAACTGGGAAATTCTTTACAATTCCTTCAGGGTCTCTGATGAAACCTGGAATGACCCTATCTACAATGGCAGCTGGATGTGGCATAAGGAGGGACACTTCGGACTGAGACGATTGGTGAGATTGGGTGAGCAAATGCAAAACCTTTACAGCACAAATGCCTGGCACCCATTCCATGTGTCCCAACTCTCCAGGTTCAAGGGAATATTACTACAGATATAACATGTACGGGAAACCTAGAGAACGGACACACTGTGAATACAAAAGGTTTCTAAAACTCAACGAATAGTCCCTCTCCTGGTGCTCCAGTTTGACTTTCCATCTGCTTTACTATCAACCTCCCAACTTGGAGAGACAGCCCCTTTAACCTCCTGGTTCGCACAGGTTGCCAATTTGGCAGAGGATGAAAGGGAAGAGGGAGAACGAATGAGAGAGTAGCTGTTAGGCATTTGGACGGGCACATATCACTGTAATTTCCCGGCAGGAAGAAGAATTAACCAAAGTCTCAGCCACCCACCGGGAACGAGTATAGGTCCTGAACCAAAATTTTGGACTTAAGGTCAGCTCACCAAAAACGAGTTGAAAAATGGAGCTCAGGGGCACAGCAATTCACAAACTGGCCGAGTAATAAAGGACAACTATCGTCCAAAAATCTGTTGAGGGAAGGCAACGAGGCAGACTTGAAAGCGAGGCAGAATAGCAGGAAACAGATTTCAAGAGGTACGTTGGAATCACCTTTAAAGCACAGGAAGAGGGGCACCACTTCGACAACGATGCACTTGGCCAAAAAGGGCGTATGCGTTTTCTCCTGAATATATTCAGGAGAAAACGCATACGCCCTTTTTGGCCAAGCAAGCAAGCGGGCAATGCAAATCTGCACTACAAAGAAGTATCACTTCCCACCGGTCAAAAGGGACATCCACAAAATGTGTAAAAACCAGAAAGGCAAGACAGGACCTGGAGAACAGGGAGCCTTGTTATGATGATGGGCGGGATGTAAATTGCCAACTGCCTTTCTGGAGGAGTGCATTGTGTTCCCTAAAACAAGTAAACAACAGAGCTACAGAGCCAAGGGCACTTCCAGTCTAGGGAATACACCTTGGGAAAACTGAAAATCAATAAGACAGAGCCACCCCAAAATTCAGGGCTGCACTGCTTACAAGGACCTCAACTTGGGTACACCTTAAATATCCCAGGAAATATAAAAATGGTTCAAAAAATTGTGGTACTTACGTACGATGAAATATCCCTCAGCAATGAAATCAATGTCATAAGACCAGTAGCAGCAAAATGGGTGGATTCAGGTACGATGATTCTAAGTGAAATAAGTCACAGAAAAAAAGAAACTTACCATAAGATATCACTTATGAAGATCCTGTAAACATGGCTACACTTGAACTGAGTTAGGAAAGAGAACAGTGTCTCACATTTAGAAAACACTCTTATGCCTGCTTAAGGGGGAAGGAGAGGCGGGGTGATGCATAAAACAAGAGTTTGATATAAGTACAGGTACCGTTACAAAAACCAACAATGGAATAGACAAGACCTACACCTTCCTCAGTGAAAGGGACTCAAAACCCCATATTTCCCGCAGAGGAATATATCTGAGTAGGAAGAATATTAAAACCTATGGATTGATATGTCTCCGTAAGGGAATCAAGTGTGTCTGGACTGGCATAAACATAGCAGCGAGAATCAGCTCAAACCCACTATAAAAAGGAATTTCAAAAACAAAACAAAAAAACTGGGAAATTCTTTACAATTCCTTCAGGGTCTCTGATGAAACCTGGAATGACCCTATCTACAACGAAAGCTGGATGTGGCATAAGGCTGGACACTTGGGACTGAGAGGATTGGTGAGATTGGGTGAGCAAATGCAGACCCTTTAAAGCAATAATGCATGGCACCCATTACATGGGTCCCAACTCTCCAGGTTGAAGGGAATATTACTACAGTTATAACATGTACGGGAAACCTAGAGAAAGGACACACTGTGAATACGAAAGGTTTCTAAAACTGAAAGAATAGTCCCTTGCCTGGTGCTCTGGTTTGACTTTCCATCTGCTTCACTATCAACCTCCCAAGTTGGAGAGACAGCCCCTTTAAACTCCTGGTTCGCACAGGTTGCCAATTTGGCAGAGGATGAAAGGGAAGAGGGAGAACTAATGAGAGAGTAGCTGTTAGGCATTTGGACGGGCACATATCACTGTAATTTCCCGGCAGGAAGAAGAATTAACCAAAGTCTCAGCCACCCACCGGGAACCAGTATAGATCCTGAACCAAAATTTTGGACTTGCGGTCAGCTCACCAAAAACGAGTTGAAAAATTGACCTCAGGGGCACAGCAATTCACAAACTGGCCGAGTAATAAAGGACAACTATCGTCCAAAAATCTGTTGAGGGAAGGCAACGAGGCGGACTTGAAAGCGAGGCAGAAGAGCAGGAAACAGATTTCAACAGGTACGTTGGAATCGCCTTTAAAGCACAGGAAGAGGGGCACAACTTCGACAATGATGCACTTGGTCAAAAAGGGCGTATGCGTTTCCTCCTGAATATATTCAGGAGGAAAAGCATACACACTTTTTGGCCAAGCAAGCAAGCGGGCAATGCAAATCTGCACTACAAAGAAGTATCACTTCCCACCGGTCAAAAGGGACATCCACAAAATGTGTAAAAACCAGAAAGGCAAGACAGGACCTTGAGAACAGGGAGCCTTGTTATGATGATGGGCGGGATGTAAATTGCCAACTGCCTCTCTGGAAGAGTGTATTGTGTTCCCTAAAACAAGTAAACAACAGAGCTACAGAGCCAAGGGCACTTCCAGTCTAGGGAATACACCTTGGGAAAACTGAAAATCAATAAGACAGAGCCACCCCAAAATTTAGGGCTGCACTGCTTACAAGGACCTCAACTTGGGTACCCCTTATATATCACCGGAAATATAAAAATGGTTCAAAAAATTGTGGTACATACGTACGATGGAATATCCCTCAGCCAAGAAATCAATGTCATAAGTCCAGTAGAAGCAAAATGGGTGGATTCAGGTACGATGATTCTAAGTGAAATAAGTCACACAGAAAAAGAAACTTATCATAAGATATCACTTATGAAGATCCTGTAAACATGGCTACACGTGAACTGAGTTAGGAAAGAGAAGAAAATCTCACATTTAGAAAACACTCTTATGCCTGCTTAAGGGGGAAGGAGAGGTGGGGTGATGCATAAAACCAGAGTCTGATATAAGCACAGGTACTGTTCCAAAAACCAACTATGGAATAGACAAGACCTACACCTTCCTCAGTGAAAGGGACTCAAAACCCCATATTTCCCGCAGAGGAATATATCTGAGTAGTAAGAATCTTAAAGCCTATGTATTGATATGTCTCCGTAAGGGAATCAAGTGTGTCTAGACTGGCATAAACATGGCAGCGAGAATCAGCTCAAACCCACTATAAAAAGGAATTTCAAAAACAAAACAAAAAAACTGGGAAATTCTTTACAATTCCTTCAGGGTCTCTGATGAAACCTGGAATGACACTATCTACAATGACAGCTGGATGTGGCATAAGGAGGGACACTTGGGACTGAGAGGATTGGTGAGATTGGGTGAGCAAATGCAAAACCTTTACAGCACAAATGCCTGGCACCCATTCCATGTGTCCCAATTCTCCAGGTTGAAGGGAATATTACTACAGTTATAACATGTACGGGAAACCTAGAGAAAGGACACGTTGTGAATACGAAAGGTTTCTAAAACTCAACGAATAGTCCCTCTCCTGGTGCTCCGGTTTGACATTCCATCTGCTTTACTATCAACCTCCCAACTTGGAGAGACAGCCCCTTTAACCTCCCGGTTCGCACAGGTTGCCAATTTGGCAGAGGATGAAAGGGAATAGGGAAAACCAATGAGAGAGTAGCTGTTAGGCATTTGGACGGGCACATATCACTGTAATTTCCCGGCAGGAAGAAGAATTAACCAAAGTCTCAGCCACCCACCGGGAACCAGTATAGTTCCTGAACCAAAATTTTGGACTTGCGGTCAGCTCACCAAAAACGAGTTGAAAAATGGAGCTCAGGGGCACAGCAATTCACAAACTGTCCGAGTAATAAATGACAACTATCGTCCAAAAATCTGTTGAGGGAAGGCAACGAGGTGGACTTGAAAGCGAGGCAGAATAGCAGGAAACAGATTTCAATAGGTACGTTGGAATCGCCTTTAAAGCACAGGAAGAGGGGCACAACTTCGACAATGATGCACTTGGCCAAAAAGTGCGTATGTGTTTTCTCCTGAATATATTCAGCAGAAAACGCATACGCCCTTTTTGGCCAAGCAAGCAAGCGGGCAATGCAAATCTGCACTACAAAGAAGTATCACTTCCCACCGGTCAAAAGGGACATCCACAAAATGTGTAAAAACCAGAAAGGCAAGACAGGCCCTGGAGAACAGGGAGCCTTGTTATGCTGATGGACGGGATGTAAATTGCAAACTGCATCTCTGGAGGAGTACATTGTATTCCCTAAAACAAGTAAAGAACAGAGCTACAGAGCCAAGGGCACTACCAGTCTAGGGAATATACCTTGGGAAAACTGAAAATCAATAAGACAGAGCCACCCCAAAATTTAGGGCTGCACTGCTTACAAGGACCTCAAATTGGGTACACCTTAAATTTCCCAGGAAATATAAAAATGGTTCAAAAAATTGTGGTACTTACGTACGATGGAATATCCCTCAGCCATGAAATCAATGTCATAAGACCAGTAGCAGCAAAATGCGTGGATTCAGGTACGGTGATTCTAAGTGAAATAATTCACAGAGAAAAAGAAACTTATCATAAGATATCACTTATGAAGATCCTGTAAACATGGCTACACTTGAACTGAGTTAGGAAAGAGAACAGTGTCTCACATTTAGAAAACACTCTTATGCCTGCTTAAGGGGGAAGGAGAGGTGGGGTGATGCATAAAACCAGAGTTTGATATAAGCACAGGTACCGTTCCAAAAACCAACTATGGAATAGACAAGACCTACACCTTCCTCAGTGAAAGGGACTCAAAACCCCATATTTCCCGCAGAGGAATATATCTGACTGGTAAGAATCTTAAAACATATGTATTGATATGTCTCCGTAAGGGAATCAAGTGTGTCTAGACTGACATAAACATGGCAGCGAGAATCAGCTCAAACCCACTATAAAAGGGAATTTCAAAAACAAAACAAAAAAACTGGGAAATTCTTTACAATTCCTTCAGGGTCTCTGATGAAACATGGAATGACCGTATGTACAACGACAGCTGGATGTGGCATAAGGCTGGACACTTGGGACTGAGAGGATTGGTGAGATTGGGTGAGCAAATGCAGACCCTTTAAAGCAATAATGCATGGCACCCATTCCATGGGTCCCAACTCTCCAGGTTGAAGGGAATATTACTACAGTTATAACATGTACGGGAAACCTAGGGAACGGACACACTGTGAATACGAAAGGTTTCTAAAACTCAACGAATAGTCCCTCTCCTGGTGCTCCGGTTTGACTTTCCATCTGCTTTACTATCAACCTCCCACCTTGGAAAGACAGCCCCTTTAACCTCCTGGTTCGCAAAGGTTTCCAATTTGGCAGAGGATGAAAGGGAAGAGGGAGAACCAATGAGAGAGTAGCTGTTAGGCGTTTGTACGGGCCCATATCACTGTAATTTCCCGGCAGGAAGAAGAATTAACCAAAGTCTCAGCCACCCACCGGGAACCAGTATAGGTCCTGAACCAAAATTTTGGACTTGCGGTCAGCTCACCAAAAACGAGTTGAAAAATGGAGCTCAGGGGCACAGCAATTCACAAACTGGCCGAGTAATAAAGGACAACTATCGTCCAAAAATCTGTTGAGGGAAGGCAAGGAGGCGGACTTGAATGCGAGGCAGAATAGCAGGAAACAGATTTCAAGAGGTACGTTGGAATCGCCTTTAAAGCACAGGAAGAGGGGCACAACTTCGACAATGATGCACTTGGCCAAAATGGGCGTTTGCGTTTTCTCCTGAATATATTCAGGAGAAAACGCATACGCCCTTTTTGGCCAAGCAAGCAAGCGGGCAATGCAAATCTGCACTACAAAGAAGTATCACTTCCGAGCGTTCAAAAGGGACATCCACAAAATGTGTAAAAACCAGAAAGGCAAGAAAGGCCCTGGAGAACAGGGAGCCTTGTTATGCTGATGGACGGGATGTAAATTGCCAACTGCCTCTCTGTAGGAGTACATTGTGTTCCCTAAAACAAGTAATGAACAGAGCTACAGAGCCAGGAGCACTTCCAGTCTACGGAATATACCTTGGGAAAACTGAAAATCAATAAGACAGAGCCACCCCAAAATTTAGGGCTGCACTGCTAACAAGGACCTCACTTGGGTACAACTTAAATATCCCAGGAAATATAAAAATGGTTCAAAAAATTGTGGTACTTACGTACGATGGAATATCCCTCAGCCATGAAATCAATGTCATAAGACCAGTAGCAGCAAACTGGGTGGATTCAGGTACGATGATTCTAAGTGAAATAAGTCACAGAGAAAAAGAAACTTAACATAAGATATCACTTATGAAGATCCTGTAAACATGGCTACACTTGAACTGAGTTAAGAAAGAGAACAGTGTCTCATATTTAGAAAACACTCTTATGCCTGCTTCAGGGGGAAGGAGAGGTGGGGTGATGCATAAAACCAGAGTTTGATATAAGCACAGGTACCGTTCCAAAAACCAACTATGGAATAGACAAGACCTACACCTTCCTCAGTGAAAGGGACTAAAAAACCCCATATTTCCCGCAGAGGATTATATCTGAGTAGTAAGAATCTTAAAACCTATGTATTGATATGTCTCCGTAAGGGAATCAAGTGTGTCTAGACTGGCATAAACATGGCAGCGAGAATCAGCTCGAACCCACTATAAAAGGAATTTCAAAAACAAAACAAAAAAACTGTGAAATTCTTTACAATTCCTTCAGGGTCTCTGATGAAACTTGGAATGACCCTATCTACAATGACAGCTGGATGTGGCATAAGGAGGGACACTTGGGACTGAGACGATTGGTGAGATTGGGTGAGCAAATGCAGACACTTTAAAGCACAAATTCCTGGCACCCATTCCATGGGTCCCAACTCTCCAGGTTCAAAGGAATATTACTACAGCTATAACATGTACGGGAAACCTAGAGAACGGACACACTGTGAATACGAAAGGTTTCTAAAACTCAACGAATAGTCCCTCTCCTGCTGCTCCGGTTTGACTTTCCATCTGCTTTACTATCAACCTCCCAACTTGGAGAGACAGCCCTTTTAACCTCCTGGTTCGCACAGGTGGCCAATTTGGCAGAGGATGAAAGGGAAGAGGGAGAACCAATGAGAGAGTAGCTGTTAGGCATTTGGACGGGCACATATCACTGTAATTTCCCAGCAGGAAGAATAATTAACCAAAGTTTCAGCCACCCACCGGGAACCAGTGTAGGCCCTGAACCAAAATTTTGGATATGCGGTCAGCTCACCAAAAACGAGTTGAAAAATGGAGCTCAGGGGCACAGCAATTCACAGACTGGCCGAGTAATAAAGGACAACTATCGTCCAAAAATCTGTTGAGGGAAGGCAACGAGGCGGACTTGAAAGTGAGGCAGAATAGCAGGAAACAGATTTCAAGAGGTACGTTGGAATCGCCTTGAAAGCACAGGAAGAGGGGCACAACTTAGACAATGATGCACTTGGCCAAAAAGGGCGTATGCATTTTCTCCTGAATATATTCAGGAGAAAACGCATACACCCATTTTGGCCAAGCAAGCAAGCGGGCAATGCAAATCTGCACTACAAAGAAGTATCACTTCCCACCGGTCAAAAGGGACATCCACAAAATGTGAAAAACCAGAAAGGCAAGACAGGCCCTGGAGAACAGGGAGCGTTGTTATGCTGATGGGCGGGATGAAAATTGCAAACTGCCTCTCTGGAAGAGTGCATTGTGTTCCCTAAAACAAGTAATCAACAGAGCTACAGAGCCAAGGGCAACTTCCAGTCTAGGGAATATACCTTTGGAAAACTGAAAAACAATAGACAGAGCCACCCCAAAATTTAAGGTTGCACTGCTTACAAGGACCTCAACTTGGGTACACCTTAAATATCCCAGGAATATAAAAATGGTTCAAAAAATTGTGGTACTTACGTACGATGGAATATCCCTCAGCCATGAAATCAATGTCATAAGACCAGTAGCAACAAACTGGGTGGATTCAGGTATGATGATTCTAAGTGAAATAAGTCACAGAGAAAAAGAAACTTATCATAAGATATCACTTATGAAGATCCTGTAAACATGGCTACACTTGAACTGATTTAGGAAAGAGAACAGTGTCTCACATTTAGAAAACACTCTTATGCCTGCTTAAGGGGGAAGGAGAGGTGGGGTGATGCATAAAACCAGAGTTTGATATAAGCACAGGTACCGTTCCAAAAACCAACTATGGAATAGACAAGACCTACACCTTCTTCAGTGAAAGGCACTCAAAACCCCATATTTCCCGCAGAGGAATATATCTGAGTAGTAAGAATCTTAAAACCTATGTATTGATATGTCTCCGTAAGGGAATCAAGTGTGTCTAGACTGGCATAAACATGGCAGCGAGAATCAGCTCAAACCCACTATAAAAAGGAATTTCCAAAACAAAACAAAAAAACTGGGAAATTCTTTACAATTCCTTCAGGGTCTCTGATGAAACCTGGAATGACCCTATCTACAATGGCAGCTGGGTGTGGCATAAGGAGGGACACTTCGGACTGAGACGATTGGTGAGATTGGGTGAGCAAATGCAAAACCTTTACAGCACAAATGCCTGGCACCCATTCCATGTGTCCCAACTCTCCAGGTTCAAGGGAATATTACTACAGATATAACATGTACGGGAAACCTAGAGAACGGACACACTGTGAATACAAAAGGTTTCTAAAACTCAACGAATAGTCCCTCTCCTGGTGCTCCAGTTTGACTTTCCATCTGCTTTACTATCAACCTCCCAACTTGGAGAGACAGCCCCTTTAACCTCCTGGTTCGCACAGGTTGCCAATTTGGCAGAGGATGAAAGGGAAGAGGGAGAACGAATGAGAGAGTAGCTGTTAGGCATTTGGACGGGCACATATCACTGTAATTTCCCGGCAGGAAGAAGAATTAACCAAAGTCTCAGCCACCCACCGGGAACGAGTATAGGTCCTGAACCAAAATTTTGGACTTAAGGTCAGCTCACCAAAAACGAGTTGAAAAATGGAGCTCAGGGGCACAGCAATTCACAAACTGGCCGAGTAATAAAGGACAACTATCGTCCAAAAATCTGTTGAGGGAAGGCAACGAGGCAGACTTGAAAGCGAGGCAGAATAGCAGGAAACAGATTTCAAGAGGTACGTTGGAATCACCTTTAAAGCACAGGAAGAGGGGCACCACTTCGACAACGATGCACTTGGCCAAAAAGGGCGTATGCGTTTTCTCCTGAATATATTCAGGAGAAAACGCATACGCCCTTTTTGGCCAAGCAAGCAAGCGGGCAATGCAAATCTGCACTACAAAGAAGTATCACTTCCCACCGGTCAAAAGGGACATCCACAAAATGTGTAAAAACCAGAAAGGCAAGACAGGACCTGGAGAACAGGGAGCCTTGTTATGATGATGGGCGGGATGTAAATTGCCAACTGCCTTTCTGGAGGAGTGCATTGTGTTCCCTAAAACAAGTAAACAACAGAGCTACAGAGCCAAGGGCACTTCCAGTCTAGGGAATACACCTTGGGAAAACTGAAAATCAATAAGACAGAGCCACCCCAAAATTCAGGGCTGCACTGCTTACAAGGACCTCAACTTGGGTACACCTTAAATATCCCAGGAAATATAAAAATGGTTCAAAAAATTGTGGTACTTACGTACGATGAAATATCCCTCAGCAATGAAATCAATGTCATAAGACCAGTAGCAGCAAAATGGGTGGATTCAGGTACGATGATTCTAAGTGAAATAAGTCACAGAGAAAAAGAAACTTACCATAAGATATCACTTATGAAGATCCTGTAAACATGGCTACACTTGAACTGAGTTAGGAAAGAGAACAGTGTCTCACATTTAGAAAACACTCTTATGCCTGCTTAAGGGGGAAGGAGAGGCGGGGTGATGCATAAAACCAGAGTTTGATATAAGTACAGGTACCGTTACAAAAACCAACAATGGAATAGACAAGACCTACACCTTCCTCAGTGAAAGGGACTCAAAACCCCATATTTCCCGCAGAGGAATATATCTGAGTAGGAAGAATATTAAAACCTATGGATTGATATGTCTCCGTAAGGGAATCAAGTGTGTCTGGACTGGCATAAACATAGCAGCGAGAATCAGCTCAAACCCACTATAAAAAGGAATTTCAAAAACAAAACAAAAAAACTGGGAAATTCTTTACAATTCCTTCAGGGTCTCTGATGAAACCTGGAATGACCCTATCTACAACGAAAGCTGGATGTGGCATAAGGCTGGACACTTGGGACTGAGAGGATTGGTGAGATTGGGTGAGCAAATGCAGACCCTTTAAAGCAATAATGCATGGCACCCATTACATGGGTCCCAACTCTCCAGGTTGAAGGGAATATTACTACAGTTATAACATGTACGGGAAACCTAGAGAAAGGACACACTGTGAATACGAAAGGTTTCTAAAACTGAAAGAATAGTCCCTTGCCTGGTGCTCTGGTTTGACTTTCCATCTGCTTCACTATCAACCTCCCAAGTTGGAGAGACAGCCCCTTTAAACTCCTGGTTCGCACAGGTTGCCAATTTGGCAGAGGATGAAAGGGAAGAGGGAGAACTAATGAGAGAGTAGCTGTTAGGCATTTGAACGGGCACATATCACTGTAATTTCCCGGCAGGAAGAAGAATTAACCAAAGTCTCAGCCACCCACCGGGAACCAGTATAGATCCTGAACCAAAATTTTGGACTTGCGGTCAGCTCACCAAAAACGAGTTGAAAAATTGACCTCAGGGGCACAGCAATTCACAAACTGGCCGAGTAATAAAGGACAACTATCGTCCAAAAATCTGTTGAGGGAAGGCAACGAGGCGGACTTGAAAGCGAGGCAGAAGAGCAGGAAACAGATTTCAAGAGGTACGTTGGAATCGCCTTTAAAGCACAGGAAGAGGGGCACAACTTCGACAATGATGCACTTGGTCAAAAAGGGCGTATGCGTTTCCTCCTGAATATATTCAGGAGGAAAAGCATACACACTTTTTGGCCAAGCAAGCAAGCGGGCAATGCAAATCTGCACTACAAAGAAGTATCACTTCCCACCGGTCAAAAGGGACATCCACAAAATGTGTAAAAACCAGAAAGGCAAGACAGGACCTTGAGAACAGGGAGCCTTGTTATGATGATGGGCGGGATGTAAATTGCCAACTGCCTCTCTGGAAGAGTGTATTGTGTTCCCTAAAACAAGTAAACAACAGAGCTACAGAGCCAAGGGCACTTCCAGTCTAGGGAATACACCTTGGGAAAACTGAAAATCAATAAGACAGAGCCACCCCAAAATTTAGGGCTGCACTGCTTACAAGGACCTCAACTTGGGTACCCCTTATATATCACCGGAAATATAAAAATGGTTCAAAAAATTGTGGTACATACGTACGATGGAATATCCCTCAGCCAAGAAATCAATGTCATAAGTCCAGTAGAAGCAAAATGGGTGGATTCAGGTACGATGATTCTAAGTGAAATAAGTCACACAGAAAAAGAAACTTATCATAAGATATCACTTATGAAGATCCTGTAAACATGGCTACACGTGAACTGAGTTAGGAAAGAGAAGAAAATCTCACATTTAGAAAACACTCTTATGCCTGCTTAAGGGGGAAGGAGAGGTGGGGTGATGCATAAAACCAGAGTCTGATATAAGCACAGGTACCGTTCCAAAAACCAACTATGGAATAGACAAGACCTACACCTTCCTCAGTGAAAGGGACTCAAAACCCCATATTTCCCGCAGAGGAATATATCTGAGTAGTAAGAATCTTAAAGCCTATGTATTGATATGTCTCCGTAAGGGAATCAAGTGTGTCTAGACTGGCATAAACATGGCAGCGAGAATCAGCTCAAACCCACTATAAAAAGGAATTTCAAAAACAAAACAAAAAAACTGGGAAATTCTTTACAATTCCTTCAGGGTCTCTGATGAAACCTGGAATGACACTATCTACAATGACAGCTGGATGTGGCATAAGGAGGGACACTTGGGACTGAGAGGATTGGTGAGATTGGGTGAGCAAATGCAAAACCTTTACAGCACAAATGCCTGGCACCCATTCCATGTGTCCCAATTCTCCAGGTTGAAGGGAATATTACTACAGTTATAACATGTACGGGAAACCTAGAGAAAGGACACATTGTGAATACGAAAGGTTTCTAAAACTCAACGAATAGTCCCTCTCCTGGTGCTCCGGTTTGACATTCCATCTGCTTTACTATCAACCTCCCAACTTGGAGAGACAGCCCCTTTAACCTCCCGGTTCGCACAGGTTGCCAATTTGGCAGAGGATGAAAGGGAAGAGGGAAAACCAATGAGAGAGTAGCTGTTAGGCATTTGGACGGGCACATATCACTGTAATTTCCCGGCAGGAAGAAGAATTAACCAAAGTCTCAGCCACCCACCGGGAACCAGTATAGTTCCTGAACCAAAATTTTGGACTTGCGGTCAGCTCACCAAAAACGAGTTGAAAAATGGAGCTCAGGGGCACAGCAATTCACAAACTGGCCGAGTAATAAAGGACAACTATCGTCCAAAAATCTGTTGAGGGAAGGCAACGAGGCGGACTTGAAAGCGAGGCAGAATAGCAGGAAACAGATTTCAAGAGGTACGTTGGAATCGCCTTTAAAGCACAGGAAGAGGGGCACAACTTCGACAATGATGCACTTGGCCAAAGAGGGCGTATGCGTTTTCTCCTGAATATATTCAGGAGAAAACGCATACGCCCTCTTTGGCCAAGCAAGCAAGCGGGCAATGCAAATCTGCACTACAAAGAAGTATCACTTCCCACCGGTCAAAAGGGACATCCACAAAATGTGTAAAAACCAGAAAGGCAAGACAGGCCCTGGAGAACAGGGAGCCTTGCTATGCTGATGGGCGGGATGTAAATTGCCAACTGCCTCTCTGGAGGAGTACATTGTGTTCCCTAAAACAAGTAAAGAACAGAGCTACAGAGCCAAGGTCACTTCCAGTCTAGGGAATATACCTTGGGAAAACTGAAAATCAATAAGACAGAGCCACCCCAAAATTTAGGGCTGCACTGCTTACAAGGACCTCAACTTGGGTACACCTTAAATATCCCAGGAAATATAAAAATGGTTCAAAAAATTGTGGTACTTACGTACGATGGAATATCCCTCAGCCATGAAATCAATGTCATAAGACCAGTAGCAGCAAAATGGGTAGATTCAGGTACGATGATTCTAAGTGAAATAAGTCACACAGAAAAAGAAACTTATCATAAGATATCACTTATGAAGATCCTGTAAACATGGCTACACTTGAACTGAGTTAGGAAAGAGAAGAATATCTCACATTTAGAAAACACTCTTATGCCTGCTTAAGGGGGAAGGAGAGGTGGGGTGATGCATAAAACCAGAGTTTGATATAAGCACAGGTACCGTTCCAAAAACCAACTATGGAATAGACAAGACCTACACCTTCCTCAGTGAAAGGGACTGAAAACCCCATATTTCCCGCAGAGGAATATATCTGACTAGTAAGAATCTTAAAACCTATGTATTGATATGTCTCCGTAAGGGAATCAAGTGTGTCTAGACTGGCATAAACATGGCAGCGAGAATCAGCTCAAACCCACTATAAAAAGGAATTTCAAAAACAAACCAAAAAACTGGGAAATTCTTTACAATTACTTCAGGGTCTCTGATTAAACCGGGAATGACCCTATCTACAACGACAGCTGGATGTGGCATAAGGATGGACACTTGGGACTGACACGATTGGTGAGATTGGGTGAGCAAATGCAGACCCTTTAAAGCAATAATGCATGGCACCCATTACATGGGTCCCAACTCTCCAGGTTGAAGGGAATATTACCACAGTTATAACATGTACGGGAAACCTAGAGAACGGACACACTGTGAATACGAAAGGTTTCTAAAACTCAACGAATTGTCCCTCTCCTGGTGCTACGGTTTGACTTTCCATCTGCTTTACTATCAACCTCCCAACTTGGAGAGACAGCCCCTTTAACCTCCTGGTTCGCACAGGTTTCCAATTTGGCAGAGGATGAAAGGGAAGAGGGAGAACCAATGATAGAGTAGCTGTTAGGCATTTGGACGGGCACATATCACTGTAATTTCCCGGCAGGAAGAAGAGTTAACCAAAGTCTCATCCACCCACCGGGAACCAGTATAGGTCCTGAACCAAAATTTTGGACTTGCGGTCAGCTCACCAAAAACGAGTTGAAAAATGGAGCTCAGGGGCACAGCAATTCACAAACTGGCCGAGTAATAAAGGACAACTATAGTCCAAAAATCTGTTGAGGGAAGGCAACGAGGCGGACTTGAAAGTGAGGCAGAATAGCAGGAAACACATTTCAAGAGGTACGTTGGAATCGCCTTTAAAGCACAGGAAGAGGGGCCCAACTTTGACAATGATGCATTTGGCCAAAAAGGGCGTATGCGTTTTCTCCTGAATATATTCAGGAGAAAACGCATACGCCCTTTTTGGCCAAGCAAGCAAGCGGGCAATGCAAATCTGCACTACAAAGAAGTATCACTTCCCACCGGTCAAAAGGGACATCCACAAAATGTGTAAAAACCAGAAAGGCAAGACAGGCCCTGGAGAACTGGAAGCCTTGTTATGCTGATGGGCGGGATGTAAATTGCCAACTGCCTCTCTGGAGGAGTGCATTGTGTTCCCTAAAACAAGTAAACAACAGAGCTACAGAGCCAAGGGGTACTTCCAGTCTAGGGAATATTCCTTGGGAAAACTGAAAATCAATAAGACAGAGCCACCCCAAAATTTAGGGCTGACTGCTTACAAGGACCTCAAATTGGGTACACCTTAAATATCCCAGGAAATATAAAAATGGTTCAAAAAATTGTGGTACTTATGTACGATGGAATATCCCTCAGCCATGAAATCAATGTCATAAGACCAGTAGCAGCAAAATGGGTGGATTCAGGTACGATGATTCTAAGTGAAATAAGTCACAGAGAAAAAGAAACTTATCATAAGATATCACTTATGAAGATCCTGTAAACATGGCTACACTTGAACTGAGTTAGGAAAGAGAGCAGTTTCTCACATTTAGAAAACACTCTTATGCCTGCTTAAGGGGGAAGGAGAGGTGGGGTGATGCATAAAACCAGAGTTTGATATAAGCACAAGTACCGTTCCAAAAACCAACTATGGAATAGACAAGACCTACACCTTCCTCAGTGAAAGGGACTCAAAACCCCATATTTCCCGCAGAGGAATATATCTGACTAGTAAGAATCTTAAAACCTACGGATTGATATGTCTCCATAAGGGAATCAAGTGTGTCTAGACTGGCATAAACATGGCAGGGAGAATCAGCTCAAACCCACTATAAAAAGGAATTTCAAAAACAAACCAAAAAAACTGGGAAATTCTTTACAATTCCTTCAGGGTCTCTGATGAAACCTGGAATGACCCTATCTACAACGACAGCTGGATGTGGCATAAGGCTGGACACTTGGGTCTGAGACGATTGGTGAGATTTGGTGAGCAAATGCAGACCCTTTAAAGCAATAATGCATGGGACCCATTCCATGGGTCCCAACTCTTCAGGTTGAAGGGAATATTACTACAATTATAACATGTACGGGAAACCTAGAGAACGGACACACTGTGAATACGAAAGGTTTCTAAAACTCAACGAATAGTCCCTCTCCTGGTGCTCTGGTTTGACTATCCATCTGCTTTACTATCAATCTCCCAACTTGGAGAGACAGCCTCTTTAACCTCCTGGTTCGCACAGGTTTCCAATTTGGCAGAGGATGAAAGGGAAGAGGGAGAACCAATGACAGAGTAGCTGTTAGGCATTTGGACGGGCACATATCACTATAACTTCCCGCCAGGAAGAAGAATTAACCAAAGTCTCAGTCACCCACCGGGAACCAGTATAGGTCTTGAACCCAAATTTTGGACTTGCGGTCATCTCACCAAAAACTAGTTGAAAAATGGAGCTCAGGGGCACAGCAATTCATAAACAGGCCACGTAATAAAGGACAACTATCGTCCAAAAATCTGTTGAGGGAAGGCACCGAGGCGGACTTGAAAGCGAGGCAGAATAACAGGAAACAGATTTCAAGAAGTACGTTGGAATCGCCTTTAAAGCACAGGAAGAGGGGCACAACTTCGACAATGATGCACTTGGCCAAAAAGAGCGTATGCGTTTTCTCCTGTATATATTCAGGAGAAAACGCATACGCCCTTTTTGGCCAAGCAAGCAAGCCGGCAATGCAAATCTGCACTACAAAGAAGTATCACTTCCCACCGGTCAAAAGGGACATCCACAAAATGTGTAAAAACCAGAAAGGCAAGACAGGCCCTGGAGAACAGTGAGCCTTGTTATGCTGATGGGCGGGATGTAAATTGCCAACTGCCTCTCTGGAGGAGTGCATTGTGTTCCCTAAAACAAGTAAACAACAGAGCTACAGAGCCAAGGGCACTTCCAGTCTAGGGAATATACCTTGGGAAAACTGAAAATCAATAAGACAGAGCCACCCCAAAATTTAGGGCTGCACTGCTTACAAGGACCTCAACTGGGGTACACCTTAAATATCCCACAAATCTAAAAATGGTTCAAAAAATTGTGGTACTTACGTACGATGGAATATCCCTCAGCCATGAAATCAATGTCATAAGACCAGTAGCAGCAAAATGGGTGGATTCAGGTACGATGATTCTAAGTGAAATAAGTCACAGAGAAAAAGAAACTTATCATAAGATATCACTTATGAAGATCCTGTAAACATGGCTACACTTGAACTGAGTTAGGAAAGAGAGCAGTTTCTCACATTTAGAAAACACTCTTATGCCTGCTTAAGGGGGAAGGAGAGGTGGGGTGATGCATAAAACCAGAGTTTGATATAAGCACAGGTACCGTTCCAAAAACCAACTATGGAATAGACAAGACCTACACCTTCCTCAGTGAAAGGGACTCAAAACTCCATATTTCCCGCAGAGGAATATATCTGACTAGTAAGAATCTTAAAACCTATGGATTGATATGTCTCCGTAAGGGAATCAAGTGTGTCTAGACTGGCATAAACATGGCAGCGAGAATCAGCTCAAACCCACTATAAAAAGGAATTTCAAAAACAAAACAAAACAACTGGGAAATTCTTTACAATTCCTTCAGGGTCTCTGATGAAACCTGGAATCACCCTATCTACAACGACAGCTGGATGTGGCATAAGGCTGGACACTTGGGACTGAGAGGATTGGTGAGATTGGGTGAGCAAATGCAGACCCTTTAAAGCAATAATGCATGGCACCCATTCCATGGGTCCCAACTCTCCAGGTTGAAGGGAATATTACTACAGTTATAACATGTACGGGAAACCTAGAGAACGGACACACTGTGAATACGAAAGGTTTCTAAAACTCAACGAATAGTCCCTCTCCTGGTGCTCCGGTTTGACATTCCATCTACTTTACTATCAATCTCCCAACTTGGAGAGACAGCCCCTTTAACCTCCTGTTTCGCACAGGTTTCCAATTTGGCAGAGGATGAAAGGGAAGAGGGAGAAACAATGAGAGAGTAGCTGTTAGGCATTTGGACGGGCACATATCACTCTAACTTCCCGGCAGGAATAAGAATTAACCAAAGTCTCAGCCACCCACCGGGAACCAGTATAGGTCCTGAATCAAAATTTTGGACTTGTGGTCAGCTCACCAAAAACGAGTTGAAAAATGGAGCTCAGGGGCACAGCAATTCACAAACTGGCCGAGTAATAAAGGACAACTATCGACCAAAAATCTGTTGAGGGAAGGCAACGAGGCGGACTTGAAAGCGAGGCAGAATAGCAGGAAACAGATTTCAAGAGGTACCTTGGAATCGCCTTTAAAACACAGGAATTGGGGCACAACTTCGACAATGATGCACTTGGCCAAAAAGGGCGTATGTGTTTTCTCCTGAATATATTCAAGAGAAAACGCATACGCCCTTTTTGGCCAAGCAAGCAAGTGGGCAATGCAAATCTGCACTACAAAGAAGTATCACTTCCCACCGGTCAAAAGGGACATCCACAAAATGGGTAAATACCAGAAAGGCAAGACAGGCCCTGGAGAACAGGGAGCCTTGTTATGCTGATGGGCGGGATGTAAATTGCCAACTGCCTCTCTGGAAGAGTGCATTGTGTTCCCTAAAACAAGTAAAGAACACAGCTACAGAGCCAAGGGCACTTCCAGTCTAGGGAATATACCTTGGGAAAACTGAAAATCAATAAGACAGAGCCACCCCAAAATTTAGGGCTGCACTGCTTACAAGGACCTCAACTGGGGTACACCTTAAATATCCCAGGAAATATAAAAATGGTTCAAAAAATTGTGGTACTTACGTACGATGGAATATCCCTCAGCCATGAAATCAATGTCATAAGACCAGTAGCAGCAAAATGGGTGGATTCAGGTACGATGATTCTAAGTGAAATAAGTCACACAGAAAAACAAACTTATCATAAGATATCACTTATGAAGATCCTGTAAACATGGCTACACTTGAACTGAGTTAGGAAAGAGAACAATGTCTCACATTTAGAAAACACTCTTATGCCTGCTTAAGGGGGAAGGAGAGGTGGGGTGATGAATAAAACCAGAGATTGATATAAGCACACGTACCGTTCCCAAAACCAACTATGGAATAGAAAGACCTACACCTTCCTCAGTGAAAGGGACTCAAAACCCCATATTTCCCGCAGAGGAATATATCTGACTAGTAAGAATCTTAAAACCTATGTATTGATATGTCTCCGTAAGGGAATCAAGTGTGTCTAGACTGGCATAAACATGGCAGCGAGAATCAGCTCAAACCCACTACAAAAAGGAATTTCAAAAACAAAACAAAACAACTGGGAAATTCTTTACAATTCCTTCAGGGTCTCTGATGAAACCTGGAATCACCCTATCTACAACGACAGCTGGATGTGGCATAAGGATGGACACTTGGGACTGAGAGGATTGGTGAGATTGGGTGAGCAAATGCAGACCCTTTGAAGCAATAATGCATGGCACCCATTCCATGGGTCCCAACTCTCCAGGTTGAAGGGAATATTACTACAGTTATAACATGTACGGGAAACCTAGAGAACGGACACACTGTGAATACGAAAGGTTTCTAAAACTCACGAATAGTCCCTCTCCTGGTGCTCTGGTTTGACTTTCAATCTGCTTTACTATCAACCTCCCAACTTGGAGAGACACACCCTTTGACCTCCTGGTTCGCACAGGTTGCCAATTTGGCAGAGGATGAAAGGGAAGAGGGAGAACAAATGAGAGAGTAGCTGTTAGGCATTTGGACGGGCACACATCACTCTAAATTCCTGGCAGGAAGAAGAATTAACCAAAGTCTCAGCCACCCACCGGGAACCAGCATAGTTCCTGAACCAAAATTTTGGACTTGCGGTCAGCTCACCAAAAACTAGTTGAAAAATAGGGCTCAGGGGCACAGCAATTCACAAACTGGCCGAGTAATAAAGGACAACTATCATCCAAAAATCTGTTGAGGAAAGGCAACGAGGCGGACTTGAAAGCGAGGCAGAATAGCAGGAAACAGATTTCAAGAGGTACGTTGGAATCGCCTTTAAAGCACAGGAAGAGGGGCACAACTTCGACAATGATGCACTTGGCCAAAAAAGGGCGTATGCGTTTTCTCCTGAATATATTCAGGAGAAAACGCATACGCCCTTTTTTGGCCAAGCAAGCAAGCGAGCAATGCAAATCTGCACTACAAAGAAGTATCACTTCCCACCGGTCAAAAGGGACATCCACAAAATGTGTAAAAACCAGAAAGGAAAGACAGGCCTTGGAGAACAGGGAGCCTTGTTATGATGATGGGCGGGATGTAAATTGCCAACTGCCTCTCTGGAGGAGTGCATTGTGTTCCCTAAAACAAGTAAAAAACAGAGCTACAGAGCCAAGGGCACTTCCAGTCTAGGGAATATTCCTTGGGAAAACTGAAAATCAATAAGACAGAGCCACCCCAATATTTAGGGCTGCACTGCTTACAAGGACTTCAACTTGGGTACACCTTAAATATCCCAGGAAATATAAAAATGGTTCAAAAAATTGTGGTACTTACATACGATGGAATATCCCTCAGCCATGAAATCAATGTCATAAGACCAGTAGCAGCAAAATGGGTGGATTCAGGTACGATGATTCTAAGTGAAATAAGTCACAGAGAAAAAGAAACTTATCATAAGATATCACTTATGAAGATCCTGTAAACATGGCTACACTTGAACTGAGTTAGGAAAGAGAACAGTGTCTCACATTTAGAAAACACTCTTATGCCTGCTTAAGGGGGAAGGAGAGGTGGGGTGATGCATAAAACCAGAGTTTGATATAAGCACAGGTACCGTTCCAAAAACCAACTATGGAATAGACAAGACCTACACCTTCCTCAGTGAAAGGGACTCAAAACCCCATATTTCCCGCAGAGGAATATATCTGACTAGTAAGAATCTTAAAACCTATGTATTGATATGTCTCCGTAAGGGAATCAAGTGTGTCTAGACTGGCATAAACATGGCAGCGAGAATCAGCTCAAACCCACGATAAAAAGGAATTTCAAAAACAAAACAAAAAAACTTGGAAATTCTTTACAATTCCTTCAGGGTCTCTGATGAAACCTGGAATCACCCTATCTACAACGACAGCTGGATGTGGCATAAGGCTGGACACTTGGGACTGAGAGGATTGGTTAGATTGGGTGAGCAAAGGCAGACCCTTTAAAGCAATAATGCATGGCACCCATTCCATGGGTCCCAACTCTCCAGGTTGAAGGGAATATTGCTACAGTTATAACATGAACGGGAAACCTAGAGAACGGACACACTGTGAATACGAAAGGTTTCTAAAACTCAACGAATAGTCCCTCTTCTGGTGCTCTGGTTTGACTTTCAATCTGCTTTACTATCAACCTCCCAACTTGGAGAGATAGACCCTTTGACCTCCTGGTTCGCACAGGTTGCCAATTTGGCAGAGGATGAAAGGGAAGAGGGAGAACCAATGAGAGAGTAGCTGTTAGGCATTTGGACGGGCACACATCACTCTAAATTCCCGGCAGGAAGAAGAATTAACCAAAGTCTCAGCCACCCACTGGGAACCAGCATAGGTCCTGAACCAAAATTTTGGACTTGCGGTCAGCTCACCAAAAACTAGTTGAAAAATGGAGCTCAGGGGCACAGCAATTCACAAACTGGCCGAGTAATAGAGGACAACTATCGTCCAAAAATCTGTTGAGGGAAGGCAACGAGGCGGACTTGAAAGCGAGGCAGAATAGCAGGAAACAGATTTCAAGAGGTACGTTGGAATCGCCTTTAAAATACAGGAATTGGGGCACAACTTCGACAATGATGCACTTGGCCAAAAAGGGCGTATGCGTTTTCTCCTGAATATATTCAGGAGAAAACGCATACGCCCTTTTTGGCCAAGCATCAAGCGGGCAATGCAAATCTGCACTACAAAGATGTATCACTTCCCACCGGTCAAAAGGGACATCCACAAAATGTGTAAAAACCAGAAAGGCAAGACAGGCCCTGGAGAATAGGGAGCCTTTTTATGATGATGGGCGGGATGTAAATTGCAAACTGCCTCTCTGGAGGAGTGCATTGTGTTCCCTAAAACAAGTAAAGAACAGAGCTACAGAGCCAAGGGCACTTCCAGTCTAGGGAATATACCTTGGGAAAACTGAAAATCAATAAGACAGAGCCACCCCAAAATTTAGGGCTGCACTGCTTACAAGGACCTCAACTTGGGTACACCTTAAATATCCCAGGAAATATAAAAATGGTTCAAAAAATTGTGGTACTTACGTACGATGGAATATCCCTCAGCCATGAAATCAATGTCATAAGACCAGTAGCAGCAAAATGGGTGGATTCAGGTACGATGATTCTAAGTGAAATAAGTCACACAGAAAAACAATCTTATCATAAGATATCACTTATGAAGATCCTGTAAACATGGCTACACTTGAACTGAGTTAGGAAAGAGAACAGTGTCTCACATTTAGAAAACACTCTTATGCCTGCTTAAGGGGGAAGGAGAGGTGGGGTGATGCATAAAACCAGAGTTTGATATAAGCACAGGTACCGTTCCAAAAACCAACTATGGAATAGACAAGACCTACACCTTCCTCAGTGAAAGGGACTCAAAACCCCATATTTCCCGCAGAGGAATATATCTGACTAGTAAGAATCTTAAAACCTATGTATTGATATGTCTCCGTAAGGGAATCAAGTGTGTCTAGACTGGCATAAACATGGCAGCGAGAATCAGCTCAAACCCACGATAAAAAGGAATTTCAAAAACAAAACAAAAAAACTGGGAAATTCTTTACAATTCCTTCAGGGTTTCTGATGAAACCTGTAATGACCCTATTTACAACGACAGCTGGATGTGGCATAAGGCTGGACACTTGGGACTGAGCGGATTGGTGAGATTGGGTGAGCAAATGCAGACCCTTTAAAGCAATAATGCATGGCACCCATTCCATGGGTCCCAACTCTCCAGGTTGAAGGGAATATTACTATAGTTATAACATGTACGAGAAACCTAGAGAACGGACACACTGTGAATACGAAAGGTTTCTAAAACTCAACGAATAGTCCCTCTCCTGGTGCTCCGGTTTGACTTTCCATCTGCTTTACTATCAATCTCCCAACTTGGAGAGACAGCCACTTCAACCTCCTGGTTCACACAGGTTTCCAATTTGGCAGAGGATGTAATGGAAGAGGGAGAACCAATGAGAGAGTAGCTGTTAGGCATTTGAACGGGCATATATCACTCTAACTTCCCGGCAGGAAGAAGAATTAACGAAAGTCTCAGCCCCCCATCGGGAACCAGCATAGGTACTGAACCAAAATTTTGGATTTGCGGTCAGCTCACCAAAACGAGTTGAAAAATGGAGCTCAGGGGCACAGCAATTCACAAACTGGCCGAGTAATAAAGGACAACTATCGTACAAAAATCTGTTGAGGGAAGGCAAAGAGATGGACTTGAAAGCGAGGCAGAATAGCAGGAAACAGATTTCAATAGGTACATTGGAATCGCCTTTAAAGCACAGGAAGTGGGGCACAACTTCGACAATGATGCACTTGGCCAAAAAGGGCGTATGCGTTTTCTCCTGAATATATTCAGGACAAAACGCATACGCCCTTTTTGGCCAAGCAAGCAAGCGGGCAATGCAAATCTGCACTACAAAGATGTATCACTTCCCACCGGTGAAAAGGGACATCCACAAAATGTGTAAAAACCAGAAAGGCAAGACAGGCCCTGGAGAACAGGGAGCCTTGTTATGCTGATGGGCGGGATGTAAATTGCCAACTGCCTCTCTGGAGGAGTGCATTGTGTTCCCTAAAACAAGTAAAGAACAGAGCTACAGAGCCAAGGGCACTTCCAGTCTAGGGAATATACCTTGGGAAAACTGAAAATCAATAAGACAGAGCCACCCCAAAATTTAGGGCTGCACTGCTTACAAGGACCTCAACTTGGGTACACCTTAAATATCCCAGGATATATAAAAATGGTTCAAAAAATTGTAGTACTTACGTACGATGGAATATCCCTCAGCCATGAAATCAATGTCATAAGACCAGTAGCAGCAAAATGGGTGGATTCAGGTACGATGATTCTAAGTGAAATAAGTCACACAGAAAAAGAAATTTATCATAAGATATCACTTATGAAGATGCTGTAAACATGGCTACACTTGAACTGAGATAGGAAAGAGAACAGTGTCTCACATTTAGAAAACACTCTTATGCCTGCTTAAGGGGGAAGGAGAGGTGGGGTGATGCATAAAACCAGAGTTTGATATAAGCACAGGTACCGTTCCAAAAACCAACTATGGAATAGACAAGACCTACACCTTCCTCAGGGAAAGGGATTCAAAACCCCATATTTCCCGCAGAGGAATATATCTGACTAGTAAGAATCTTAAAACCTATGGACTGATATGTCTCCGTAAGGGAATCAAGTGTGTCTAGACTGGCATAAACATGGCAGCGAGAATCAGCTCAAACCCACTATAAAAAGGAATTTCAAAAACAAAACAAAAAAACTGGGAAATTCTTTACAATTCCTTCAGGGTCTCTGATGAAACCTGGAATGACCCTATCTACAATGACAGCTGCATGTGGCATAAGGCTGGACACTTGGGACTGAGAGGATTGGTGAGATTGGGTGAGCAAATGCAGACCCTTTAAAGCAATAATGCATGGCACCCATTCCATGGGTCCCAACTCTCCAGGTTGCAGGGAATATTACTACAGTTATAACATGTACGGGAAACCTAGAGAATGGACACACTGTGAATACGAAAGGTTTCTAAAACTCAACGAATAGTCCCTCTCCTGGTGCTCCGGTTTGATTTTCCATCTGCTTTACTATCAACCTCCCAACTTGGAGAGACAGCCCCTTTAACCTCCTGGTTCGCACAGGTTTCCAATTTGGCAGAGGATGAAAGGGAAGAGGGAGAACCAATGAGAGAGTAGCTGTTAGGCATTTGGACGGGCACATATCACTGTAATTTCCCGGCAGGAAGAAGAATTAACCAAAGTCTCAGCCACCCACCGGGAACCAGTATAGGTCCTGAATGAAAATTTTGGACGTGCAGTCAGCTCACCAAAAACGAGTTGAAAAATGGAGCTCAGGGGCACAGCAATTCACAAACTGGCCGAGTAATAATGGACAACTATCGTCCAAAAATCTGTTGAGGGAAGCCAACGAGGCGGACTTGAAAGCGAGGCAGAAGAACAGGAAACAGATTTCATGAGGTACGTTGGAATCGCCTTTAAAGCACAGGAAAAGGGGCACAACTTCGACAATGAGGCACTTGGCCAAAAAGGGCGTATGCGTTTTCTCCTCAATATATTCAGGAGGAAACGCATACAACCTTTTTGGCCAAGGAAGCAAGCGGGCAATGCAAATCTGCACTACAAAGAAGTATCACTTTCCACCGGTCAAAAGGGACATCCACAATATCTGTAAAAACCAGAAAGGCAAGACAGGCCCTGGAGAACAGGGAGCCTTGTTATGCTGATGGGCGGGATGTAAATTGCCAACTGCCTCTATGGAGGAGTGCATTGTGTTCCCTAAAACAAGTAAACAACAGAGCTACAGAGCCAAGGGCACTTCCAGTCTAGGGATTATACCTTGGGAAAAGTGAAAATCAATAAGACAGAGCCACCCCAAAATTTAGGGCTGCACTGCTTACAAGGACCTCAACTTGGGTACACCTTAAATATCCCAGAAAATATAAAAATAGTTCAAAAAATTGTGGCACTTGCATAGGATGGAATATCCCTCAGCCAAGAAATCAATGTCATAAGTCCAGTAGAAGCAAAATGGGAGGATTCAGGTACGATGATTCTAAGTGAAATATGTCACAGAGAAAAAGAAACTTATCATAAGATATCACTTATGAAGATCCTGTAAACATGGCTACACTTGAACTGAGTTAGGAAAGAGAAGAATGTCTCACATTTAGAAAACACTCTTATGCCTGCTTAAGGGGGAAGGAGAGGTGGGGTGATGCATAAAACCAGAGTTTGATATAAGCACAGGTACCGTTCCAAAAACCAACTATTGAATAGATAAGACGTACACCTTTCTCAGTGAAAGGGACTCAAAACCCCATATTTACCACAGAGGAATATATCTGAGTGGTAAGAATCTTAAAACCTATGTATTGATATGTCTCCATAAAAGAATCAAGTGTGTCTAGACTGGCATAAACATGGCAGCGAGAATCAGCTCAAACCCACTATAAAAAGGAATTTCAAAAACAAAATAAAAAAAAAGGGAAATTCTTTACAATATCTTCAGGGTCTCTGATGAAACCTGGAATGACCCTATCTACAATGGCAGCTGGATGTGGCATAAGGAGGGACACTTGGGACTGAGAGGATTGGTGAGATTGGGTGAGCAAATGCAGACCCTTTAAAGCACAAATGTCTGGCACCCATGCCATGGGGCCCAACTCTCCAGGTTGAAGGGAATATTACTACAGCTATAACATGTACGGGAAACCTAGAGAACGAACACACTGTGAATACGAAAGGTTTCTAAAACTCAACGAATAGTCCCTCTCCTGGTGCTCCAGTTTGACTTTTCATCTGCTTTAGTATCAATCTCCCAAATTGGAAAGACAGCCCCTTCAACCTCCTGCTTCACACAGGTTTAAAATTTGGCAAGGATGAAAGGGAAGAGGGAGAACCAATGAGAGAGGAGCTGTTAGGAGTTTGAACGGGCATATATCACTCTAACTTCCCGGCAGGAAGAAGAATTAACCAAAGTCTCAGCGCCCCACCGGGAACCAGCATAGGTCCTGAACCAAAATTTTGGACTAGCGGTCAGCTCACCAAAAACGAGTTGAAAAATGGAGCTCAGGGGCACAGCAATTCACAAACTGGCCGAGTAATAAAGGACAACTATCGTCCAAAAATCTGTTGAGGGAAGGCAACGAGGCGGACTTGAAAGCGAGGCAGAATAGCAGGAAACAGATTTCAAGAGGTACGTTGGAATCGCCTTTAAAGCACAGGAAGAGGGGCACAACTTCGACAATGATGCACTTGGCCAAAAAGGGCGTATGTGTTTTCTCCTGAATATATTCAGGAGAAAACGCATACGCCCTTTTTGGCCAAGCAAGCAAGCGGGCAATGCAAATCTGCACTACAAAGAAGTATCACTTCCCACCGGTCAAAAGGGACATCCACAAAATGTGTAAAAACCAGAAAGGCAAGACAGGCCCTGGAGAACAGGGAGCCTTGTTATGCTGATGGGCGGGATGTAAATTGCCAACTGCCTCTCTGGAGGAGTGCATTGTGTTCCCTAAAACAAGTAAACAACAGAACTACAGAGCCAAGGGCACTTCCAGTCTAGGGAATATACCTTGGGAAAACTGAAAATCAATAAGACAGAGCCACCCCAAAATTTAGGGCTGCACTGCTTACAAGGACCTCAACTTGGGTACACCTTAAATATCCCAGGAAATATAAAAATGGTTCAAAAAATTGTGGTACTTACGTACGATGGAATATCCCTCAGCCATGAAATCAATGTCATAAGACCAGTAGCTGCAAAATGGTTGGATTCAGGTACGATGATTCTAAGTGAAATAAGTCACACAGAAAAAGAAACTTATCATAAGATATCACTTATGAAGATCCTGTAAACATGGCTACACTTGAACTGAATTAGGAAAGAGAACAGTGTCTCACATTTAGAAAACACTCTTATGCCTGCTTAAGGGGGAAGGAGAGGTGGGGTGATGCATAAAAGCAGAGTTTCATATAAGCACAGGTACCGTTCCAAAAACCAACTATGGAATAGAAAAGACCTACACCTTCCTCAGTGAAAGGGACTCAAAACCCCATATTTCCCGCAGAGGAATATATCTGACTAGTAAGAATATTAAAACCTATGTATTGATATGTATCCGTAAGGGAATCAAGTGTGTCTAGACTGGCATAAACCTGGCAGCGAGAATCAGCTCCAACCCACTATAAAAAGGAATTTCAAAAACAAAACAAAAAAACTGGGAAATTCTTTACAATTCCTTCAGGGTCTCTGATGAAACCTGGAATGACCCTATGTACAATGACTGCTGGATGTGTCATAAGGCTGGACAATTGGGACTGAGAGGATTGGTGAGATTGGGTGAGCAAATGCAGACCCTTTAAAGCAATAATGCATGGCACCCATTCCATGTGTCCCAAGTCTCCAGGTTGCAGGGAATATTACTACAGTTATAACATGTACGAGAAACCTAGAGAATGGACACACGGTGAATACGATACGTTCCTAAAACTCAACGAATAGTCCCTCTCCTGGTGCTACGGTTTGACTTTCCATCTGCTTTACTATCAACCTCCCAACTTGGAGAGACAGCCCCTTTAACCTCCTGGTTCGCACAGGTTGCCAATTTGGCAGAGGATGAAAGGGAAGAGGGAGAACCAATGAGAGAGGAGCTGTTAGGCGTTTGAACGGGCATATATCACTCTAACTTCCCGGCAGGAAGAAGAATTAACCAAAGTCTCAGCCCCCCACCGGGAACCAGCATAGGTCCTGAACCAAAATTTTGGACTAGCGGTCAGCTCACCAAAAACGAGTTGAAAAATGGAGCTCAGGGGCACAGCAATTCACAAACTGGCCGAGTAATAAAGGACAACTATCGTCCAAAAATCTGTTGAGGGAAGCCAACGAGGCGGACTTGAAAGCGAGGCAGAAGAACAGGAAACAGATTTCAAGAGGTACGTTGGAATGGCCTTTAAAGCACAGGAAGAGGGGCACAACTTCGACAATGATGCACTTGGCCAAAAAGGGCATATGCGTTTTCTCCTGAATATATTCAGGAGGAAACGCATACGCCCTTTTTGGCCAAGCAAGCAAGCGGGCAATGCAAATCTGCACTACAAAGAAGTATCACTTCCCACCGGTCAAAAGGGACATCCACAAAATGTGTAAAAACCAGAAAGGCAAGACAGGCCCTCGAGAACAGGGAGCCTTGTTATGCTGATGGGCGGGATGTAAATTGCCAACTGCCTCTATGGAGGAGTGCATTGTGTTCCCTAAAACAAGTAAACAAGAGAGCTACAGAGCCAAGGGCACTTCCAGTCTAGGGAATATACCTTGGGAAAACTGAAAATCAATAAGACAGAGCCACCCCAAAATTTAGGGCTGCACTGCTTACAAGGACCTCAACTTGGGTACACCTTAAATATCCCAGGAAATATAAAAATGGTTCAAAAAATTGTGGTACTTACGTAGGATGGAATATCCCTCAGCGAAGAAATCAATGTCATAAGTCCAGTAGAAGCAAAATGGGTGGATTCAGGTACGATGATTCTAAGTGAAATAAGTCACACAGAAAAAGAAACTTATCATAAGATATCACTTATGAAGATCCTGTAAACATGGCTACACTTGAACTGAGTTAGGAAAGAAAAGAATGTCTCACATTTAGAAAACACACTTATGCCTGCTTAAGGGGGAAGGAGAGGTGGGGTGATGCATAAAACCAGAGTTTGATATAAGTACAGGTACCATTCCAAAAACCAACTATGGAATAGACAAGACCTACACCTTCCTCAGTGAAAGGGACTCAAAACCCCATATTTCCCTCAGAGGAATATATGTGACTAGTAAGAATCTTAAAACCTATGTATTGATATGTCTCCGTAAGGGAATCAAGTGTGTCTAGACTGGCATAAACATGGCAGCGAGAATCAGCTCAAACCCACTATAAAAAGGAATTTCAAAAACAAAACAAAAAAACTGGGAAATTCTTTACAATTCCTTCAGGGTCTCTGATGAAACCTGGAATGACCCTATCTACAACGACAGCTGGATGTGGCATAAGGAGGGACACTTGGGACTGAGACGATTGGTGAGATTGGGTGAGCAAATGCAGACCATTTAAAGCAATAATGCATGGCACCCATTCCATGGGTCCCAACTCTCCAGGTTGCAGGGAATATTACTACAGTTATAACATGTACGAGAAACCTAGAGAACGGACACACTGTGAATACGAAAGGTTTCTAAAACTCAACGAATAGTCCCTCTCCTGGTGCTCCGGTTTGACTTTCCATCTGCTTTACTATCAATCTCCCAATTTGGAGAGACAGCTCCTTCAACCTCCTGCTTCACACAGGTTTCCAATTTGGCAGAGGATGAAAGGGAAGAGGGAGAACCAATGAGAGAGTAGCTGTTAGGAGTTTGAACGGGCATATATCACTCTAACTTCCCAGCAGGAAGAAGAATTAACAAAAGTCTCAGCCCCCCAACGGGAACCAGCATAGGTCCTGAACCAAAATTTTGGACTTGCGGTCAGCTCACCAAAAACGAGTTGAAAAATGGAGCTCAGGGGCACAGCAATTCACAAACTGGCCGAGTAAAAAAGGACAACTATCGTCCAAAAATCTGTTGAGGGAAGCCAACGAGGCGGACTTGAAAGCGAGGCAGAAGAACAGGAAACAGATTTCAAGAGGTACGTTGGAATCGCCTTTAAAGCACAGGAAGAGGGGTACAACTTCGACAATGATGCCCTTGGCCAAAAAGGGCATATGCGTTTCCTCCTGAATATATTCAGGAGGAAACGCATACACCCTTTTTGGCCAAGCAAGCAAGCGGGCAATGCAAATCTGCACTACAAAGAAGTATCACTTCCCACCGGTCAAAAGGGACATCCACAAAATGTGTAAAAACCAGAAATGCAAGACAGGCCCTGGAGAACAGGGAGTCTTGTTATGCTGATGGGCGGGATGTAAATTGCCAACTGCCTCTATGGAGGAGTGCATTGTGTTCCCTAAAACAAGTAAACAACAGAGCTACAGAGCCAAGGGCACTTCGAGTCTAGGGAATACACCTTGGGAAAACTGAAAATCAATAAGACAGAGCCACCCCAAAATTTAGGGCTGCACTGCTTACAAGGACCTCAACTTGGGTACACCTTATATATCCCAGGAAATATAAAAATGGTTCAAAAAATTGTGGTACTTACGTAGGATGGAATATCCCTCAGCCAAGAAATCAATGTCATAAGTCCAGTAGAAGCAAAATGGGTGGATTCAGGTACGATGATTCTAAGTGAAATAAGTCACAGAGAAAAAGAAACTTATCATAAGATATCACTTATGAAGATCCTGTAAACATGGCTACACTTGAACTGAGTTAGGAAAGAGAAGAATGTCTCACATTTAGAAAACACTCTTATGCCTGCTTATGGGGGAAAGAGAGGTGGGGTGATGCATAAAACGAGAGTTTGATATAAGCACAGGTACCGTTCCAAAAACCAACTATGGAATAGACAAGACCTACACCTTCCTCAGTGAAAGGGACTCAAAACCCCATATTTCCCTCAGAGGAATATATCTGACTAGTAAGAATCTTAAAACCTATGTATTGATATGTCTCCGTAAGGGAATCAAGTGTGTCTAGACTGGCATAAACATGGCAGCGAGAATCAGCTCCAACCACTATAAAAAGGAATTTCAAAAACAAAACAAAAAAACTGGGAAATTCTTTACAATTCCTTCAGGGTCTCTGATGAAACCTGGAATGACCCTATCTACAACGACAGCTGGATGTGGCATAAGGCTGTACACTTGGGACTGAGACGATGGGTGAGATAGGGTGAGCAAATGCAGACCCTTTAAAGCAATAATGCATGGCACCCATTCCATGGGTCCCAACTCTCCAGGTTGCAGGGAATATTACTACAGTTATAACATGTACGAGAAACCTAGAGACGGACACACTGTGAATACGAAAGGTTTCTAAAACTCAACGAATAGTCCCTCTCCTGGTGCTCCGGTTTGACTTTCCATCTGCTTTACTATCAATCTCCCAACTTGGAGAGACAGCCCCTTCAACCTCCTGCTTCACACATGTTTCCAATTTGGCAGAGGATCAAAGGGAAGAGGGAGAACTAATGAGAGAGTAGATGTTAGGCATTTGTACGGGCACATATCACTGTAATTTCCCGGCAGGAAGAAGAATTAACCAAAGTCTCAGCCACCCACCGGGAACCAGTATAGGTCCTGAACGAAAATTTTGGACGTGCGGTCAGCTCACCAAAAACGAGTTGAAAAATGGAGCTCAGGGGCACAGCAATTCAAAAACTGGCCGAGTAATAAAGGACAACTATCGTCCAAAAATCTGTTGAGGGAGGTCAACGAGGAGGACTTGAAAGCGCGCCAGAAGAACAGGAAAGAGATTTCAAGAGGTACGTTGGAATCGCCTTTAAAGCACAGGAATAGGGGCACAACTTCGACAATGATGCACTTGGCCAATAAGGGCGTATGCGTTTTCTCCTGAATATATTCAGGACAAAACGCATATGCCCTTTTTGGCCAAGCAAGCAAACGGGCAATGCAAATCTGCACTACAAAGAAGTATCACTTCCCACCGGTCAAAAGGGACATCCACAAAATGTGTAAAAACCAGAAAGGCAAGACAGGCCCTGGAGAACAGGGAGCCTTGTTATGCTGATGGGCGGGATGTAAATTGCCAACTGCCTCTATGGAGGAGTGCATTGTGTTCCCTAAAACATGTAAACAACAGAGCTACAGAGCCAAGGGCACTTCGAGTCTAGGGAATATACCTAGGGAAAACTGAAAATCAATAAGACAGAGCCACCCCAAAATTTAGGGCTGCACTGCTTACAAGGACCTCAACTTGGGTACACCTTAAATATCCCAGGAAATATAAAAATGGTTCAAAAAATGTGGTACTTACGTAGGATGGAATATCCCTCAGCCAAGAAATCAATGTCATAAGTCCAGTAGAAGCAAAATGGGGGGATTCAGGTACGATGATTCTAAGTGAAATAAGTCACACAGAAAAAGAAACTTATCATAAGATATCACTTATGAAGATCCTGTAAACATGGCTACACTTGAACTGAGTTAGGAAAGAGAACAGTGTCTCACATTTAGAAAACACTCTTATGTCTGCTTAAGGTGGAAGGAGAGGTGGGGTGGTGCATAAAACCAGAGTTTGGTATAAGCACACGTACCGTTCCAAAAACCAACTATGGAATAGACAAGACCTACACCTTCCTCAGTGAAAGGGACTCAAAACCCCATATTTCCCGCAGAGGAATATATCTGACTGGTAAGAATCTTAAAACCTATGTATTGATATGTCTCCATAAGGGAATCAAGTGTGTCTAGACTGGCATAAACATGGCAGCGAGAATCAGCTCAAACCCACTATAAAAAGGAATTTCAAAAACAAAACAAAAAAACTCGGAAATTCTTTACAATTCCTTCAGGGTCTCTGATGAAACCTGGAATGACCCTATCTACAATGACAGCTGGATGCGGCATAAGGAGGGACACTTGGGACTGAGACGACTGGTGAGAGTCGGTGAGCAAATGCAGACCCTTTAAAGCACAAATGCCTGGCACCCATTCCATGGGTCCCAACTCTCCACGTTGAAGGGAATATTACTTCAGCTATAACATGTACAGGAAACCTAGAGAACGGACACACTGTGAATATGAATGGTTTCTAAAACTCAACGAATAGTCCCTCTCCTGGTACTCCGGTTTGACTTTCCATCTGCTTTACTATCAACCTGCCAACTTGCAGAGACAGACCCTTTAACCTCCTGGTTCGCACAGGTTGCCAATTTGGCAGAGGATGAAAGGGAAGAGGGAGAACCAATGAGAGAGTAGCTGTTAGGCATTTGGACGGGCACATATCACTGTAATTTCCCGGCAGGAAGAAGAATTAACCAAAGTCTCAGCCACCCACAGGGAACCAGTGTAGGTCCTGAACCAAAATTTTGGACTTGCGGTCAGCTCACCAAAAACGAGTTGAAAAATGGAGCTCAAGGGCACAGCAATTCACAGACTGGCCGAGTAATAAAGGACAACTATCATCCAAAAATCTGTTGAGGGAAGGCAATGAGGCGGACTTGAAAGCGAGGCAGCAGAGCAGGAAACAGATTTCAAGAAGTACGTTGGAATCGCCTTTAAAGCACAGGAAGAGGGGCACAACTTCGACAATGATGCACTTGGCCAAAAAGGGCCTATGCGTTTTCTCCTGAATATATTCAGGAGAAAACGCATACGCCCTTTTGGACAAGCCAGCAAGCGGGCAATGCAAATCTGCACTACAAAGAATTATCACTTCCCACCAGTCAAAAGGGACTTCCACAAAATGTGTAAATACCAGAAAGGCAAGACAGGCCCTGGAGAACAGGGAGCCTTGTTATGCTGATGGGCGGGATGTAAATTGCCAACTGCCTCTCTGGAGGAGTGCATTGTGTTCCCTAAAACAAGTAAACAACAGAGCTACAGAGCCAAGGGCACTTCCAGTCTAGGGAATATACCTTTGGAAAACTGAAAAACGATAGACAGAGCCACCCCAAAATTTAGGGCTGCACTGCTTACAAGGACCTCAACTTGGGTACACCTTAAATATCCCAGGAAATATAAAAATGGTTCAAAAAATTGTGGTACTTACGTACGATGGAATATCCCTCAGCCATGAAATCAATGTCATAAGACCAGTAGCAGCAAAATGGGTGGATTCACGTACGATGATTCTAAGTGAAATAAGTCACACAGAAAAAGAAACTTATCATAAGATATCACTTATGAAGATCCTGTAAACATGGCTACACTTGAACTGAGTTAGGAAAGAGAACAGTGTCTCACATTTAGAAAACACTCTTATGCCTGCTTAAGGGGGAAGGAGAGGTGGGGTTATGCATAAAACCAGAGTTTGATATAAGCACAGGTACGGTTCCAAAAACCAACTATGGAATAGACAAGACCTACACCTTCCTCAGTGAAAGGGATTCAAAACCGCATATTTCCCGCAGAGGAATATATCTGACTAGTAAGAATCTTAAAACCTATGTATTGATATGTCTCCGTAAGGGAAGCAAGTGTGTCTAGACTGGCATAAACATGGCAGCGAGAATCAGCTCAAACCCACTATAAAAAGGAATTTCAAAAACAAAACAAAAAAACTGGGAAATTCTTTACAATACCTTCAGGGTCTCTGATGAAACCTGGAATGACCCTATCTACAATGACAGCTGGATGGGGCATAAGGCTGGACACTTGGGACTGAGAGGATTGGTGAGATTGGGTGAGCAAATGCAGACCCTTTAAAGCAATAATGCATGGCACCCATTCCATGGTTCTCAACTCTCCAGGTTGAAGGGAATATTACTACAGTTATAACATGTACGGGAAACCTAGAGAATGGACACACTGTGAATACGAAAGGTTTCTAAAACTCAACGAATAGTCCCTCTCCTGGTGCTCCGGTTTGACATTCCATCTGCTTTACTATCAACCTCCCAACTTGGAGAGACAGCCCCTTTAACCTCCTGGTTCGAACAGGTTTCCAATTTGGCAGAGGATGAAAGGGAAGAGGGAGAACCAATGAGAGAATAGCTGTTAGGCATTTGTACGGGCACATATCACTGTAATTTCCCGGCAGGAAGAAGAATTAACCAAAGTCTTAGTCACCCACCGGGAACCAGTATAGGTCCTGAACCAAAATTTTGGACTTGCGGTCAGCTCACCAAAAACGAGTCGAAAAATGGAGCTCAGGGGCACAGCAATTCACAAACTGGCCGAGTAATAAAGGACAACTATCGTCCAAAAATCTGTTGAGGGAAGGCAACGAGGCGGACTTGAAAGCGAGGCAGAATAGCAGGAAACAGATTTCAAGAGGTACGTTGGAATCACCTTTAAAGCACAGGAAGAGAGGCACAACTTCGACAATGATGCACTTGGCCAAAAAGGGCGTTTGCGTTTTCTCCTGAATATATTCAGGAGAAAACACATACGCCCTTTTTTGCCAAGCAAGCAAGCGGGCAATGCAAATCTGCACTACAAAGAAGGATCACTTCCCACCGGTCAAAAGGGACATCCACAAAATGTGTAAAAACCAGAAGGGCAAGACAGGACCTGGAGAACAGGGAGCCTTGTTATGCTGATGGGCGGGATGTAAATTGCCAACTGCCTCTCTGGAAGAGTGTATTGTGTTCCCTAAAACAAGTAAACAACCGAGCTACAGAGCCAAGGGCACTTCCAGTCTAGGGAATATACCTTGGGAAAACTGAAAATCAATAATACAGAGCCACCCCAAAATTTAGGGCTGCACTGCTTACAAGGACCTCAACTTGGGTCCACTTTAAATATCCCAGGAAATATAAAAATGGTTCAAAAAATTGTGGTACTTACGTACGATGGAATATCCCTTAGCCTTGAAATCAATGGCATAAGATCAGTAGCAGCAAAATGGGTGGATTCAGGTACGATGATTCTAAGTGAAATAAGTCACAGAGAAAAAGAAACTTATCATAAGATATCACTTATGAAGATCCTGTAAACATGGCTACACTTGAACTGAGTTAGGAAAGAGAACAGTGTCTCACATTTAGAAAACACTCTTATGCCTGCTTAAGGGCGAAGGAGAGGTGGGGTGGTGCATAAAACCAGAGTTTGATATAAGCACAGGTACCGTTCCAAAAACCAACTATGGAATAGACAAGACCTACACCGTCCTCAGTGAAAGGGACTCAAAACCCCATATTTCCCTCAGAGGAATATATCTGAATGGTAAGAATCTTAAAACCTATGTATTGATATGTCTCCGTAAGGGAATCAAGTGTGTCTAGACTGGCATAAACATGGCAGCGAGAATCAGCTCAAACCCACTATAAAAAGGAATTTCAAAAACAAAACAAAAAAACTGGGAAATTCTTTACAATTCCTTCAGGGTCTCTGATGAAACCTGGAATGACCCTATCTACATGAGAGCTGGATGCGGCATAAGGAGGGACACTTGGGACTGAGACGATTGGTGAGAGTCGGTGAGCAAATGCAGACCCTTTAAAGCACAAATGCCTGGCACCCATTCCATGGGTCCCAACTCTCCACGTTGAAGGGAATATTACTTCAGCTATAACATGTACAAGAAACCTAGAGAACGGACACACTGTGAATACGAATGGTTTCTAAAACTCAACGAATAGTCCCTCTCCTGGTGCTCCGGTTTGACTTTCCATCTGCTTTACTATCAACCTCCCAACTTGCAGAGACACACGCTTTAACCTCCTGGTTCGCACAGGTTGCCAATTTGGCAGAGGATGAAAGGGAAGAGGGAGAACCAATGAGAGAGTAGCTGTTAGGCATTTGGAAGGGCACATATCACTGTAATTTCACGGCAGGAAGAAGAATTAACCAAACTCTCAGCCACCCACCGGGAACCAGTGTAGGTCCTGAATCAAAATTTTGGACTTGCGGTCAGCTCAACAAAAACGAGTTGAAAAATGGAGCTCAAGGGCACAGCAATTCACAGACTGGCCGAGTAATAAAGGACAACTATCGTCCAAAAATCTGTTGAGGGAAGGCAATGAGGCGGACTTGAAAGCGAGGCAGAAGAGAAGGAAACAGATTTCAAGAGGTACGTTGGAATCGCCTTTAAAGCACAGGAAGAGGGGCACAACTTCGATAATAATGCACTTGGCAAAAAAGGGCGTATGCGTTTTCTCCTGAATTCAGGAGAAAACGCATACGCCCTTTTTGGCCAAGCAAGCAAGCGGGCAATGCAAATCTGCACTACAAAAAGTATTACTTCCCCCCGGTAAAAAGGGACATCCACAAAATGTGTAAAAACCAGAAAGGCAAGACAGGCCCTGGAGAACATGGAACCTTGTTATGCTGATGGGCGGGATGTAAATTGCAAACTGCCTCTCTGGAAGAGTGCATTGTGTTACCTAAAACAAGTAAACAACAGAGCTACAGAGCCAAGGGCAACTTCCAGTCTAGGGAATATACCTTTGGAAAACTGAAAATCAATAAGACAGAAACACCCCAAAATTTAGGGCTGCACTGCTACCAAGGACCTCAACTTGGGTACACCTTAAATATACCAGGAAATATAAAAATGGTTCAAAAAATTGTGGTACTTACGTACGATGGAATATCCCTCAGCCATGAAATCAATGTCATAAGACCGGTAGCAGCAAAATGGGTGGATTCAGGTACGATGATTCTAAGTGAAATAAGTCACACAGAAAAAGAAACTTATCATAAGATATCACTTATGAAGATCCTGTAAACATGGCTACACTTGAACTGAGATAGGAAAGAGAACAGTGTCTCACATTTAGAAAACACTCTTATGCCTGCTTAAGGGGGAAGGAGAGGTGGGGTGATGCATAAAACCAGAGTTTGATATAAGCACAGGTACCGTTCCAAAAACCAACTATGGAATAGACAAGACCTACACCTTCCTCAGTGAAAGGGACTCAAAACCCCATATTTCCCGCAGAGGAATATATCAGACTAGTAAGAATATTAAAACCTATGTATTGATATGTATCCGTAAGGGAATCAAGTGTGTCTAGACTGGCATAAACATGGCAGCGAGAATCAGCTCAAACCAACTATAAAAAGGAATTTCAAAAACAAAACAAAAAAACTGGGAAATTCTTTACAATTCCTTCAGGGTCTCTGATGAAACATGGAATGACCCTATCTACAATGACAGCTGGATGTGGCATAAGGCTGTACAATTGGGACTGAGAGGATTGGTGAGATTGGGTGAGCAAATGCAGACCCTTTATAACAATAATGCATGGCACCCATTCCATGGGCCCAACTCTCCAGGTTGAAGGGAATATTACTACAGTTATAACATGTACGGGAAACCTAGAGAACGGACACACTGTGAATACGAAAGGTTTCTAAAACTCAACGAATAGTCCCTCTCCTGGTGCTCCGGTTTGACTTTCCATCTGCTTTACTATCAACCTCCCAACTTGGAGAGACAGCCCCTTTAACCTCCTGGTTCGCACAGGTTGCCAATTTGGCAGAGGATGAAAGGGAAGAGGGAGAACCAATGAGAGAGTAGCTGTTAGGCATTTGGACGGGCACATATCACTGTAATTTCCCGGCAGGAAGAAGAATTAACCAAAGTCTCAGCCACCCACCGGGAAACAGTATAGGTCCTGAACCAAAATTTTGGACCTGCGGTCAGCTCACTAAAAACGAGTTGAAAAATGGAGCTCAGGGGCACAGCAATTCAAAAACTGGCCGAGTAATAAAGGACAACTCTCGTCCAAAAATCTGTTGAGGGAAGGCAACGAGGCGGACTTGAAAGCGAGGCAGAATAGCAGGAAACAGATTTCAAGGGGTACGTTGGAATCACCTTTAAAGCACAGGAAGAGGGGCCCAACTTCGACAATGATGCATTTGGCCAAAAAGGGCGTATGCATTTTCTCCTGAATATATTCAGGAGAAAACGCATACGCCCTTTTTGGCCAAGCAAGCAAGCGGGCAATGCAAATCTGCACTACAAAGAAGTATCACTTCCCACCAGTCAAAAGGGACATCCACAAAATGTGTAAAAGCCAGAAAGGCAAGACAGGCCCTGGAGAACAGGGAGCCTTGTTATGCTGATGGGCGGGATGTAAATTGCCAACTGCCTCTCTGGACCAGTGCATTGTGTTCCCTAAAACAAGTAAACAACAGAGCTACAGCGCCAAGAGCACTTCCAGTCTAAGGAATATACCTTGGGAAAACTGAAAATCAATAAGACAGAGCCACCCCAAAATTTAGGGCTGCACTGCTTACCAGGACCTCAACTTGGGTACACCTTAAATATCCCAGGAAATATAAAAATGGTTCAAAAAATTGTGGTACTTACGTATGATGGAATATCCCTCAGCCATGAAATCAATGTCATAAGACCAGTAGCAGCAAAATGGGTGGATACCGGTACGATGATTCTAAGTGAAATAAGTCACACAGAAAAACAAACTTATCATAAGATATCACTTATGAAGACCCTGTAAACATGGCTACACTTGAACTGAGTTAGGAAAGAGAACAGTGTCTCACATTTAGAAAACACTCTTATGCCTGCTTAAGGGGGAAGGAGAGGTGGGGTGATGCATAAAACCAGAGTTTGATATAAGCACAGGTACCGTTCCAAAAACCAACTATGGAATAGACAAGACGTACACCTTCCTCAGTGGAAGGGACTCAAAACCCCATATTTCCCGCAGAGGAATATATCAGACTAGTAAGAATATTAAAACCTATGTATTGATATGTATGCGTAAGGGAATCAAGTGTGTCTAGACTGGCATAAACATGGCAGCGAGAATCAGCTCAAACCCACTATAAAAAGGAATTTCAAAAACAAAACAAAAAAACTGGGAAATTCTTTACAATTCCTTCAGGGTCTCTGATGAAACATGGAATGACCCTATCTACAATGACAGCTGGATGTGGCATAAGTCTGTACACTTGGGACTGAGAGGATTGGTGAGATTGGGTGAGCAAATGCAGACCCTTTATAACAATAATGCATGGCACCCATTCCATGGGTCCCAACTCTCCAGGTTGAAGGGAATATTACTACAGTTATAACATGTACCGGAAACCTAGAGAACGGACACACTGTGAATACGAAAGGTTTCTAAAACTCAACGAATAGTCCCTCTCCTGGTGCTCCGGTTTGACTTTCCATCTGCTTTACTATCAACCTCCCAACTTGGAGAGACAGCCCCTTTAACCTCCTGGTTCGCACAGGTTGCCAAATTGGCAGAGGATGAAAGGGAAGAGGGAGAACCAATGAGAGAGTAGCTGTTAGGCATTTGGACGGGCACATATCACTGTAATTTCCCGGCAGGAAAAAGAATTAACCAAAGTCTTAGCCACCCACCAGGAACCAATATACGTCCTGAACCACAATTTTGGACTTGCGGTCAGCTCACCAAAAACGAGTTGAAAAATGGAGCTCAGGGGCACAGCAATTCACAAACTGGCCGAGTAATAAAGGACAACTACCGTCCAAAAATGTGTTGAGGGAAGGCAACGAGGCGGACTTGAAAGCGAGGCAGAATAGCAGGAAACAGATTTCAAGAGGTAAGTTGGAATCGCCTTTAAAGCACAGGAATAGGGGCACAACTTCGACAATGATGCACTTGGCCAAAAAGGGCGTATGCGTTTTCTCCTGAATATATTCAGGAGAAACCGCATACGCCCTTTTTGGCCAAGCAAGCAAGAGGGCAATGCAAATCTGCACTACAAAGAAGTATCACTACCCACCTGTCAAAAGGGATATCCACAAAATGTGTAAAAACCAGAAATGCAAGACAGGCCCTGGAGAACAGGGAGCCTTGTTATGCTGATGGGCGGGATGTAAATTGCCAACTGCCTCTCTGGAGGAGTGCATTGTGTTCCCTAAAACAAGTAAACAGCAGAGCTACAGAGCCAAGGGCACTTCCAGTCTAGGGAATATTCCTTTGGAAAACTGAATATCAATAAGACAGAGCCACCCCAAAATTTAGGGCAGCACTGCTTACAAGGACCTCAACTTGGGTACACCTTAAATATCCCAGGAAATATAAAAATGGTTCAAAAAATTGTGGTACTTACGTACAAAGGAATATCCCTCAGCCATGAAATCAATGTCATAAGACCAGTAGCAGCAAAATGGGTGGATTCAGGTACGATGATTCAAAGTGAAATAAGACACACAGAAAAAGAAACTTATCATAAGATATCACTTATGAAGATCCTGTAAACATGGCTACACTTGAACTGAGTTAGGAAAGAGAAGAATGTCTCACATTTAGAAAACACTCTTATGCCTGCTTTAGGGGGAAGGAGAGGTGGGGTGATGCATAAAACCAGAGTTTTATATAAGCACAGGTACCGTTCCAAAAACCAACTATGGAATAGACAAGACCTACACCTTCCTCAGTGAAAGGGACTCAAAACCCCATATTTCCCGCAGAGGAATATATCTGACTAGTAAGAATCTTAAAACCTATGTATTGATATGTCTCCGTAAGGGAATCAAGTGTGTCTAGACTGGCATAAACATGGCAGCGAGAATCAGCTCAAACCCACTATAAAAAGGAATTTCAAAAACAAAACAAAAAAACTGGGAAATTCTTTACAATTCCTTCAGGGTCTCTGATGAACCCTGGAATGACCCTATCTACAACGACAGCTGGATGTGGCAAAGGCTGGAAACTTGGGACTGAGACGATTGGTGAGATTGGGTGAGCAAATGCACATCCTTTAAAGCAATAATGCATGGCACCCATTCCATGGGTCCCAACTCTCCAGGTTGAAGGGAATATTACTACAGTTATAACATGTACCGGAAACCTAGAGAACGGACACACTGTGAATACGAAAGGTTTCTAAAACTCAACGAATAGTCCCTCTCCTGGTGCTCTGGTTTGAGTTTCCATCTGCTTTACTATCAACCTCCCAACTTGGAGAGACAGCCCCTTTAACCTCCTGGTTCGCACAGGTTGACAATTTGGCAGAGGATGAAAGGGAAGAGGGAGAACCAATGAGAGAGTAGCTGTTAGGCATTTGGACGGGCACATATGACTGTAATTTCCCGGCAGGAAGAAGAATTAACCAAAGTCTCAGCCACCCACCGGGAACCAATATAGGTCCTGAACCAAAATTTTGGACTTGCGGTCAGCTCACCAAAAACGAGTTGAATAATGGAGCTCAGGGGCACAGCAATTCACAAACTGGCCGAGTAATAAAGGACAACTATCGTCCAAAAATCTGTTGAGGGAAGGCAATGAGGCGCAATTGAAAGCGAGGCAGAATAGCAGGAAACAGATTTCAAGAGGTACGTTGGAATCGCCTTTAAAGCACAGGAAGAGGGGCACAACTTCGACAATGATGCACTTGGCCAAAATGGGCGTATGCGTTTTCTCCTGAATATATTCAGGAGAAAACGCATACGCCCTTTTTGGCCAAGCAAGCAAGCGGGCAATGCAAATCTGCACTACAAAGAAGTATCACTTCCCACCGGTCAAAAGGGACATCCACAAAATGTGTAAAAACCAGAAAGGCAAGACAGGCCCTGGAGAACAGGGAGCCTTGTTATGCTGATGTGTGGGATGTAAATTGCCAACTGCCTCTCTGGAGGAGTGCATTGTGTTCCCTAAAACAAGTAAACAACAGAGCTACAGAGCCAAGGGCACTTCCAGTCTAGGGAATATACCTTGGGAAAACTGAGAATCAATAAGACAGAGCCACCCCAAAATTTAGGGCTGCACTGCTTACAAGGACCTCAACTTGGGTACACCTTAAATATCCCAGGAAATATAAAAATGGTTCAAAAAATTGTGGTACTTACGTACGATGGAATATCCCTCAGCCATGAAATCAATGTCATAAGACCAGTAGCAGCAAAATGGGTGGATTCAGGTACGATGATTCAAAGTGAAATAAGTCACAGAGAAAAAGAAACTTATCATAAGATATCACTTATGAAGATCCTGTAAACATGGCTACACTTGAACTGAGTTAGGAAAGAGAACAGTGTCTCACAATTAGAAAACACTCTTATGCCTGCTTAAGGGGGAAGGAGAGGTGGGGTGATGCATAAAACCAGAGTTTGATATAAGCACAGGTACCGTTCAAAAAACCAACTATGGAATAGACAAGACCTACACCTTCCTCAGTGAAAGGGACTCAAAACCCCATATTTCCCGCAGAGGAATATATCTGACTAGTAAGAATCTTAAAACCTATGGATTGATATGTCTCCGTAGGGAATCAAGTGTGTCTAGACTGGCATAAACATGGCAGCGAGAATCAGCTCAAACCCACTATAAAAAGGAATTTCAAAAACAAAACAAAAAAACTGGGATATTCTTTACAATTCCTTCAGGGTCTCTGATGAAACCTGGAATGACCCTATTTACAAGGACAGCTGGATGTGGCATAAGGCTGGACACTTGGGACTGAGAGGATTGGTGAGATTGGGTGAGCAAATGCAGACCCTTTAAAGCAATAATGCATGGCACCCATTCCATGGGTCCCAACTCTCCAGGTTGAAGGGAATATTACTACAGTTATAACATGTACCGGAATCCTAGAGAACGGACACACTGTGAATACGAAAGGTTTCGGAAACTCAACGAATAGTCCCTCTCCTGGTGCTCCGGTTTGACTTTCCATCTGCTTTACTATCAACCTCCCAACTTGGAGAGACTGCCCCTTTAACCTCCTGGTTCGCACAGGTTGCCAATTTGGCAGAGGATGAAAGGGAAGAGGGAGAACCAATGAGAGAGTAGCTGTTAGGCATTTGGACGGGCACATATCACTGTAATTTCCCGGCAGGAAGAAGAATTAACCAAAGTCTCAGCCACCCACCGGGAACCAGTATAGGTCCTGAAGCAAAATTTTGGACTTGCGGTCAGCTCACCTAAAACGAGTTGAAAAATGGAGCTCAGGGGCACAGCAATTCACAAACTGGCCGAGTAATAAAGGACAACTATCGTCCAAAAATCTGTTGAGGGAAGGCAACGAGGCGGACTTGAAAGCGAGGCAGAATTGCAGGAAACAGATTTCAAGAGGTACGTTGGAATCGCCTTTAAAGCACAGGAAGAGGGGCACAACTTCGACAATGATGCACTTGGCCAAAAAGGGCGTATGCGTTTTCTCCTGAATATATTCAGGAGAAAACGCATACGCCCTTTTTGGCCAAGCAAGCAAGCGGGCAATGCAAATCTGCACTACAAAGAAGTATCACTTCCCACCGGTCAAAAGGGACATCCAAAAAATGTGTAAAAAGCAGAAAGGCAAGACACGCCCTGGAGAACAGGGAGCCTTGTTATGCTGATGGGCGGGATGTAAATTGCCAACTGCCTCTCTGGAGGAGTGCATTGTGCTCCCTAAAACAAGTAAAGAACAGAGCTACAGAGCCAAGGGCACTTCCAGTCTAGGTAATATACCTTGGGAAAACTGAAAATCAACAAGACAGAGACACCCCAAAATTTAGGGCTGCACTGCTTACAAGGACCTCAACTTGGGTACACCTTAAATATCCCAGGAAATATAAAAATGGTTCAAAAAATTGTGGTACTTACGTACTATGGAATATCCCTCAGCCATGAAATCAATGTCATAAGACCCGTAGCAGCAAAATGGGTAGATTCAGGTACGATGATTCTAAGTGAAATAAGTCACAGAGAAAAAGAAACTTATCATAAGATATCACTTATGAAGATCCTGTAAACATGGCTACAATTGAACTGAGTTAGGAAAGATAACAGTGTCTCACATTTAGAAAACAATCTTATGCCTGCTTAAGGAGGAAGGAGAGGTGGGGTGATGTATAAAACCAGAGTTTGATATAAGCACAGGTACCGTTCCAAAAACCAACTATGGAATAGACAAGACCTACACCTTCCTCAGTGAAAGGGACTCAAAACCCCATATTTCCCGCAGAGGAATATATCTGACTAGTAAGAATCTTAAAACCTATGTATTGATATGTCTCCGTAAGGGAATCAAGTGTGTCTAGACTGGCATAAACATGGCAGCGAGAATCAGCTCAAACCCACTATAAAAAGGAATTTCAAAAACAAAACAAAAAAACTGGGAAATTCTTTACAATTCCTTCAGGGTCTCTGATGAAACCTGGAATGACAATATCTACAATGACAGCTGGATGTGGCATAAGGCTGGACACTTGGGACAGAGAGGATTGGTGAGATTGGGTGAGCAAATGCAGACCCTTTAAAGCAATAATGCATGGCACCCATTCCATGGGTCCCAACTCTCCAGGTTGAAGGGCATATTACTACAGTTATAACATGTACGAGAAACCTAGAGAACGGACACACTGTGAATATGAAAGGTTTCTAAAACTCAACGAATAGTCCCTCTCCTGGTGCTCCGGTTTGACTTTCCATCTGCTTTACTATCAATCTCCCAACTTGGAGAGACAGCGCCTTCAACCTCCTGGTTCACACAGGTTTCCAATTTGGCAGAGGATGAAAGGGAAGAGGGAGAACCAATGAGAGAGTAGCTGTTAGGTATTTGGTCGGGCACATATCACTCTAACTTCCCGGCAGGAAGAAGAATTAACCAAAGTCTCAGCTCCCCACCAGGAACCAGTATAGGTCCTGAACCAAAATTTTGGACTTGCGGTCAGCTCACCAAAAACGAGTTGAAAAATGGAGCTCAGGGGCACAACAATTCACAAACTGGCCGAGTAATAAAGGACAACTATCGTCCAAAAATCTGTTGAGGGAAGGCAACGAGGCGGACTTGAAAGCGAGGCAGAATAGCAGGAAACAGATTTCAAGAGGTACGTTGGAATCGCCTTTAAAGCACAGGAAGAGGGGCACAACTTCGACAATGAGGCACTTGGCCAAAAAGGGCGTATGCGTTTTCTCCTGAATATATTCAGGAGAAAACGCATACGCCCTTTTTGGCCAAGCAAGCAAGCGGGCAATGCAAATCTGCACTACAAAGAAGTATCACTTCCCACCGGTCAAAAGGGACATCCAAAAAATGTGTAAAAAGCAGAAAGGCAAGACACGCCCTGGAGAACAGGGAGCCTTGTTATGCTGATGGGCGGGATGTAAATTGCCAACTGCCTCTCTGGAGGAGGGCATTGTGTTCCCTAAAACAAGTAAACAACAGAGCTACAGAGCCAAGGGCACTTCCAGTCTAGGGAATATTCCTTGGGAAAACTGAAAATCAATAAGACAGAGCCACCCCAAAATTTAGGGCTGCACTGCTTACAAGGACCTCAACTTGGGTACACCTTAAATATCCCAGGAAATATAAAAATGGTTCAAAAAATTGTGGTACTTACATACGATGGTATATCCCTCAGCCATGAAATCAATGTCATAAGACCAGTAGCAGCAAAATGGGTGGATTCAGGTACGATGATTCTAAGTGAAATAAGTCACAGAGAAAAAGAAACTTATCATAAGATATCACTTATGAAGATCCTGTAAACATGGCTACACTTGAACTGAGTTAGGAAAGAGAACAGTGTCTCACATTTAGAAAACACTCTTATGCCTGCTTAAGGGGGAAGGAGAGGTGGGGTGATGCATAAAACCAGAGTTTGATATAAGCACAGGTACCGTTCCAAAAACCAACTATGGAATAGACAAGACCTACACCTTCCTCAGTGAAAAGGACTCAAAACCCCATATTTCCCGCAGAGGAATATATCTGACTAGTAAGAATCTTAAAACCTATGGATTGATATGTCTCCGTAGGGAATCAAGTGTGTCTAGACTGGCATAAACATGGCAGCGAGAATCAGCTCAAACCCACTATAAAAAGGAATTTCAAAAACAAAACAAAAAAACTGGGAAATTCTTTACAATTCCTTCAGGGTCTCTGATGAAACCTGGAATGACAATATCTACAATGACAGCTGGATGTGGCATAAGGCTGGACACTTGGGACAGAGAGGATTGGTGAGATTGGGTGAGCAAATGCAGACCCTTTAAAGCAATAATGCATGGCACCCATTCCATGGGTCCCAACTCTCCAGGTTGAAGGGCATATTACTACAGTTATAACATGTACGAGAAACCTAGAGAACGGACACACTGTGAATATGAAAGGTTTCTAAAACTCAACGAATAGTCCCTCTCCTGGTGCTCCGGTTTGACTTTCCATCTGCTTTACTATCAATCTCCCAACTTGGAGAGACAGCGCCTTCAACCTCCTGGTTCACACAGGTTTCCAATTTGGCAGAGGATGAAAGGGAAGAGGGAGAACCAATGAGAGAGTAGCTGTTAGGTATTTGGTCGGGCACATATCACTCTAACTTCCCGGCAGGAAGAAGAATTAACCAAAGTCTCAGCTCCCCACCAGGAACCAGTATAGGTCCTGAACCAAAATTTTGGACTTGCGGTCAGCTCACCAAAAACGAGTTGAAAAATGGAGCTCAGGGGCACAACAATTCACAAACTGGCCGAGTAATAAAGGACAACTATCGTCCAAAAATCTGTTGAGGGAAGGCAACGAGGCGGACTTGAAAGCGAGGCAGAATAGCAGGAAACAGATTTCAAGAGGTACGTTGGAATCGCCTTTAAAGCACAGGAAGAGGGGCACAACTTCGACAATGAGGCACTTGGCCAAAAAGGGCGTATGCGTTTTCTCCTGAATATATTCAGGAGAAAACGCATACGCCCTTTTTGGCCAAGCAAGCAAGCGGGCAATGCAAATCTGCACTACAAAGAAGTATCACTTCCCACCGGTCAAAAGGGACATCCAAAAAATGTGTAAAAAGCAGAAAGGCAAGACACGCCCTGGAGAACAGGGAGCCTTGTTATGCTGATGGGCGGGATGTAAATTGCCAACTGCCTCTCTGGAGGAGTGCATTGTGTTCCCTAAAACAAGTAAACAACAGAGCTACAGAGCCAAGGGCACTTCCAGTCTAGGGAATATTCCTTGGGAAAACTGAAAATCAATAAGACAGAGCCACCCCAAAATTTAGGGCTGCACTGCTTACAAGGACCTCAACTTGGGTACACCTTAAATATCCCAGGAAATATAAAAATGGTTCAAAAAATTGTGGTACTTACATACGATGGAATATCCCTCAGCCATGAAATCAATGTCATAAGACCAGTAGCAGCAAAATGGGTGGATTCAGGTACGATGATTCTAAGTGAAATAAGTCACAGAGAAAAAGAAACTTATCATAAGATATCACTTATGAAGATCCTGTAAACATGGCTACACTTGAACTGAGTTAGGAAAGAGAACAGTGTCTCACATTTAGAAAACACTCTTATGCCTGCTTAAGGGGGAAGGAGAGGTGGGGTGATGCATAAAACCAGAGTTTGATATAAGCACAGGTACCGTTCCAAAAACCAACTATGGAATAGACAAGACCTACACCTTCCTCAGTGAAAAGGACTCAAAACCCCATATTTCCCGCAGAGGAATATATCTGACTAGTAAGAATCTTAAAACCTATGGATTGATATGTCTCCGTAGGGAATCAAGTGTGTCTAGACTGGCATAAACATGGCAGCGAGAATCAGCTCAAACCCACTATAAAAAGGAATTTCAAAAACAAAACAAAAAAACTGGGAAATTCTTTACAATTCCTTCAGGGTCTCTGATGAAACCTGGAATGACCCTATTTACAATGACAGCTGGATGTGGCATAAGGCTGGACACTTGGGACTGAGAGGATTGGTGAGATTGGGTGAGAAAATGCAGACCCTTTAAAGCAATAATGCATGGCACCCATTCCATGGGTCCCAACTCTCCAGGTTGAAGGGAATATTACTACAGTTATAACATGTACCGGAATCCTAGAGAACGGACACACTGTGAATACGAAAGGTTTCTGAAACTCAACGAATAGTCCCTCTCCTGGTGCTCCGGTTTGACTTTCCATCTGCTTTACTATCAACGTCCCAACTTGGAGAGACTGCCCCTTTAACCTCCTGGTTCGCACAGGTTGCCAATTTGGCAGAGGATGAAAGGGAAGAGGGAGAACCAATGAGAGAGTAGCTGTTAGGCATTTGGACGGGCACATATCACTGTAATTTCCCGGCAGGAAGAAGAATTAACCAAAGTCTCAGCCACCCACTGGGAACCAGTATAGGTCCTGAAGCAAAATTTTGGACTTGCGGTCAGCTCACCTAAAACGAGTTGAAAAATGGAGCTCAGGGGCACAGCAATTCACAAACTGGCCGAGAAATAAAGGACAACTATCGTCCAAAAATCTGTTGAGGGAAGGCAACGAGGCGGACTTGAAATCGAGGCAGAATTGCTGGAAACAGATTTCAAGAGGTACGTTGGAATCGCCTTTAAAGCACAGGAAGAGGGGCACAACTTCGACAATGATGCACTTGGCCAAAAAGGGCGTATGCGTTTTCTCCTGAATATATTCAGGAGAAAACGCATACGCCCTTTTTGGCCAAGCAAGCAAGCGGGCAATGCAAATCTGCACTACAAAGAAGTATCACTTCCCACCGGTCAAAAGGGACATCCACAAAATGTGTAAAAACCAGAAAGGCAAGACCGGCCCTGGAGAATAGGGAGCCTTGTTATGCTGATGGGCGGGATGTAAATTGCCAACTGCCTCTCTGGAGGAGTGCATTGTGTTCCCTAAAACAAATAAAGAACAGAGCTACAGAGCCAAGGGCACTTCCAGTCTAGGGAATATACCTTGGGAAAACTGAAAATCAATAAGACAGAGCCACCCCAAAATTTAGGGCTGCACTGCTTACAAGGACCTCAACTTGGGTACACCTTAAATATCCCAGGAAATATAAAAATGGTTCAAAAAATTGTGGTATTTACGTACGATGGAATATCCCTCAGCCATGAAATCAATGTCATAAGACCAGTAGGAGAAAAATGGGTGGATTCAGGTACGATGATTTTAAGTGAAATAAGTCGCACAGAAAAAGAAACTTATCATAAGATATCACTTATGAAGATCCTGTAAACATGGCTACACTTGAACTGAGTTAGGAAAGAGAAGAATGTCTCACATTTAGAAAACACTCTTATGCCTGCTTAAGGAGGAAGGAGAGGTGGGGTGATGTATAAAACCAGAGTTTGATATAAGCACAGGTACCGTTCCAAAAACCAACTATGGAATAGACAAGACCTACACCTTCCTCAGTGAAAGGGACTCAAAACCCCATATTTCCCGCAGAGGAATATATCTGACTAGTAAGAATCTTAAAACCTATGTATTGATATGTCTCCGTAAGGGAATCAAGTGTGTCTAGACTGGCATAAACATGGCAGCGAGAATCAGCTCAAACCCACTATAAAAAGGAATTTCAAAAACAAAACAAAAAAACTGGGAAATTCTTTACAATTCCTTCAGGGTCTCTGATGAAACCTGGAATGACAATATCTACAATGACAGCTGGATGTGGCATAAGGCTGGACACTTGGGACAGAGAGGATTGGTGAGATTGGGTGAGCAAATGCAGACCCTTTAAAGCAATAATGCATGGCACCCATTCCATGGGTCCCAACTCTCCAGGTTGAAGGGCATATTACTACAGTTATAACATGTACGAGAAACCTAGAGAACGGACACACTGTGAATATGAAAGGTTTCTAAAACTCAACGAATAGTCCCTCTCCTGGTGCTCCGGTTTGACTTTCCATCTGCTTTACTATCAATCTCCCAACTTGGAGAGACAGCGCCTTCAACCTCCTGGTTCACACAGGTTTCCAATTTGGCAGAGGATGAAAGGGAAGAGGGAGAACCAATGAGAGAGTAGCTGTTAGGCATTTGGATGGGCACATATCACTGTAATTTCCCGGCAGGAAGAAGAATTAACCAAAGTCTCAGCCACCCACTGGGAACCAGTATAGGTCCTGAACCAAAATTTTGGACTTGCGGTCAGCTCACCAAAAATGAGTTGAAAAATGGAGCTCAGGGGCACAGCAATTCACAAACTGGCCGAGTAATAAAGGACAACTATCGTCCAAAAATCTGTTGAGGGAAGGCAACGAGGCGGACTTGAAAGCGAGGCAGAATAGCAGGAAACAGATTTCAAGAGGTACGTTGGAATCACCTTTAAAGCACAGGAAGAGGGGCACAACTTCGACAATGATGCACTTGGCCAAAAAGGGCGTATGCGTTTTCTCCTGAATATATTCAGGAGAAAACGCATACGCCCTTTTTGGCCAAGCAAGCAAGTGGGCAATGCAAATCTGCACTACAAAGAAGTATCACTTCCCACTGGTCAAAAGGGACATCCACATAATGTGTAAAAACCAGAAAGGCAAGACAGGCCCTGGAGAACAGGGAGCCTTGTTATGCTGATGGGCGGGATGTAAATTGCCAATTGACTCTCTGGAGGAGTGCATTGTGTTCCCTAAAACAAGTAAAGAACAGAGCTACAGAGCCAAGGGCACTTCCAGTCTAGGGAATATACCTTGGGAAAACTGAAAATCAATAAGACAGAGCCACCCCAAAATTTAGGGCTGCACTGCTTACAAGGACCTCAACTTGGGTACACCTTAAATAACCCAGGAAATATAAAAATGGTTCAAAAAATTGTGGTCCTTACGTACGATGGAATATCTCTCAGCCATGATATCAATGTCATAAAACCAGTAGCAGCAGGGGCCTCCCTGGTGGCGCAGTGGTTGAGAGTCCGCCTGCCGATGCAGGGGATACGGGTTCGTGCCCCGGTCTGGGAGGATCCCATATGCCGTGGAGCGGCTGGGCCCGTGAGCCATGGCTGCTGAGCCTGAGCATCCGGAGCCTGTGCTCCGCACCGGGAGAGGCCACAACAGTGAGAGGCCCGCGTACCACAAAAAAAAAAAAAAAAAAAAAAAAAAAAAAAAACCAGTAGCAGCAAAATGGGTAGATTCAAGTACGATGATTCTAAGTGAAATAAGTCACAGAGAAAGGAACTTATCATAAGATATCACTTATGAAGATCCTGTAAACATGGCTACACTTGAACTGAGTTAGGAAAGAGAACAGTGTCTCACATTTAGAAAACACTCTTATGCCTGCTTAAGGGGGAAGGAGAGGTGGGGTGATGCATAAACCCAGAGTTTGATATAAGCACAGGTACCGTTCCAAAAACCAACTATGGAATAGACAAGACCTACACGTTCCTCAGTGAAAGGGAATCAAAACCCCATATTTCCCGCAGAGGAATATATCTGACTAGTAAGAATCTTAAAACCTATGTATTGATATGTCTCCGTAAGGGAATCAAGTGTGTCTAGACTGGCATAAACATGGCAGCGAGAATCAGCTCAAACCCACTATAAAAAGGAATTTCAAAAACAAAACAAAAAAACTGGGAAATTCTTTACAATTCCTTCAGGGTCTCTGATGAAACCTGGAATGACAATATCTACAATGACAGCTGGATGTGGCATAAGGCTGGACACTTGCGACAGAGAGGATTGGTGAGATTTGGTGAGCAAATGCAGACCCTTTAAAGCAATAATGCCTGGCATCCATTCAATGGGTCCCAACTCTCCAGGTTGAAGGGGATATTACTACAGTTATAACATGTACGAGAAACCTAGAGAACGGACACACTGTGAATATGAAAGGTTTCTAAAACTCAACGAATAATCCCTCTCCTGGTGCTCCGGTTTGACTTTCCATCTGCTTTACTATCAATCTCCCAACTTGGAGAGACAGCCCCTTCAACCTCCTGGTTCACACAGGTTTCCAATTTGGCAGAGGATGAAAGGGAAGAGGGAGAACCAATGAGAGAGTAGCTGTTAGGTATTTGGTAGGGCACATATCACTCTCACTTCCCGGCAGGAAGAAGAATTAACCAAAGTCTCAGCCACCCACCGGGAACCAGTAGAGGTCCTGAACCAAAATTTTGGACTTGCGGTCAGCTCACCAAAAACGAGTTGAAAAATGGAGCTCAGGGGCACAGCAATTCACAAACTGGCCGAGTAATAAAGGACAACTATCGTCCAAAAATCTGTTGAGGGAAGGCAACGAGGCGGACTTGAATGCGAGGCAGAATAGCAGGAAACAGATTTCAAGAGGTACGTTGGAATCGCCTTTAAAGCACAGGAAGAGGGGCACAACTTCGACAATGATGCACTTGGCCAAAAAGGGCGTATGCGTTTTCTCCTGAATATATTCAGGAGAAAACGCATACGCCCTTTTTGGCCAAGCAAGCAAGCGGGCAATGCAAATCTGCACTACAAAGAAGTATCACTTCCCACCGGTCAAAAGGGACATCCACAAAATGTGTAAAAACCAGAAAGGCAAGACAGGCCCTGGAGAACAGGGAGCCTTGTTATGCTGATGGGCGGGATGTAAATTGCCAACTGCCTCTCTGGAGGAGTGCATTGTGTTCCCTAAAACAAGTAAAGAACAGAGCTACAGAGCCAAGGGCACTTCCAGTCTAGGGAATATACCTTGGGAAAACTGAAAATCAATAAGACAGAGCCACCCCAAAATTTAGGGCTGCACTGCTTACAAGGACCTCAACTTGGGTACACCTTAAATATCCCAGGAAATATAAAAATGGTTCAAAATATTGTGGTACTTACGTACGATGGAATATCTCTCAGCCATGTAATCAATGTCATAAGACCAGTAGCAGCAAAATGGGTAGATTCAGGTACGATGATTCTAAGTGAAATAAGTCACAGAGAAAGGAACTTATCATAAGATATCACTTATGAAGATCCTGTAAACATGGCTACACTTGAACTGAGTTAGGAAAGAGAACAGTGTCTCACATTTAGAAAACACTCTTATGCCTGCTTAAGGGGGAAGGAGAGGTGGGGTGATGCATAAACCCAGAGTTTGATATAAGCACAGGTACCGTTCCAAAAACCAACTATGGAATAGACAAGACCTACACCTTCCTCAGTGAAAGGGAATCAAAACCCCATATTTCCCGCAGAGGAATATATCTGACTAGTAAGAATCTTAAAACCTATGTATTGATATGTCTCCGTAAGGGAATCAAGTGTGTCTAGACTGGCATAAACATGGCAGCGAGAATCAGCTCAAACCCACTATAAAAAGGAAATTCATAAACAAAACAAAAAAACTGGGAAATTCTTTACAATTCCTTCAGGGTCTCTGATGAACCCTGGAATGACCCTATCTACAACGACACCTGGATGTGGCATAAGGCTGGACACTTGGGACTGAGACGATTGGTGAGATTTGGTTAGCAAATGCAGACTTTTTAAAGCAATAATGCATGGCACCCATTCCATGGGTCCCAACTCTCCAGGTTGAAGGGAATATTACTACAGTTATAACATGTACCGGAAACCTAGAGAATGGACACACTGTGAATACGAAAGGTTTCTGAAACTCAACGAATAGTCCCTCTCCTGGTGCTCCGGTTTGACTTTCCATCTGCTTTACTATCAACCTCCCAACTTGGAGAGACAGCCCCTTTAACCTCCTGGTTCGCACAGGTTGCCAATTTGGCAGAGGATGAAAGGGAAGAGGGAGAACCAATGAGAGAGTAGCTGTTAGGCATTTGGACGGGCACATATCACTGTAATTTCCCGGCAGGAAGAAGAATTAACCAAAGTCTCAGCCACCCACCGGGAACCAGTATAGTTCCTTAAGCAAAATTTTGGACTTGCGGTCAGCTCACCAAAAACGAGTTGAAAAATGGAGCTCAGGGGCACAGCAATTCACAAACTGGCCGAGTAATAAAGGACAACTATCGTCCAAAAATCTGTTGAGGGAAGGCAACGAGGCGGACTTGAAAGCGAGGCAGAATAGCAGGAAACAGATTTCAAGAGGTACGTTGGAATTGCCTTTAAAGCACAGGAAGAGGGGCACAACTTCGACAATGATGCACTTGGCCAAAAAGGGCATATGCGTTTTCTCCTGAATATATTCAGGAGAAAACGCATATGCCCTTTTTCGCCAAGCAAGCAAGCGAGCAATGCAAATCTGCACTACAAAGAAGTATCACTTCCCACCGGTCAAAAGGGACATCCACAAAATGTGTAAAAACCAGAAAGGCAAGACAGGCCCTGGAGAACAGGGAGCCTTGTTATGCTGATGGGCGGGATGTAAATTGCCAACTGCCTCTCTGGAGGAGTGCATTGTGTTCCCTAAAACAAGTAAAGAACAGAGCTACAGAGCCAAGGGCACTTCCAGTCTAGGGAATATACCTTGGGAAAACTGAAAATCAATAAGACAGAGCCACCCCAAAATTTAGGGCTGCACTGCTTACAAGGACCTCAACTTGGGTACACCTTAAATATCCCAGGAAATATAAAAATGGTTCAAAAAATTGTGGTACTTACGTACGATGGAATATCCCTCAGCCATGAAATCAATGTCATAAGACCAGTAGCAGCAAAATGGGTGGAATCAGGTACGATGATTCTAAGTGAACTAAGTCACAGAGAAAAAGAAACTTATCATAAGATATCACTTATGAAGATCCTGTAAACATGGCTACACTTGAACTGAGTTAGGAAAGAGAACAGTGTCTCACATTTAGAAAACACTCTTATGCCTCATTAAGGGGGAAGGAGAGGTGGGGTGATGCATAAACCCAGAGTTTGATATAAGCACAGGTACCGTTCCAAAAATCAACTATGGAATAGACAAGACCTAAACCTTCCTCAGTGAAAGGGACACGAAACCCCATATTTCCCGCAGAGGAATATATCTGACTAGTAAGAATCTTAAAACCTATGTATTGATATGTCTCCGTAAGGGAATCAAGTGTGTCTAGACTGGCATAAACATGGCAGCGAGAATCAGCTCAAACCCACTATAAAAAGGAATTTCAAAAACAAAACAAAAAAAAAACTGGGAAATTCTTTACAATTCCTTCAGGGTCTCTGATGAAACCTGGATTGACCCTATCTACAATGACAGCTGGATGTGGCATAAGGCTGGGCACTTGGGACTGAGAAGATTGTTGAGGTTTGGTGAGCAAATGCAGACCCTTTAAAGCAATAATGCATGGCACCCATTCCATGGGTCCCAACTCTCCAGGTTGAAGGGAATATTACTACAGTTATAACATGTACCGGAAACCTAGAGAATGGACACACTGTGAATACGAAAGGTTTCTAAAACTCAAAGAATAGTCCCTCTCCTGGTGCTCCGGTTTGACTTTCCATCTGCTTTACTATCAATCTCCCAACTTGGAGAGACAGCGCCTTCAACCTCCTCGTTCACACAGGTTTCCAATTTGGCAGAGGATGAAAGGGAAGAGGGAGAACCAATGAGAGAGTAGCTGTTATGCATTTGAACGGGCACATATCACTCTAACTTCCCGGCAGGAAGAAGAATTAACCAAAGTCTCAGCCACCCACCGGGAACCAGTATAGGTCCGGAACCAAAATTTTGGACTTGCGGTCAGCTCACCAAAAACGAGTTGAAAAATGGAGCTCAGGGGCACAGCAATTCACAAACTGGCCGAGTAATAAAGGACAACTATCGTCCAAAATCTGTTGAAGGAAGGAAACGAGGCGGACTTGAAAATGAGGCAGAATAGCAGGAAAGAGATTTCAAGAGGTACGTTGGAATCGCCTTTAAAGCACAGGAAGAGGGGCACAACTTCGACAAAGATGCACTTGGCCAAAAAGGGCGTATGCGTTTTCTCATGAATATATTCAGGAGAAAACGCATACACCGTTTTTGGCCAAGCAAGCAAGCGGGAAATGCAAATCTGCACTACAAAGAAGTATCACTTCCCACCGGTCAAAAGGGACATCCACAAAATGTGTAAAAAGCAGAAAGGCAAGACAGGCCCTGGAGAACAGGGAGCCTTGTTATGCTGATGTGTGGGATGTAAATTGCCAACTGCCTCTCTGGAGGAGTGCATTGTGTTCCCTAAAACAAGTAAACAACAGAGCTACAGAGTCAAGGGCACTTCCAGTCTAGGGAATATTCCTTGGGAAAACTGAATATCAATAAGACAGAGCCACCCCAAAATTTAGGGCAGCACTGCTTACAAGGACCTCAACTTGGGTACACCTTAAATATCCCAGGAAATATAAAAATGGTTCAAAAAATTGTGGTACTTACGTACAAAGGAATATCCCTCAGCCATGAAATCAATGTCATAAGACCAGGAGCAGCAAAATGGGTGGATTCAGGTACGATGATTCTAAGTGAAATAAGTCACACAGAAAAAGAAACTTATCATAAGATATCACTTATGAAGATCCTGTAAACATGGCTACACTTGAACTGAGTTAGGAAAGAGGACAGTGTCTCACATTTAGAAAACACTCTTATGCCTGCTTAAGGGGGAAGGAGAGGTGGGGTGATGCATAAAACCAGAGTTTGATATAAGCACAGGTACCGTTCCAAAAACCAACTATGGAATAGACAAGACCTACACCTTCCTCAGTGAAAGGGACTCAAAACCCCATATTTCCCGCAGAGGAATATATCTGACTAGTAAGAATCTTAAAACATATGTATTGATATGTCTCCGTAAGGGAATCAAGTGTGTTTAGACTGGCATAAACATGGCAGCGAGAATCAGCTCAAACCCACTATAAAAAGGGATTTCAAAAACAAAACAAAAATACTGGGAAATTCTTTACAATTCCTTCAGGGTCTCTGATGAACCCTGGAATGACCCTATCTACAACGACAGCTGGATGTGGCAAAGGCTGGAAACTTGGGACTGAGAGGATTGGTGAGATTGGGTGAGCAAATGCTGATCCTTTAAAGCAATAATGCATGGCACCCATTCCATGGGTCCCAACTCTCCAGGTTGAAGGGAATATTACTACAATTATAACATGTACCGGAAACTTAGAGAACGGACACACTGTGAATACGAAAGGTTTCTAAAACTCAACGAATAGTCCCTCTCCTGGTGCTCTGGTTTGACTTTCCATCTGCTTTACTATACCTCCCAAATTGGAGAGACAGCCCCTTTAACCTCCTGGTTCGCACAGGTTGCCAATTTGGCAGAGGATGAAAGGGAAGAGGGAGAACCAATGAGAGAGTAGCTGTTAGGCATTTGGACGGGCACATATGACTGTAATTTCCTGGCAGGAAGAAGAATTAACCAAAGTCTCAGCCACCCACCGGGAACCAATATAGGTCCTGAACCAAAATTTTGGACTTGCGGTCAGCTCACCAAAAAGGAGTTGAATAATGGAGCTCAGGGGCACAGCAATTCACAAACTGGCCGAGTAATAAAGGACAACTATCGTCCAAAAATCTGTTGAGGGAAGGCAACGAGGCGGACTTGAAAGCGAGGCAGAATAGCAGGAAACAGATTTCAAGAGGTACGTTGGAATCACCTTTAAAGCACAGGAAGAGGGGCACAACTCCGACAATGATGCACTTGGCCAAAAAGGGCGTATGTGTTTTCTCCTGAATATATTCAGGAGAAAACGCATACGCCTTTTTTGGCCAAGCAAGCAAGCGGGCAATGCAAATTTGCACTACAAAGAAGTATCACTTCCCACTGGTAAAAAGGGACATCCACAAAATGTGTAAAAACCAGAAAGGCAAGACAGGCCCTGGAGAACAGGGAGCCTTGTTATGCTGATGTGTGGGATGTAAATTGCCAACTGCCTCTCTGGAGGAGTGCACTGTGTTCCCTAAAACAAGTAAACAACAGAGCTACGGAGCCAAGGGCACTTCCAGTCTAGGGAATATACCTTGGGAAAACTGAAAATCAATAAGACAGAGCCACCCCAAAATTTAGGGCTGCACTGCTTACAAGGACCTCAACTTGGGTACACCTTAAATATCCCAGGAAATATAAAAATGGTTCAAAAAATTGTGGTACTTACGTACGATGGAATATCCCTCAGCCACGAAATCAATGTCATAAGACCAGTAGCAGCAAAATGGGTGGATTCAGGTACGATGATTCTAAGTGAAATAAGTCACAGAGAAAAAGAAACTTATCATAAGATATCACTTATGAAGATCCTGTAAACATGGCTACACTTGAACTGAGTTAGGAAAGAGAACAGTGTCTCACATTTAGAAAACACTCTTATGCCTGCTTAAGGGGGAAGGAGAGGTGGGGTTATGCATAAAACCAGAGTTTGATATAAGCACAGGTAGCGTTCCAAAAACCAACTATGGAATAGACAAGACCTACACCTTCCTCAGTGAAAGGGACACAAAACCCCATATTTCCCGCAGAGGAATATATCTGACTAGTAAGAATCTTAAAACCTATGTATTGATATGTCTCCGTAAGGGAATCAAGTGTGTCTACACTGGCATAAACATGGCAGCGAGAATCAGCTCAAACCCACTATAAAAAGGAATTTCAAAAACAGAAAAAAAAAAAACAACTAGGAAATTCTTGACAATTCCTTCAGGGTCTCTGATGAAACCTGGAATGACCCTATCTACAATGACAGCTGGATGTGGCATAAGGCTGGACACTTGGGACTGAGAGGATTGGTGAGATTGGGTGAGCAAATGCAGACCCTTTAAAGCAATAATGCATGGCACCCATTTCATGGGTCCCAACTCTCCAGGTTGAAGGGGATATTACTACAGTTATAACATGTACGAGAAACCTAGAGAACGGACACACTGTGAATATGAAAGGTTTCTAAAACTCAACGAATAGTCCCTCTCCTGGTGCTCCGGTTTGACTTTCCATCTGCTTTACTATCAATCTGCCAACTTGGAGAGACAGCCCCTTCAACCGCCTGGTTCACACAGGTTTCCAATTTGGCAGAGGATGAAAGGGAAGAGGGAGAACCAATGAGAGAGTAGCTGTTAGGTATTTGGTCGGGCACATATCACTCTAACTTCCCGGCAGGAAGAAGAATTAACCAAAGTCTCAGCCCCCCACCGGGAACCAGTATAGGTCCTGAACCAAAATTTTGGACTTGCGGTCAGCTCACCAAAAACGAGTTGAAAAATGGAGCTCAGGGGCACAGCAATTCACAAACTGGCCGAGTAATAAAGGACAACTATCGTCCAAAAATCTGTTGAGGGAAGGCAACGAGGCGGACTTGAAAGCGAGGCAGAATAGCAGGAAACAGATTTCAAGAGGTACGTTGGAATCGCCTTTAAAGCACAGGAAGAGGGGCACAACTTCGACAATGATGCACTTGGCCAAACAGGGCGTATGCGTTTTCTCCTGAATATATTCAGGAGAAAACGCATACGCCCTTTTTGGCCAAGCAAGCAAGCGGGCAATGCAAATCTGCACTACAAAGAAGTATCACTTCCCACCGGTCAAAAGGGACATCCACAAAATGTGTAAAAACCAGAAAGGCAAGACAGGCCCTGGAGAACAGGGAGCCTTGTTATGCTGATGGGCGGGATGTAAATTGCCAACTGCCTCTCTGGAGGAGTGCATTGTGTTCCCTAAAACAAGTAAAGAACAGAGCTACAGAGCCAAGGGCACTTCCAGTCTAGGGAATATACCTTGGGAAAACTGAAAATCAATAAGACAGAGCCACCCTAAAATTTAGGGCTGCACTCCTTACAAGGACCTCAACTTGGGTACACCTTAAATATCCCAGGAAATATAAAAATGGTTCAAAAAATTGTGGTACTTACGTACAATGGAATATCCCTCAGCCATGAAATCAATGTCATAAGACCAGTAGCAGCAAAATGGGTAGATTGAGGTACGATGATTCTAAGTGAAATAAGTCACAGAGAAAGAAACTTATCATAAGATATCACTTATGAAGATCCTGTAAACATGGCTACACTTGAACTGAGTTAGGAAAGAGAACAGTGTCTCACATTTAGAAAACACTCTTATGCCTGCTTAAGGGGGAAGGAGAGGTGGGGTGATGCATAAAACCAGAGTTTGATATAAGCACAGGTACCGTTCCAAAAACCAACTATGGAATAGACAAGACCTACACCTTCCTCAGTGAAAGGGACTCAAAACCACATATTTCTCGCAGAGGAATATATCTGACTAGTAAGAATCTTAAAACCTATGTATTGACATGTCTCTGAAAGGGAATCAAGTGTGTCTAGACTGACATAAACATGGCAGCGAGAATCAGCTCAAGCCCAGTATAAAAAGGAATTTCAAAAACAAAAAAAAAAAAACTGGGAAATTCTTTACAATTCCTTCAGGGTCTCTGATGAACCCTGGAATGACCCTATCTACAACGACAGCTGGATGTGGCATAAGGCTGGACACTTGGGACTGAGACGATTGTTGAGATTTGGTGAGCAAATGCAGACCCTTTAAAGTAATAATGCCTGGCACCCATTCCATGGGTCCCAACTCTCCAGGTTGAAGGGAATATTACTACAGTTATAACATGTACCGGAAACCTAGAGAAAGGACACACTGTGAATACGAAAGGTTTCTAAAACTCAACGAATACTCCCTCTCCTGGTGCTCCGGTTTGACTTTCCATCTGCTTTACTATCAACCTCCCAACTTGGAGAGACAGCCCCTTTAACCTCCTGGTTCGCACAGGTTTCCAATTTGGCAGAGGATGAAAGGGAAGAGGGAGAACCAATGAGAGAGTAGCTGTTAGGCATTTGGACGGGCACATATCACTGTAATTTCCCGGCAGGAAGAAGAATTAACCAAAGTCAAAGCCAACCACCGGGAACCAGTATAGGTCCTGAACCAAAATTTTGGACTTGCGGTCAGCTCACCAAAAACGAGTTGAAAAATGGAGCTCAGGGGCACAGCAATTCACAAACTGGCCGAGTAATAAAGGACAACTATCGTCCAAAAATCTGTTGAGGGAAGGCAACGAGGAGGACTTGAAAGCGAGGCAGAATAGCAGGAAACAGATTTCAAGAGGTACGTTGGAATTGCCTTTAAAGCACAGGAAGAGGGGCACAACTTCGACAATGATGCACTTGGCCAAAAAGGGCGTATGCGTTTTCTCCTGAATGTATTCAGGAAAAAACGCATACGCCCTTTTTGGCCAAGAAAGCAAGCGAGCAATGCAAATCTGCACTACAAAGAAGTATCACTTCCCACCGGTCAGAAGGGACATCCACAAAATGTGTAAAAACCAGAAAGGCAAGACAGGCCCTGGAGAACAGGGAGCCTTGTTATGCTGATGGGCGGGATGTAAATTGCCAACTGCCTCTCTGGAGGAGTGCATTGTGTTCCCTAAAACAAGTAAACAACAGAGCTACAGAGCCAAGGGCACTTCCAGTCTAGGGAATATACCTTGGGAAAACTGAAAATCAATAAGACAGAGACACCCCAAAATTTAGGGCTGCACTGCTTACAAGGACCTCAACTTGGGTACACCTTAAATATCCCAGGAAATATAAAAATCGTTCAAAAAATTGTGGTACTTACGTACGATGGAATATCCCTCAGCCATGAAATCAATGTCATAAGACCAGTAGCAGCAAAATGGGTGGATTCAGGTACGATGATTCTAAGTGAAATAAGTCACAGAGAAAAAGAAACTTATCATAAGATATCACTTATGAAGATCCTGTAAACATGGCTACACTTGAACTGAGTTAGGAAAGAGAACAGTGTCTCACATTTAGAAAACACTCTTATGCCTGCTTAAGGGGGAAGGAGAGGTGGGGTGATGCATAAAACCAGAGTTTGATATAAGCACAGGTACCGTTCCAAAAACCAACTATGGAATAGACAAGACTTACACCTTCCTCAGTGAAAGGGACACAAAACCCCATATTTCCCGCAGAGGAATATATCTGACTAGTAAGAATCTTAAAACCTATGTATTGATATGTCTCCGTAAGGGAATCAATTGTGTCTAGACTGGCATAAACATGGCAGCGAGAATCAGCTCAAACCCACTATAAAAAGGAATTTCTAAAACAAACAAACAAAAAAAAAACTGGGAAATTCTTTACAATTCCTTCAGGGTCTCTGATGAAACCTGGAATGACCCTATCTATAACGACAGCTGGATGTGGCATAAGGCTGGACACTTGGGACTGAGAGGATTGGTGAGATTGGGTGAGCAAATGCAGACCCTTTAAAGCAATAATGCACGGCACCCATTCCATGGGTCCCAACTCTCCAGGTTGAAGGGGATATTACTACAGTTATAACATGTACGAGAAACCTAGAGAACGGACACACTGTGAATATGAAAGGTTTCTAAAACTAAAGGAATAGTCCCTCTCCTGGTGCTCCGGTTTGACTTTCCATCTGCTTTACTATCAATCTCCCAACTTGGAGAGACAGCCCCTTCAACCGCCTGGTTCACACAGGTTTCCAATTTGGCAGAGGATGAAAGGGAAGAGGGAGAACCAATGAGAGAGAAGCTGTTAGGTATTTGGTCGGGCATATATCACTCTAACTTCCCGGCAGGAAGAAGAATTAACCAAAGTCTCAGCCCCCGCCCCCCGGGAACCAGTATAGGTCCTGAACCAAAATTTGGGACTTGCGGTCAGCTCACCAAAAACGAGTTGAAAAATGGAGCTCAGGGGCACAGCAATTCACAAACTGGCCGAGTAATAAAGGACAACTATCGTCCAAAAATCTGTTGAGGGAAGGCAACGAGGCGGACTTGAAAGCGAGGCAGAATAGCAGGAAACAGATTTCAAGAGGTACGTTGGAATCGCCTTTAAAGCACAGGAAGAGGGGCACAACTTCGACAATGATGCACTTGGCCAAAAAGGGCGTATGCGTTTTCTCCTGAATATATCCTGAATATATATAAAACGCATACGCCCTTTTTGGCCAAGCAAGCAAGCGGGCAATGCAAATCTGCACTACAAAGAAGTATCACTTCCCACCGGTCAAAAGGGACATCCACAAAATGTGTAAGAACAAGAAAGGCAAGACAGGCCCTGGAGAACAGGGAGCCTTGTTATGCTGATGGGCGGGATGTAAATTGCCAACTGCCTCTCTGGAGGACTGCATTCTGTTCCCTAAAACAAGTAAAGAACAGAGCTACAGAGCCAAGGTCACTACCAGTCTAGGGAATATACCTTGGGAAAACTGAAAATCAATAAGACAGAGCCACCCCAAAATTTAGGGCTGCACTGCATACAAGGACCTCAACTTGGATACACCTTAAGTATCCCAGAAAATATAAACATGGTTCAAAAAATTGTGGTACTTACGTACGATGGAATATCCCTCAGCCATGAAATCAATGTCATAAGACCAGTAGCAGCAAAATGGGTGGATTCAGGTACGATGATTCTAAGTGAAATAAGTCACACAGAAAAAGAAACTTATCATAAGATATCACTTATGAAGATCCTGTAAACATGGCTACACTTGAACTGAGTTAGGAGAGAGGACAGTGTCTCACATTTAGAAAACACTCTTATACCTGCTTAAGGGGGAAGGAGAGGTGGGGTGATGCATAAAACCAGAGTTTGATATAAGCACAGGTACCGTTCCAAAAACCAACTATGGAGTAGACAAGACCTACACCGTGCTCAGTGAAAGGGACTCAAAACCCCATATTTCCCGCAGAGGAAAATATCTGACTAGTAAGAATCTTAAAACCTATGTATTGATATGTCTCCGTAAGGGAATCAAGTGTGTCTAGACTGGCATAAACATGGCAGCGAGAATCAGCTCAAACCCACTATAAAAAGGAATTTCAAAAACAAAACAAAAAAACTGGGAAATTCTTTACAATTCCTTCAGGGTCTCTGATGAAAGCTGGAATGACCCTATCTACAACGACAGCTGGATGTGGCATAAGGAGGGACACTTGGGACTGAGACGATTGGTGAGATTTGGCGACTAAATGCAGACCCTTTAAAGCAATAATGCATGGCACCCATTCCATGGGTCCGAACTCTCCAGGTTGAAGGGAATATTACTACAGCTATAACATGTGCGGGAAACCTAGAGAACGGACACACTGTGAATACGGAAGGTTTCTAAAACTCAACGAATAGTCCCTCTCCTGGTGCTCCAGTTTGACTTTCCGTCTGCTTTACTATCAACCTCCCAACTTGGAGAGACAGCCCCTTTAACCTCTTGGTTCGCACAGGTTGCCAATTTGGCAGAGGATGAAAGGGAAGAGGGAGAACCAATGAGAGAGTAGCTGTTAGGCATTTGGACGGGCACATATCACTGTAATTTCCCGGCAGGAAGAAGAATTAACCAAATTCTCAGCCACCCATCGGGAACCAGTATAGGTCCTCAACCAAAATTTTGGACTTGCGGTCAGCTCACCAAAAACGAGTTGAAAAATGGAACTCAGGGGCACAGCAATTCACAAACTGGCCGAGTAATAAAGGACAACTATCGTCCAAAAATCTGTTGAGGGAAGGCAACGAGGCGGACTTGAAAGCGAGGCAGAATAGCAGGAAACAGATTTCAAGAGGTACGTTGGAATCGCCTTTAAAGCACAGGAAGAGGGGCACAACTTCGACAATGATGCACTTGGCCAAAAAGGGCGTATGCGTTTTCTCCTGAATATATTCAGGAGAAAACGCATACGCCCTTTTTGGCCAAGCAAGCAAGCGGGCAATGCAAATCTGCACTACAAAGAAGTATCACTTCCCACCGGTCAAAAGGGACATCCACAAAATGTGTAAAAACCAGAAAGGCAAGACAGGCCCTGGAGAACAGGGAGCCTTGTTATGCTGATGGGCGGGATGTAAATTGCCAACTGCCTCTCTGGAGGTGTGCATTGTGTTCCCTAAAACAAGTAAAGAACAGAGCTACAGAGCCAAGGGCACTTCCAGTCTAGGGAATATACCTTGGGAAAACTGAAAATCAATAATACAGAGCCACCCCAAAATTTAGGGCTGCACTGCTTACAAGGACCTCACTTGGGTACACCTTAAATATCCCAGGAAATATAAAAATGGTTCAAAAAATTGTGGTACTTACGTACGATGGAATATCCCTCAGCCATGAAATCAATGTCATAAGACCAGTAGCAGCAAAATGGGTAGATTCAGGTACGATGATTCTAAGTGAAATAAGTCACAGAGAAAGAAACTTATCATAAGATATCACTTATGAAGATCCTGTAAACATGGCTACACTTGAACTGAGTTAGGAAAGAGAACAGTGTCTCACATTTAGAAAACACTCTTATGCCTGCTTAAGGGGGAAGGAGAGGTGGGGTGATGCATAAACCCAGAGTTTGATATAAGCACAGGTACCGTTCCAAAAACCAACTATGGAATAGACAAGACCTACACCTTCCTCAGTGAAAGGGACTCAATACCCCATATTTCCCACAGAGGAATATATCTGACTAGTAAGAATCTTAAAACCTATGGATTGATATGTCTCCGTAAGGGAATCAAGTGTGTCTACACTGGCATAAACATGGCAGTGAGAATCAGCTCAAACCCACTATAAAAAGGAATTTCAAAAACAAAACAAAAAAACTGGGAAATTCTTTACAATTCCTTCAGGGTCTCTGATGAAACCTGGAATGACCCTATCTACAACGACAGCTGGATGTGGCATAAGGCTGGACACTTGGGACTGAGACGATTGGTGAGATTTGGTGAGCAAATGCAGACCCTTTAAAGCAATAATGCCTGGCACCCATTCCATGGGTCCCAACTCTCCAGGTTGAAGGGAATATTACTACAGTTATAACATGTACGGGAAACCTAGAGAACGGACACACAGTGAATACGAAAGTTTTCTAAAACTCAACGAATAGTCCATCTCCTGGTGCTCTGGTTTGACTTTCCATCTGCTTTACTATCAACCTCCCAACTTGGAGAGACAGCCCCTTTAACCTCCTGGTTCGCACAGGTTTCCAAATTGGCAGAGGATGAAAGGGAAGAGGGAGAACCAATGAGAGAGTAGCTGTTCGGCATTTGGACAGGCACATATCACTGTAATTTCCCGGCAGGAAGAAGAATTAACCAAAGTCTCAGCCACCCACCTGGAACCAGCATAGGTCCTGAACCAAAATTTTGGACTTGCGGTCAGCTCACCAAAACCGAGTTGAAAAATGGAGCTCAGGGGCACAGCAATTCACAAACTGGCCGAGTAATAAAGGACAACTATCGTCCAAAAATCTGTTGAGGGAAGGCAACGAGGCGGACTTGAAAGCGAGGCAGAATAGCAGGAAACAGATTTCAAGAGGTACGTTGGAATCGCCTTTAAAGCACAGGAAGAGGGGCACAACTTCGACAATGATGCACTTGGCCAAAAAGGGCTTATGCGTTTTCTCCTGAATATATTCAGGAGAAAACGCATACGCCCTTTTTGGCCAAGCAAGCAAGCGGGCAATGCAAATCTGCACTACAAAGAAGTATCACTTCCCACCGGTCAAAAGGGACATCCACAAAATGTGTAAAAACCAGAAAGGCAAGACAGGCCCTGGAGAACAGGGAGCCTTGTTTTGCTGATGGGCGGGATGTAAATTGCCAACTGCCTCTCTGGAGGAGTGCATTGTGTTCCCTAAAACAAGTAAACAACAGAGCTACAGAGCCAAGGGCACTTCCAGTCTAGGGAATATACCTTGGGAAAACTGAAAATCAATAAGAAAGAGCCACCCCAAAATTTAGGGCTGCACTGCTTACAAGGACCTCAACTTGGGTACACCTTAAATATCCCAGGAAATATAAAAATGGTTCAAAAAATTGTGGTACTTACGTACGATGGAATATCCCTCAGCCATGAAATCAATGTCATAAGACCAGTAGCAGCAAAATGGGTGGATTCAGGTACGATGATTCTAAGTGCAATAAGTCACACAGAAAAAGAAACTTATCATAAGATATCACTTATGAAGATCCTGTAAACATGGCTACACTTGAACTGAGTTAGGAAAGAGAAGAATGTCTCACATTTAGAAAACACTCTTATGCCTGATTAAGGGGGAAGGAGAGGTGGGGTGATGCATAAAACCAGAGTTTGATATAAGCACAGGTACCGTTCCAAAAACCAACTATGGAATAGACAAGACCTACACCTTCCTCAGTGAAAGGGACTCAAAACCCCATATTTCCCGCAGAGGAATATATCTGACTAGTAAGAATCTTAAAACCTATGTATTGATATGTCTCCATAAGGGAATCAAGTGTGTCTAGACTGGCATAAACATGGCAGCGAGAATCAGCTCAAACCCACTATAAAAAGGAATTTCAAAAACAAAAAAAAACAAAAACTGGGAAATTCTTTACAATTCCTTCAGGGTCTCTGATGAAACCTGGAATGACCCTGTTTACAACGACAGCTGGATGTGGCATAAGGCTGGACACTTGGGACTGAGAGGATTGGTGAGATTGGGTGAGAAAATGCAGGCCCTTTAAAGCAATAATGCATGGCACCCATTCCATGGGTCCCAACTCTCCACGTTGAAGGGAATATTACTACAGTTATAACATGTACGGGAAACCTAGAGAACGGACACACTGTGAATACGAAAGGTTTCTAAAACTCAACGAATAGTCCCTCTCCTGGTGCTCTGGTTTGACTTTCCATCTGCTTTACTATCAATCTCCCAACTTGGAGAGACAGCCCCTTTAAGCTCCTGCTTCGCACAGGTTGCCAATTTGGCAGAGGATGAAAGTGAAGAGGGAGAACCAATGAGAGAGTAGCTGTTAGGCATTTGGACGGGCACATATCACCCTAACATCCCGGCAGGAAGAAGAATTAACCAAAGTCTCAGCCACCATCCGGAAACCAGTATAGTTCCTGAACCAAAATTTTGGACTTGCGGTCAGCTCACCAAAAATGAGTTGAAAAATGGAGCTCAGGGGCACAGCAATTCACAAACTGGCCAGATAATTAAGGACAACTATCGTCCAAATATCTGTTGAGGGAAGGCAACGAGGCAGACTTGAAAGCGAGGCAGAATAGCAGGAAACAGATTTCAAGAGGTACGTTGGAATCGCCTTTAAAGCACAGGAAGAGGGGCACAACTTCGACAATGATGCACTTGGCCAAAAAGGGCGTATGCGTTTTCTCAACGCATACGCCCTTTTTGGCCAAGCAAGCAAGCGGGCAATGCAAATCTGCACTACAAAGAAGTATCACTTCCCACCGGTCAAAAGGGACATCCACAAAATGTGTAAAAACCAGAAAGGCAAGACAGGCCCTGGAGAACAGGGAGCCTTGTTATGCTGATGGGCGGGATGTAAATTGCCAACTGCCTCTCTGGAGGAGTGCATTGTGTTCCCTAAAACAAGTAAACAACAGAGCTACAGAGCCGAGGCTACTTCCAGTCTCGGGAATATACCTTGGGAAAACTGAAAATCAATAAGTCAGAGCGACCCCAAAATTTAGGGCTGCACTGCTTACAAGGACCTCAACTTGGGTACACCTTAAATATCCCAGGAAATATAAAAATGGTTCAAAAAATTGTGGTACTTACGTACGATGGATTATCCCTCAGCCATGAAATCAATGTCATAAGACCAGTAGCGGCAAAATGGGTGGATTCAGGTACGATGATTCTAAGTGAAATAAGTCACACAGAAAAAGAAACTTATCATAAGATATCACTTATGAAGATCCTGTAAACATGGCTACACTTGAACTGAGTTAGGAAAGAGAACAGTGTCTCACATTTAGAAAACACTCTTATGCCTGCTTAAGGGGGAAGGAGAGGTGGGGTGATGCATAAAACCAGAGTTTGATATAAGCACAGGTACCGTTCCCAAAACCAACTATGGAATAGACAAGACCTACACCTTCCTCAGTGAAAGGGACTCAAAACCCCATATTTCCCGCAGAGGAATATATCTGACTGGTAAGAATCTTAAAACCTATGGATTGATATGTCTCCGTAAGGGAATCAAGTGTGTCTAGACTGGCATAAACATGGCAGTGAGAATCAGCTCAAACCCACTATAAAAAGGAATTTCATAAAAAAAACAAAAAAACTGTGAAATTCTTTACAATTCCTTCAGGGTCTCTGATGAAACCTGGAATGACCCTATATACAATGACAGCTGGATGTGGCATAAGGAGGGACACTTGGGACTGAGACGATTGGTGAGATTGGGTGAGCAAATGCAGAACCTTTACAGCACAAATGCCTGGCACCCATTTTATGGGTCCCAACTCTCCAGGTTGAAGGGAATATTACTACAGCTATAACATGTACGGGAAACCTAGAGAACGGACACACTGTGAATACGAAAGGTTTCTAAAACTCAACGAATAGTCCCTCTCCTGGTGCTCTGGTTTGACTTTCCATCTGCTTTACTATCAACCTCCCAACTTGGAGGGACAGACCCTTTAACCTCCTGGTTCGCACAGGTTTCCAATTTGGCAGAGGATGAAAGGGAAGAGGGAGAACCAATGAGAGAGGAGCTGTTAGGCATTTGGACGGGCACATATCACTGTAATTTCCCGGCAGGAAGAAGAATTAACCAAAGTCTCAGCCACCCACCGGGAACCAGTATAGGTCTTGAACCAAAATTTTGGACTTGCGGTCAGCTCACCAAAAACGAGTTGAAAAATGGAGCTCAGGGGCACAGCAATTCACAAACTGGCCAAGTACTAAAGGACAACTATCGTCCAAAAATCTGTTGAGGGAAGGCAACGAGGCGTACTTGAAAGCGAGGCAGAATAGCAGGAAACAGATTTCAAGAGGTACGTTGGAATCGCCTTTAAAGCACAGGAAGAGGGGCACAACTTCGACAATGATGCACTTGGCCAAAAAGGGCGTATGCGTTTTCTCCTGAATATATTCAGGAGAAAACGCATACGCCCTTTTTGGCCAAGCAAGCAAGCGGGCAATGCAAATCTGCACTACAAAGAAGTATCACTTCCTACCGGTCAAAAGGGACATCCACAAAATGTGTAAAAACCAGAAAGGCAAGACAGGCCCTGGAGAACAGGGAGCCTTGTTATGCTGATGGGCGGGATGTAAATTGCCAACTGCCTCTCTGGAGGAGTGCATTGTGTTCCCTAAAACAAGTAAACAACAGAGCTACAGAGCCGAGGGCACTTCCAGTCTCGGGAATATACCTTGGGAAAACTGAAAATCAATAAGACAGAGCCACCCCAAAATTTAGGGCTGCACTGCTTACAAGGACCTCAACTTGGGTACACCTTAAATATCCCAGGAAATATAAAAATGGTTCAAAAAATTGTGGTACTTACGTACGATGGAATATCCCTCAGCCATGAAATCAATGTCATAAGACCAGTAGCGGCAAAATGGGTGGATTCAGGTACGATGATTCTAAGTGAAATAAGTCACACAGAAAAAGAAACTTATCATAAGATATCACTTATGAAGATCCTGTAAACATGGCTACACTTGAACTGAGTTAGGAAAGAGAACAGTGTCTCACATTTAGAAAACACTCTTATGCCTGCTTAAGGGGGAAGGAGAGGTGGGGTGATGCATAAAACCAGAGTTTGATATAAGCACAGGTACCGTTCCAAAAACCAACTATGGAATAGACAAGACCTACACCTTCCTCAGTGAAAGGGACTCAAAACCCCATATTTCCCGCAGAGGAATATATCTGACTAGTAAGAATCTTAAAACCTATGGATTGATATGTCTCCGTAAGGGAATCAAGTGTGTCTAGACTGGCATAAACATGGCAGTGAGAATCAGCTCAAACCCACTATAAAAAGGAATTTCATAAAAAAAAACAAAAAAACTGGGAAATTCTTTACAATTCCTTCAGGGTCTCTGATGAAACCTGGAATGACCCTATCTAAAATGATAGCTGGATGTGGCATAAGGAGGGACACTTGGGACTGAGACGATTGGTGAGATTGGGTGAGCAAATGCAGAACCTTTACATCACAAATGCCTGGCACCCATACCATGGGTCCCAACTCTCCAGGTTGAAGGGAATATTACTACAGCTATAACATGTACGGGAAACCTAGAGAACAGACACACTGTGAATACGAAAGGTTTCTAAAACTCAACGAATAGTCCCTCTCCTGGTGCTCCGGTTTGACTTTCCATCTGCTTTACTATCAACCTCCCAACTTGGAGGGACAGATCCTTTAACCTCCTGGTTCGCACAGGTTTCCAATTTGGCAGAGGATGAAAGGGAAGAGGGAGAACCAATGAGAGAGGAGTTGTTAGGCATTTGGACGGGCACATATCACTGTAATTTCCCGGCAGGAAGAAGAATTAACCAAAGTCTCAGCCACCCACCGGGAACCAGTATAGGTCCTGAACCAAAATTTTGGACTTGCGGTCAGCTCACCAAAAACGAGTTGAAAAATGGAGCTCAGGGGCACAGCAATTCACAAACTGGCCGAGTAATAAAGGACAACTATCGTCCAAAAATCTGTTGAGGGAAGGCAACGAGGCGGACCTGAAAGCGAGGCAGAATAGCAGGAAACAGATTTCAAGAGGTACGTTGTAATCGCCTTTAAAGCACAGGAAGAGGGGCACAACTTCGACAATGATGCACTTGGCCAAAAAGGGCGTATGCGTTTTCTCCTGAATATATTCAGGAGAAAACGCATACGCCCTTTTTGGCCAAGCAAGCAAGCGGGCAATGCAAATCTGCACTACAAAGAAGTATCACTTCCCACCGGTCAAAAGGGACATCCACAAAATGTGTAAAAACCAGGAAGGCAAGACAGGACCTGGAGAACAGGGAGACTTTTTATGCTGATGGGCGGGATGTAAATTGCCAACTGCCTCTCCGGAGGAGTACATTGTGTTCCCTAAAACAAGTAAACAACAGAGCTACAGAGCCAAGGACACTTCCAGTCTACGGAATATACCTTGGGAAAACTGAAAATCAATAAGACAGAGCCACCCCAAAATTTAGGGCTGCACTGCTTACAAGGACCTCAACTTGGGTACACCTTAAATATCCCAGGAAATATAAAAATGGTTCAAAAAATTGTGGTACTTACGTACGATGGAATATCCCTCAGCCATGAAATCAATGTCATAAGACCAGTAGCAGCAAAATGGGTGGATTCAGGTACGATGATTCTAAGTGAAATAAGTCACACAGAAAAAGAAACTTATCATAAGATATCACTTATGAAGATCCTGTAAACATGGCTACACTTGAACTGAGTTAGGAAAGAGAACAGTGTCTCACATTTAGAAAACACTCTTATGCCTGCTTAAGGGGGAAGGAGAGGTGGGGTGATGCATAAAACCAGAGTTTGATATAAGCACAGGTACCGTTCCAAAAACCAACTATGGAATAGACAAGACCTACACCTTCCTCAGTGAAAGGGACTCAAAACCCCATATTTCCCGCAGAGGAATATATCTGACTAGTAAGAATCATAAAACCTATGGATTGATATGTCTCCGTAAGGGAATCAAGTGTGTCTAGACTGGAATAAACATGGCAGCGAGAATCAGCTCAAACCCACTATAAAAAGGAATTTCAAAAACAAAACAAAAAAACTGGGAAATTCTTTACAATTCCTTCAGGGTCTCTGATGAATCCTGGAATGACCCTATCTACAACGACAGCTGGATGTGGCATAAGGCTAGACACTTGGGACTGAGACGATTGGTGAGATTGGGTGAGCAAATGCAGACCCTTTAAAGCAATAATGCATGGCACCCATTCCATGGGTCCCAACTCTCCAGGTTGAAGGGAATATTACTACAGTTATAACATGTACGAGAAACCTAGAGAACGGACACACTGTGAATACGAAAGGTTTCTAAAACTCAATGAATAGTCCCTCTCCTGGTGCTCCGGTTTGACTTTCCATCTGCTTTACTATCAACCTCCCAACTTGAAGCGACAGCCCCTTTAACCTCCTGGTTCGCGCAGGTTGCCAATTTGGCAGCGGATGAAATGGAAGAGGGAGAACCAATGAGAGAGTAGCTGTTAGGCATTTGGACGGGCACATATCACTGTAATTTCCCGGCAGGAAGAAGAATTAACCAAAGTCTCAGCCTCACACCGGGAACCAGCATAAGTACAGAACCAAATTTTTGGACTTTCGGTCAGCTCACAAAAAACGAGTTGAAGAATGGAGCTCAAGGCCACAGCAATTCACAAACTGGCAGAGTAATAAAGGACAATTATGGTCCAAAAATCTGTTAAGGGAAGGCAAAGAGGCGGACTTGAAAGCGAGGCAGAATAGCAGGAAACAGATTTCAAGAGGTACGTTGTAATCGCCTTTAAAGCACAGGAAGAGGGGCACAACTTCGACAATGATGCACTTCGCCAAAAAGGGCGTATGCGTTTTCTCCTGAATATATTCAGGAGAAAACGCATACGCCCCTTTTGTCCAAGCAAGCAAGCGGGCAATGCAAATCTGCACTACAAAGAAGTATCATGTCCCACTGGTCAAAAGGGACATCCACAAAATGTGTAAAAACCAGAAAGGCAAGACAGGTCCTGGAGAACAGGGAGCCTTGTTATGCTGATGGTCGGGATGTAAATTTCCAACTGCCTCTCTGGAGTAGTGCATTGTGTTCCCTAATACAAGTAAACAACAGAGTTACAGAGCCAAGGGCACTTCCAGTCTAGGGAATATACCTTGGGAAAAGTGAAAATCAATAAGACAAAGCCACCGCAAAATTTAGGGCTGCACTGCTTACAAGGACCTCAACTTGGGTACACCTTAAATATCCCAGGAAATATAAAAATGGTTCAAAAATTGCGGTACTTACGTACAATGGAATATCCTTCAGCCATGAAATCAATGTCATAAGACCAGTAGCAGCAAAATGGGTGGATTCAGGTACGATGATTCTAAGTGAAATAAGTCACAGAGAAAAAGAAACTTATCATAAGATATCACTTATGAAGATCCTGTAAACATGGCTACACTTGAACTGAGTTAGGAAAGAGAACATTGTCTCACATTTAGAAAACACTCTTATGCCTGCTTTAGGGGGAAGGAGAGGTGGGGTGATGCATAATACCAGAGTTTGATATAAGCACAGGTACCGTTCCAAAAACCAACTATGGAATAGACAAGACCTACACCTTCCTCAGTGAAAGGGACTCAAAACCCCATATTTCCCGCAGAGGAATATATCTGGCTAGTAAGAATCTTAAAACCTATGTATTGATATGTCTCCGTAAGGTAATCAACTGTGTCTAGACTGGCATAAACATGGCAGCGAGAATCAGCTCAAACCCACTATAAAAAGGAATTTCAAAAACAAAACAAAAAAAACTGGGAAATTCTCTACAATTCCTTCAGGGTCTCTGATGAAACCTGGAATGACCCTATCTACAATGACAGCTGGATGTGGCATAAGGAGGGACACTTGGGACTGAGACGATTGGTGAGATTGGGTGAGCAAATGAAGACCCTTTAAAGCACAAATGCCTGGCACCCATTCCATGGGTCACAACTCTCCAGGTTGAAGGAAATATTACTACAGCTATAACATGTATGGGAAACCTAGAGAACGGACTCACTGGGAATATGAAAGGTTTCTAAAACTCAACGTATAGTCCCTCTCCTGGTGCTCCAGTTGGATTTTCCATCTGCTTTACTATCAACCTCCCAACTTGGAGAGACAGCCCCTTTAACCTCCTGGTTCGCACAGGTTTCCAATTTGGCAGAGGATGAAAGGGAAGAGGGAGAACCAATGAGAGAATAGCTGTTAGGCATTTGGACGGGCACATATCCCTCTAATTTCCCGGAATGAAGAAGAATTAACCAAAGTCTCATCTACCCAACCGGAACCAGCATAGGTCCTGAACCAAAATTTTCGACATGCGGTCAGCTCACAAAAAACGAGTTGAAAAATAGAGCTCAGGGGCACAGCAATTCACAAACTGACTGAGTAATAAAGGACAACTTTCGTCCAAAAATCTGTTGAGGGAAGGCAACGAGGCTGACTTGAAAGCGAGGCAGAATAGCAGGAAACAGATTTCAAGAGGTACGTTGGAATCGCCTTTAAAGCACAGGAAGTGGGGCACATCTTCGACAATGATGCACTTGGCCAAAAAGGGCGTATGCGTTTTCTCCTGAATATATTCAGGAGAAAACGCATACGCCCCTTTTGTCCAAGCAAGCAAGCGGGCAATGCAAATCTGCACTACAAAGAAGTATCACTTCCCACCGGTTAAAAGGGACATCCACAAAATGTGTAAAAACCAGAAAGGCAAGACAGGCCCTGGAGAACAGGGAGCCTTGTTATGCTGATGGGCGGGATGTAAATTGCCAACTGCCTCTCTGGAGGAGTGCATTGTGTTCCCTAAAACAAGTAAACAACAGAGCTACAGAGCCAAGGGCACTTCCAGTCTAGGGAATATACCTTGGGAAAACTGAAAATCAATAAGACAGAGCCACCCCAAAATTTAGGGCTGAACTGCTTACAAGGACCTCAACTTGGGTACACCTTAAATATCCCAGGAAATATAAAAATGGTTCAAAAAATTGTGGTACTTACGTACGATGGAATATCCCTCAGCCATGAAATCAATGTCATAAGATCCGTAGCAGCAAAATGGATGGATTCAGGTACGATGATTCTAAGTGAAATAAGTCTCACAGAAAAATAAACTTATCATAAGATATCACTTATGAAGATCCTGTAAACATGGCTACACTTGAACTGAGTTAGGAAAGAGAACAGTGTCTCACATTTAGAAAACACCCTCATGCCTTCTTAAGGTGAAGGAGAGGTGGGGTGATGCATAAAACCAGAGTTTGATATAAGCACAGGTACCGTTCCAAAAACAAACTATGGAATAGACAAGACCTACACCTTCCTCAGTGAAAGCGGCTCAAAACCCCATATTTCCCGCAGAGGAATATATCTGATTAGTAAGAATCTTAAAACCTATGTATTGATATGTCTCCGTAAAGGAATCAAGTGAGTCTAGACTGGCATAAACATGGCAGCGAGAATCAGCTCAAACCCACTATAAAAAGGAATTTCAAAAACAAAAGAAAAAAACTGGGAAATTCTTTACAATTCCTTCAGGGTCTCTGATGAAACCTGGAATGACCCTATCTACAATGGCAGCTGGATGTGGCATAAGGAGGGACACTTGGGACTGAGACGAATGGTGAGATTGGGTGAGCAAATGCAGACCCTTTAAAGCACAAATGCCTGGCACCCAATCCATGGGTCCCAACTCTCCAGGTTGAAGGGAATATTACTACAGCTATAACATGTACGGGAAACCTACAGAACGGACACACTGTGAATACGAAAGGTTTCTAAAAATCAACGAATATTCCCACTCCCGGTGCTCCAGTTTGACTTTCCATCTGCTTTACTATCAACCTCCCATCTAGGAGAGACAGACCCTTTAACCTCCTGGTTCGCACAGGTTGCCAATGTGGCAATGGATGAAACGGAAGACGGAGAACTAATGAGACAGTAGCTGTTAGGCATTTGGACAGGCACATATCACTCTATCTTCCCGGCAGGAAGAAAAATTAACCAAATTCTCAGTCCCCCACCGGGAACCAGCATAGGTCCTGAACCAAAATTCTGGACTTGCAGTCAGCTCACAAAAAAAGAGTTGAAAAATGGAGCTCAGGGGCACAGCAATTCACAAACAGGCCGAGAAATAAAGGACAACTATCGTCCAAAAATCTGTTGAGGGAAGGCAACGAGGTGGACTTGAAAGTGAGGCAGAATAGCAGGAAACAGATTTCAAGAGGTACGTTGGAATCGCCTTTAAAGCACAGGAAGAGGGGCACAACTTCGACAATGATGCACTTGGCCAAAAGGGCGTATGTGTTTTCTCCTGAATATATTCAGGAGAAAACGCATACGCCCTTTTTGACCAAGCAAGCAAGTGGGCAATTCAAATCTGCACTACAAAGAAGTATCACTTCCCACAGGTCAAAAGGGACATCCACAAAATGTGTAAAAACCAGAAAGGCAAGACAGGCCCTGGAGAACAGGGAGCCTTGTTATGCTGATGGGCGGGATGTAAATTGCCAACTGCCTCTCTGGAGGAGTTCATTGTGTTCCCTAAAACAAGTAAACAACAGAGCTACAGAGCCAAGGGGACTTCCAGTCTAGGGAATATACCTTGCGAAAACTGAAAATCAATAAGACAGAGGCACCCCAAAATTTAGGGCTGCACTGCTTACAAGAACCTCAACTTGGGTACACCTTAAATATCCCAGGAAATATAAAAATTGTTCAAAATATTGTGGTACTTACGTACGATGGAATATCCCTCAGCCATGAAATCAATGTCATAAGACAGTAGCAGCAAAATGGGTGGATTTAGGTACGATGATTCTAAGTGAAATAAGTCACACAGAAAAAGAAACTTATCATAAGATATCACTTATGAAGATCCTCTAAACATGGCTACACTTGAACTGAGTTAGGAAAGAGAACAGTGTCTCACATTTAGAAAACAGTCTTATGCCTGCTTAAGGGGGAAGGAGAGGTGGGGTTATGCATAAAACCAGAGTTTGATATAAGCACAGGTACCGTTCCAAAAACCAACTATGGAATACACAAGACCTACACCTTCCTCAGTGAAAGGGACTCAAAACCCCATATTTCCCGCAGAGGAATATATCTGACTAGAAAGAATCTTAAAACCTATGTATTGATATGTCTCCGTAAGGGAATCAAGTGTGTCTAGACTGGCATAAACATGGCAGCCAGAATCAGCTCAAACCCACTATAAAAAGGAATTTCAAAAACAAAACAAAAAAAATGTGAAATTCTTTACAATTCCTTCAGGGTCTCTGATGAAACCTGGAATGACCCTATGTACAAGGACAGCTGGATGTGGCATAAGGCTGGACACTTGGGTCTGAGAGGATTGGTGAGATTGGGTGAGAAAATGCAGATTCTTTAAAGCACAAATGCCTGGCACCCATTCCATGGGTCCCAACTCTCCAGGTTGAAGGGAATATTACTACAGTTATAACATGTACGGGAAACCTAGAGAACGGACACACTGTGAATACGAAAGGTTTCTAAAACTCAACGAATAGTCCCTCTCCTGGTGCTCCGGTTTGACTTTCCATCTGCTTTACTATCAATCTCCCAACTTGGAGAGACAGCCCCTTTAACCTGCTGGTTCGCACAGGTTGCCAATTTGGCAGAGGATGAAAGGGAAGAGGGAGAACCAATGAGAGAGTAGCTGTTAGGCATTTGGACGGGCACATATCACTCTAATTTCCCAGCAGGAAGAAGAATTAACCAAAGTCTCAGCCACCCACCGGGAACCAGTATAGGTCCTGAACCAAAATTTTGGACTTGCGGTCAGCTCACAGAAAACGAGTTGAAAAATGGAGCTCAGGGGCACAGCAATTCACAAACTGGCCGAATAATAAAGGACAACTATCATCCAAAAATCTGTTGAGGGAAGGCAACGAGGCGGACTTGAAAGCGAGGCAGAATAGCAGGAAACAGATTTCAAGAGGTACGTTGGAATCGCCTTTAAAGCACAGGAAGTGGGGCACATCTTCGACAATGATGCACTTGGCCAAAAAGGGCGTATGCGTTTTCTCCTGAATATATTCAGGAGAAAACGCATACGCCCCTTTTGTCCAAGCAAGCAAGCGGGCAATGCAAATCTGCACTACAAAGAAGTATCACTTCCCACCGGTCAAAAGGGACATCCACAAAATGTGTAAAAACCAGAAAGGCAAGACAGGCCCTGGAGAACAGGGAGCCTTGTTATGCTGATGGGCGGGATGTAAATTGCCAACTGCCTCTCTGGAGGAGTGCATTGTGTTCCCTAAAACAAGTAAACAACAGAGCTACAGAGCCAAGGGCACTTCCAGTCTAGGGAATATACCTTGGGAAAACTGAAAATCAATAAGACAGAGCCACCCCAAAATTTAGGGCTGAACTGCTTACAAGGACCTCAACTTGGGTACACCTTAAATATCCCAGGAAATATAAAAATGGTTCAAAAAATTGTGGTACTTACGTACGATGGAATATCCCTCAGCCATGAAATCAATGTCATAAGATCCGTAGCAGCAAAATGGATGGATTCAGGTACGATGATTCTAAGTGAAATAAGTCTCACAGAAAAATAAACTTATCATAAGATATCACTTATGAAGATCCTGTAAACATGGCTACACTTGAACTGAGTTAGGAAAGAGAACAGTGTCTCACATTTAGAAAACACCCTCATGCCTTCTTAAGGTGAAGGAGAGGTGGGGTGATGCATAAAACCAGAGTTTGATATAAGCACAGGTACCGTTCCAAAAACAAACTATGGAATAGACAAGACCTACACCTTCCTCAGTGAAAGCGGCTCAAAACCCCATATTTCCCGCAGAGGAATATATCTGATTAGTAAGAATCTTAAAACCTATGTATTGATATGTCTCCGTAAAGGAATCAAGTGAGTCTAGACTGGCATAAACATGGCAGCGAGAATCAGCTCAAACCCACTATAAAAAGGAATTTCAAAAACAAAAGAAAAAAACTGGGAAATTCTTTACAATTCCTTCAGGGTCTCTGATGAAACCTGGAATGACCCTATCTACAATGGCAGCTGGATGTGGCATAAGGAGGGACACTTGGGACTGAGACGAATGGTGAGATTGGGTGAGCAAATGCAGACCCTTTAAAGCACAAATGCCTGGCACCCAATCCATGGGTCCCAACTCTCCAGGTTGAAGGGAATATTACTACAGCTATAACATGTACGGGAAACCTACAGAACGGACACACTGTGAATACGAAAGGTTTCTAAAAATCAACGAATATTCCCACTCCCGGTGCTCCAGTTTGACTTTCCATCTGCTTTACTATCAACCTCCCAACTAGGAGAGACAGACCCTTTAACCTCCTGGTTCGCACAGGTTGCCAATGTGGCAATGGATGAAACGGAAGACGGAGAACTAATGAGACAGTAGCTGTTAGGCATTTGGACAGGCACATATCACTCTATCTTCCCGGCAGGAAGAAAAATTAACCAAATTCTCAGTCCCCCACCGGGAACCAGCATAGGTCCTGAACCAAAATTCTGGACTTGCAGTCAGCTCACAAAAAAAGAGTTGAAAAATGGAGCTCAGGGGCACAGCAATTCACAAACAGGCCGAGAAATAAAGGACAACTATCGTCCAAAAATCTGTTGAGGGAAGGCAACGAGGTGGACTTGAAAGTGAGGCAGAATAGCAGGAAACAGATTTCAAGAGGTACGTTGGAATCGCCTTTAAAGCACAGGAAGAGGGGCACAACTTCGACAATGATGCACTTGGCCAAAAGGGCGTATGTGTTTTCTCCTGAATATATTCAGGAGAAAACGCATACGCCCTTTTTGACCAAGCAAGCAAGTGGGCAATTCAAATCTGCACTACAAAGAAGTATCACTTCCCACAGGTCAAAAGGGACATCCACAAAATGTGTAAAAACCAGAAAGGCAAGACAGGCCCTGGAGAACAGGGAGCCTTGTTATGCTGATGGGCGGGATGTAAATTGCCAACTGCCTCTCTGGAGGAGTTCATTGTGTTCCCTAAAACAAGTAAACAACAGAGCTACAGAGCCAAGGGGACTTCCAGTCTAGGGAATATACCTTGCGAAAACTGAAAATCAATAAGACAGAGGCACCCCAAAATTTAGGGCTGCACTGCTTACAAGAACCTCAACTTGGGTACACCTTAAATATCCCAGGAAATATAAAAATTGTTCAAAATATTGTGGTACTTACGTACGATGGAATATCCCTCAGCCATGAAATCAATGTCATAAGACAGTAGCAGCAAAATGGGTGGATTTAGGTACGATGATTCTAAGTGAAATAAGTCACACAGAAAAAGAAACTTATCATAAGATATCACTTATGAAGATCCTCTAAACATGGCTACACTTGAACTGAGTTAGGAAAGAGAACAGTGTCTCACATTTAGAAAACAGTCTTATGCCTGCTTAAGGGGGAAGGAGAGGTGGGGTTATGCATAAAACCAGAGTTTGATATAAGCACAGGTACCGTTCCAAAAACCAACTATGGAATACACAAGACCTACACCTTCCTCAGTGAAAGGGACTCAAAACCCCATATTTCCCGCAGAGGAATATATCTGACTAGAAAGAATCTTAAAACCTATGTATTGATATGTCTCCGTAAGGGAATCAAGTGTGTCTAGACTGGCATAAACATGGCAGCCAGAATCAGCTCAAACCCACTATAAAAAGGAATTTCAAAAACAAAACAAAAAAAATGTGAAATTCTTTACAATTCCTTCAGGGTCTCTGATGAAACCTGGAATGACCCTATGTACAAGGACAGCTGGATGTGGCATAAGGCTGGACACTTGGGTCTGAGAGGATTGGTGAGATTGGGTGAGAAAATGCAGATTCTTTAAAGCACAAATGCCTGGCACCCATTCCATGGGTCCCAACTCTCCAGGTTGAAGGGAATATTACTACAGTTATAACATGTACGGGAAACCTAGAGAACGGACACACTGTGAATACGAAAGGTTTCTAAAACTCAACGAATAGTCCCTCTCCTGGTGCTCCGGTTTGACTTTCCATCTGCTTTACTATCAATCTCCCAACTTGGAGAGACAGCCCCTTTAACCTGCTGGTTCGCACAGGTTGCCAATTTGGCAGAGGATGAAAGGGAAGAGGGAGAAACAATGAGAGAGTAGCTGTTAGGCATTTGGACGGGCACATATCACTGTAATTTCCCGGCAGGAAGAAGAATTAACCAAAGTCTCAGCCACCCACCGGGAACCAGTATAGGTCCTGAACCAAAATTTTGGACTTGCGGTCAGCTCACAGAAAACGAGTTGAAAAATGGAGCTCAGGGGCACAGCAATTCACAAACTGGCCGAATAATAAAGGACAACTATCATCCAAAAATCTGTTGAGGGAAGGCAACGAGGCGGACTTGAAAGCGAGGCAGAATAGCAGGAAACAGATTTCAAGAGGTACGTTGGAATCGCCTTTAAAGCACAGGAAGAGGGGCACAACTTCGACAATGATGCACTTGGCCAAAAAGGGCGTATGAGTTTTCTCCTGAATATATTCAGGAGAAAACGCATACGCCCTTTTAGGCCAAGCAAGCAAGCGGGCAATGCAAATCTGCACTACAAAGAAGTATCACTTCCCACCGGTCAAAAGGGACATCCACAAAATGTGTAAAAACCAGAAAGGCAAGAAAGGCCCTGTAGAACAGGGAGCCTTGTTATGCTGATGGGTGGGATGTAAATTGCCAACTGCCTCTCTGGAGGAGTGCATTGTGTTCCCTAAAACAAGTAAACAACAGAGCTACAGAGCCAAGGGCACTTCAAGTCTAGGGAATATACCTTGGGAAAACTGAAAATCAATAAGACAGAGCCACCCCAAAATTTAGGGCTGCACTGCTTACAAGGACCTCAACTTGGGTACACCTTAAATATCCCAGGAAATATAAAAATGGTTCAAAAAATTGTGGTACTTACGTACGATGGAATATCCCTCAGCCATGAAATCAATGTCATAAGACCAGTAGCAGCAAAATGGGTGGATTCAGGTACGATGATTCTAAGTGAAATAAGTCACAGAGAAAAAGAAACATATCATAAGATATCACTTATGAAGATCCTGTAAACCTGGCTACACATGAACTGAGTTAGGAAAGAGAACAGTTTCCCACATTTAGAAAACGCACTTATGCCTGCTTAAGGGGGAAGGAGAGGTGGGGTGATGCATAAAACCAGAGTTTGATATAAGCACAGGTACCGTTCCAAAAACCAACTATGGAATAGACAAGACCTACACCTTCCTCAGTGAAAGGGACTCAAAACCCCATATTTCCCGCAGAGGAATATATCTGACTGGTAAGAATCTTAAAACATATGTATTGATATGTCTCCGTAAGGGAATCAAGTGTGTCTAGACTGACATAAACATGGCAGCGAGAATCAGCTCAAACCCACTATAAAAGGGAATTTCAAAAACAAAACAAAAAAACTGGGAAATTCTTTACAATTCCTTCAGGGTCTCTGATGAAACATGGAATGACCGTATGTACAACGACAGCTGGATGTGGCATAAGGCTGGACACTTGGGACTGAGAGGATTGGTGAGATTGGGTGAGCAAATGCAGACCCTTTAAAGCAATAATGCATGGCACCCATTCCATGGGTCCCAACTCTCCAGGTTGAAGGGAATATTACTACAGTTATAACATGTACGGGAAACCTAGGGAACGGACACACTGTGAATACGAAAGGTTTCTAAAACTCAACGAATAGTCCCTCTCCTGGTGCTCCGGTTTGACTTTCCATCTGCTTTACTATCAACCTCCCACCTTGTAGAGACAGCCCCTTTAACCTCCTGGTTCGCAAAGGTTTCCAATTTGGCAGAGGATGAAAGGGAAGAGGGAGAACCAATGAGAGAGTAGCTGTTAGGCATTTGTACGGGCCCATATCACTGTAATTTCCCGGCAGGAAGAAGAATTAACCAAAGTCTCAGCCACCCACCGGGAACCAGTATAGGTCCTGAACCAAAATTTTGGACTTGCGGTCAGCTCACCAAAAACGAGTTGAAAAATGGAGCTCAGGGGCACAGCAATTCACAAACTGGCCGAGTAATAAAGGACAACTATCGTCCAAAAATCTGTTGAGGGAAGGCAACGAGGCGGACTTGAATGCGAGGCAGAATAGCAGGAAACAGATTTCAAGAGGTACGTTGGAATCGCCTTTAAAGCACAGGAAGAGGGGCACAACTTCGACAATGATGCACTTGGCCAAAATGGGCGTTTGCGTTTTCTCCTGAATATATTCAGGAGAAAACGCATACGCCCTTTTTGGCCAAGCAAGCAAGCGGGCAATGCAAATCTGCACTACAAAGAAGTATCACTTCCGAGCGTTCAAAAGGGACATCCACAAAATGTGTAAAAACCAGAAAGGCAAGAAAGGCCCTGGAGAACAGGGAGCCTTGTTATGCTGATGGACGGGATGTAAATTGCCAACTGCCTCTCTGTAGGATTACATTGTGTTCCCTAAAACAAGTAATGAACAGAGCTACAGAGCCAGGAGCACTTCCAGTCTACGGAATATACCTTGGGAAAACTGAAAATCAATAAGACAGAGCCACCCCAAAATTTAGGGCTGCACTGCTAACAAGGACCTCACTTGGGTACAACTTAAATATCCCAGGAAATATAAAAATGGTTCAAAAAATTGTGGTACTTACGTACGATGGAATATCCCTCAGCCATGAAATCAATGTCATAAGACCAGTAGCAGCAAACTGGGTGGATTCCGGTACGATGATTCTAAGTGAAATAAGTCACAGAGAAAAAGAAACTTAACATAAGATATCACTTATGAAGATCCTGTAAACATGGCTACGCTTGAACTGAGTTAAGAAAGAGAACAGTGTCTCATATTTAGAAAACACTCTTATGCCTGCTTCAGGGGGAAGGAGAGGTGGGGTGATGCATAAAACCAGAGTTTGATATAAGCACAGGTACCGTTCCAAAAACCAACTATGGAATAGACAAGACCTACACCTTCCTCAGTGAAAGGGACTCAAAACCCCATATTTCCCGCAGAGGAATATATCTGACTAGTAAGAATCTTAAAACCTATGTATTGATATGTCTCCGTAAGGGAATCAAGTGTGTCTAGACTGGCATAAACATGGCAGGGAGAATCAGCTCAAACCCACTCTAAAAAGGAATTTCAAAAACAAAAACAAAAAAAAACTGGGAAATTCTTTACAATTCCTTCAGGGTCTCTGATGAAACCTGGAATGACCCTATCTATAATGACAGCTGGAAGTGGCATAAGGCTGGACACTTGGGACTGAGAGGATTGGTGAGATTGGGTGAACAAATGCAGACCCTTTAAAGCAATAATGCATGGCACCCATTCCATGGGTCCCAACTATCCAGGTTGAAGGGAATATTACTACAGTTATAACATGTACGGGAAACCTAGAGAATGGACACACTGTGAATACGAAAGGTTTCTAAAACTCAATGAATAGTCCCTCTCCTGGTGCTCCGGTTTGACTTTCCATCTGCTTTACTATCAACCTCCCAACTTGGAGAGACAGCCCCTTTAACCTCCTGGTTCGCACAGGTTGCCAATTTGGCAGAGGATGAAAGGGAAGAGGGAGAACCAATGAGAGAGTACCTGATAGGCATTTGGACGGGCACATATCACTGTTATTTCCCGGCAGGAAGAAGAATTAACCAAAGTCTCAGCCCCCCACCGGGAACCAGTATAGGTCCTGAACCAAAATTTTGGACTTGCGGTCAGCTCACCAAAAACGAGTAAAAAATGGAGCTCAGGGGCACAGCAATTCACAAACTGGCCAAGTAATAAAGGACAACTATCGTCCAAAAATCTGTTGAGGGAAGGCAACAAGGCGGACTTGAAAGCGAGGCAGAATAGCAGGAAACAGATTTCAAGAGGTACGTTGGAATTGCCTTTAAAGCACAGGAAGAGGGGCACAACTTCGACAATGATGCACTTGGCCAAAAAGGGCGTATGCGTTTTCCCCTGAATATATTCAGGAGAAAACGCATACGCCCTTTTTGGCCAAGCAAGCAAGCGGGGAATGCAAATCTGCACTACAAAGAAGTATCACTTCCCACCGGTCAAAAGGGACATCCACAAAATGTGTAAAAACCAGAAAGGCAAGACAGGACCTGGAGAACAGGGAGCCTTGTTATGCTGATGGGCAGGATGTAAATTGCCCACTGCCTCTCTGGAGGAGTGCATTGTGTTCCCTAAAACAAGTAAATAACAGAGCTACAGAGCCAAGGGCACTTCCAGTCTAGGGAATATACCTTGGGAAAACTGAAGATCAATAAGACAGAGCCACCCCAAAATTTAGGGCTGCACTTCTTACAAGGACCTCAACTTGGGTACAACTTAAATATCCCAGGAAATATAAAAATGGTTCAAAAAATTGTGGTACTTACGTACGATGGAATATCCCTCAGCCATGAAATCAATGTCATAAGACCAGTAGCAGCAAAATGGGTGGATTCAGGTACGATGATTTAAATGAAATATGTCACAGAGAAAAAGAAACTTATCATAAGATATCACTTATGAAGATCCTGTAAACATGGCTACACTTGAACTGAGTTAGGAAAGAGAACAGTGTCTCACATTTAGAAAACACTCTTATGCCTGCTGAAGGGGGAAGGAGAGGTGGGGTGATGCATAAAACCAGAGTTTGATATAAGCACAGGTACCATTCCAAAAACCAACTATGGAATAGACAAGACCTACACCTTCCTCAGTGAAAGGGACTCAAAACCCCATATTTCCCGCAGAGGAATATATCTGACTAGTAAGAATCTTAAAACCTATGTATTGATATGTCTCCGTAAGGGAATCCAGTGTGTCTAGACTGGCATAAATATGGCAGCGAGAATCAGCTCAAACCCACTATAAAAAGTAATTTCAAAAATAAAACAAAAAAACTGGGAAATTCTTTACAATTCCTTCAGGGTCTCTGATGAATCCTGGAATGACCCTATCTACAATGACAGCTGGATGTGGCATAAGGCTGGACACTTGGGGCTGAAAGGATTGGTGAGATTGGGTGAGCAAATGCAGACACTTTAAAGCAATAATGCATGGCACACATTCCATGGGTCCCAACTCTCCAGGTTGAAGAGAATATTACTACAGTTATATCATGTACGGGAAACCTAGAGAACGGACACACTGTGAATACGAAAGGTTTCTAAAACTCAACGAATAGTCCCTCTCCTGGTGTTCCGGTTTGACTTTCCATCTGCTTTACTATCAACCTCCCAACTTGGAGAGACAGCCCCTTTAACCTCCTGGTTCGCACAGGTTGCCAATTTGGCACAGGATGAAAGGGAAGAGGGAGAACCAATGAGAGAGAAGCTGATAGGCATTTGGACGGGCACATATCACTGTAATTTCCCGGCAGGAAGAAGAATTAACCAAAGTGTCAGCCCCCCACCGGGAACCAGTATAGGTCCTGAACCAAAATTTTGGACTTGCGTTCAGCTCACCAAAAACGAGTTGAAAAATGGAGCTCAGGGGCACAGCAATTCACAAACTGGCCGAGTAATAAAGGACAACTATCGTCCAAAAATCTGTTGAGGGAAGGCAACGAGGCGGACTTGAAAGCGAGGCAGAATAGCAGGAAACAGATTTCAAGCGGTACGTTGAAATCGCCTTTAAAGCACAGGAAGAGGGGCACAACTTCGACAATGATGCACTTGACCAAAAAGGGCGTATGCGTTTTCTCCTGAATATATTCAGGAGAAAACGCATACGCCCTTTTTGGCCAAGCAAGCAAGCGGGGAATGCAAATCTGCACTACAAAGAAGTATCACTTCCCACCGGTCAAAAGGGACATCCAAAAAATGTGTAAAAACCAGAAAGGCAAGACAGGCCCTGGAAAACAGGGAGCCTTGTTATGCTGATGGGCGGGATGTAAATTGCCAACTGCCTCTCTGGAGGAGTACATTGTGTTCCCTAAAACAATAAAGAACAGAGCTACAGAGCCAAGGGCACTTCCAGTCTAGGGAATATACCTTGGGAAAACTGAAGATCAATAAGACAGAGCCACCCCAAAATTTAGGGCTGCACTGCTTACAAGGACCTCAACTTGGGTACACCTTAAATATCCCAGGAAATATAAAAATGGTTCAAAAAATTGTGGTACTTACGTACGATGGAATATCCCTCAGCCATGAAATCAATGTCATAAGACCAGTAGCAGCAAAATGGGTGGATTCAGGTACGATGATTCTAAGTGAAATAAGTCACAGAGAAAAAGAAACTTATCATAAGATATCACTTATGAAGATCCTGTAAACATGGCTACACTTGAACTGAGTTAGGAAAGAGAACAGTGTCTCACATTTAGAAAACACTCTTATGCCTGCTTAAGGGGGAAGGAGAGGTGGGGTGATGCATAAAACCAGAGTTTGATATAAGCACAGGTACCGTTCCAAAAACCAACTATGGAATAGACAAGACCTACACGTTCCTCAGTGAAAGGGACTCAAAACCCCATATTTCCCGCAGAGGAATATATCTGACTAGTAAGAATCTTAAAACCTATGTATTGATATGTCTCCGTAAGGGAATCAAGTGTGTCTAGACTGGCATAAACATGGCAGCTAGAATCAGCTCAAACCCACTATAAAAAGGAATTTCAAATATAAAACAAAACAACTGGGAAATTCTTTACAATTCCTTCAGGGTCTCTGATGAAACCTGGAATGACCCTATTTACAACGACAGCTGGATGTGGCATAGGGCTGGACACTTGGGACTGAGAGCATTGGTGAGATTGGGTGAGCAAATACAGACCCTTTAAAGCAATAATGCATGGCACCCATTCCATGGGTCCCAACTCTCCAGGTTGAAGGGAATATTACTACAGCTATAACATGTACGGGAAACCTAGAGAACGGACACACTGTGAATACGAAAGGTTTCTAAAACTCAACGAATAGTCCCTCTCCTGGTGCTCCGGTTTGACTTTCCATCTGCTTTACTCTCAACCTCCCAACTTGCAGAGACAGCCCCTTTAACCTCCTGGTTCACACAGGTTGCCAATTTGGCAGAGGATGAAAGGGAAGAGGGAGAACCAATGAGAGAGTAGCTGTTAGGCATTTGGACGGGCACATATCACTGTAATTTCCCGGCAGGAAGAAGAATTAACCAAAGTCTCAGCCACCCACCGGGAACCAGTATAGGTCCTGAACCAAAATTTTGGACCTGCGGTCAGCTCACCAAAAACGAGTTGAAAAATGGAGCTCAGGGGCACAGCAATTCACAAACTGGCAGAGTAATAAAGGTCAACTATCGTCCAAAAATCTGTTGAGGGAAGGCAACGAGGCGTACTTGAAAGCGAGGCAGAATAGCAGGAAACAGATTTCAAGAGGTACGTTGGAATCGCCTTTAAAGCACAGGAAGAGGGGCACAACTTCGACAATGATGCACTTGGCCAAAAAGGGCGTATGCGTCTTCTCCTGAATATATTCAGGAGAAAACGCATACGCCCTTTTTGGCCAAGCAAGCAAGCGGGCAATGCAAATCTGCACTACAAACAAGTATCACTTCCCACCGGTCAAAAGGGACATCCACAAAATGTGTAAAAACCAGAAAGGCAAGACAGGCCCTGGAGAACAGGGAGCCTTGTTATGCTGATGGGCGGGATGTAAATTGCCAACTGCCTCTCTGGAGGAGTACATTGTGTTCCCAAAAACAAGTAAAGAACAGAGCCACAGAGCCAAGGGCACTTCCAGTCTAGGGAATATACCTTGGGAAAACTGAAGATCAATAAGACAGAGCCACCCCAAAATTTAGGGCTGCACTGCTTACAAGGACCTCAACTTGGGTACACCTTAAATAATCCAGGAAATATAAAAATGGTTCAAAAAATTGTGGTACTTACGTACGATGGAATATCCCTCAGCCATGAAATCAATGTCATAAGACCAGTAGCAGCAAAATGGGTGGATTCAGGTACGATGATTCTAAGTGAAATAAGTCACAGAGAAAAAGAAACTTATCATAAGATATCACTTATGAAGATCCTGTAAACATGGCTACACTTGAACTGAGTTAGGAAAGAGAACAGTGTCTCACATTTAGAAAACACTCTTATGCCTGCTTAAGGGGGAAGGAGAGGTGGGGTGATGCATAAAACCAGAGTTTGATATAAGCACAGGTACCGTTCCAAAAACCAACTATGGAATAGACAAGACCTACACGTTCCTCAGTGAAAGGGACTCAAAACCCCATATTTCCCGCAGAGGAATATATCTCACTAGTAAGAATCTTAAAACCTATGTATTGATATGTCTCCGTAAGGGAATCAAGAGTGTCTAGACTGGCATAAACATGGCAGCTAGAATCAGCTCAAACCCACTATAAAAAGGAATTTCAAATATAAAACAAAACAACTGGGAAATTCTTTACAATTCCTTCAGGGTCTCTGATGAAACCTGGAATGACCCTATCTACAACGACAGCTGGATGTGGCATAGGGCTGGACACTTGGGACTGAGAGCATTGGTGAGATTGGGTGAGCAAATACAGACCCTTTAAAGCAATAATGCATGGCACCCATTCCATGGGTCCCAACTCTCCAGGTTGAAGGGAATATTACTACAGCTATAACATGTACGGGAAACCTAGAGAACGGACACACTGTGAATACGAAAGGTTTCTAAAACTCGACGAATAGTCCCTCTCCTGGTGCTCCGGTTTGACTTTCCATCTGCTTTACTATCAACCTCCCAACTTGGAGAGATAACCTCTTTAACCTCCTGGTTCGCACAGGTTGCCAATTTGGCAGAGGATTAAAGGGAAGAGGGAGAACCAATGAGAGAGTAGCTGTTAGTCATTTGGACGGGCACATATCACTGTAATTTCCTGGCAGGAAGAAGAATTAACCAAAGTCTCAGCCCCCCACCGGGAACCAGTATAGGTCCTGAACCAAAATTTTGGACTTGCGGTCAGCTCACCAAAAACGAGTTGAAAAATGGAGCTCAGGGGCACAGCAATTCACCAACTGGCCGTGTAATAAAGGACAACTATCGTCCAAAAATCTGTTGAGGGAACGCAACGAGGCGGACTTGAAAGCGAGGCAGAATAGCAGGAAACAGATTTCAAGAGGTACGTTGGAATCGCCTTTAAAGCACAGGAAGAGGGGCACAACTTCGACAATGATGCACTTGGCCAAAAAGTGCGTATGCGTTTTCTCCTGAATATTCAGCAGAAAACGCATACGCCCTTTTTGGCCAAGAAAGCAAGCGGGCAATGCAAATCTGCACTACAAAGAAGTATCACTTCCCACTGGTCAAAAGGGACATCCACAAAATGTGTAAAAACCAGAAAGGGAAGACAGGCCCTGGAGAACAGGGAGCCTTGTTATGCTGATGGACGGGATGTAAATTGCCAACTGCCTCTCTGGAGGAGTACATTGTATTCCCTAAAACAAGTAAAGAACAGAGCTACAGAGCCAAGGTCACTTCCAGTCTAGGGAATATACCTTGGGAAAACTGAAAATCAATAAGACAGAGCCACCCCAAAATTTAGGGCTGCACTGCTTACAAGGACCTCAAATTGGGTACACCTTAAATATCCCAGGAAATATAAAAATGGTTTAAAAAATTGTGGTACTTACGTACGATGGAATATCCCTCAGCCATGAAATCAATGTCATAACTCCAGTAGAAGCAAAATGGGTGGATTCAGGTACGATGATTCTAAGTGAAATAAGTCACAGAGAAAAAGAAACTTATCATAAGATATCACTTATGAAGATCCTGTAAACATAGATACACCTGAACTGAATTAGGAAAGAGAAGAATGTCTCACATTTAGAAAACACTCTTATGCCTGCTTAAGGGGGAAGGAGAGGTGGGGTGATGCATAAAACCAGAGTTTGATATAAGCACAGGTACCGTTACAAAAACCAACTATGGGATAGACAAGACCTACACCTTCCTCAGTGAAAGGGACTCAAAACCCCAAATTTCCCTCAGAGGAATATATCTGACTAGTAAGAATCTTAAAACCTATGTATTGATATGTCTCCGTAAGGGATTCAAGTGTGTCTAGACTGGCATAAACATGGCAGCGAGAATCAGCTCAAACCCACTATAAAAAGGAATTTCAAAAACAAAACAAAAAAACTGGGAAATTCTTTACAATTGCTTCAGCATCTCTGATGAAACCTGGAATGACCCTATCTACAATGACAGCTGGATGTGGCATAAGGAGGGACACCTGGGACTGAGACGATTGGTGAGATTGGGTGAGCAAATGCAGACCATTTAAAGCACAAATGCCTGGCACCCATTCCATGGGGCCCAACTCTCCAGGTTGAAGGGAATATTACTACAGCTATAACATGTACGACAAACCTAGAGAACGGACACACTGTGAATACGAAAGGTTTCTAAAACTCAACGAATAGTCCCTCTCGTGGTGCTCCGGATTTACTTTCCATCTGTTTTACTATCAAACTCCCAACTTGGGGAGACAGCCCCTTTAACCTCCTGGTTCGCATAGGTTGCCAATTTGGCAGAGGATGAAAGGGAAGAGGGAGAACCAATGAGAGAGTAGCTGTTAGACATTTGGACAGGCACATATCACTGTAATTTCCCGGCAGGAAGAAGAATTAACCAAAGTCTCAGCCACCCACTGGGAACCAGTATATGTCCTGAACGAAAATTTTGGACTTGCGGTCAGCTCACCAAAAACGAGTTGAAAAATGGAGCTCAGGGGCACAGCAATTCACATACTGGCCGAGTAATAAAGGACAACTATCGTCCAAAAATCTGTTGAGGGAAGCCAACGAGGCGGACTTGAAAGCGAGGCAGAATAGCAGGAAACAGATTTCAAGAGCTAAGTTGGAATCGCCTTTAAAGCACAGGAAGAGGGGCACAACTTCGACAATGATGCACTTGGCCAAAAAGGGCATATGCGTTTTCTCCTGAATATATTCAGGAGAAAACGCATACGCCCTTTTTTGCCAAGCAAGCAAGTGGGCAATGCAAATCTGCACTACAAAAAGTATCACTTCCCACCGGTCAAAAGGGACATCCACAAAATGTGTAAAAACCAGAAAGGCAAGACAGGCCCTGGATAACAGGGAGCATTGTTATGCTGATGGGCGGGATGTAAATTGCCAACTGCCTCTCTGGACCAGTGCATTGTGTTCCCTAAAACAAGTAAAGAACAGAGCTACAGAGCCAAGGGCACTTCCAGGCTAAGGAATATACCTTGGGAAAACTGAAAATCAATAAGACAGAGCCACACCAAAATTTAGGGCGGCACTGCTTACAAGGACCTCAACTTGGGTACACCTTAAATATCCCAGGAAATATAAAAATGGTTCAAAAAATTGTGGTACTTACGTACGATGGAATATCCCTCAGCCATGAAATCAATGTCATAAGACCAGTAGCAGCAAAATGGGTGGATTCAGGTACGATGATTCTAAGTGAAATAAGTCACAGAGAAAAAGAAACTTATCATAAGATATCACTTATGAAGATCCTGTAAACATGGCTACACTTGAACTGAGTTAGGAAAGAGAACAGTGTCTCACATTTAGAAAACACTCTTATGCCTGCTTAAGGGGGAAGGAGAGGTGGGGTGATGCATAAAACCAGAGTTTGATATAAGCACAGGTACCGTTCCAAAAACCAACTATGGAATAGACAAGACCTACACGTTCCTCAGTGAAAGGGACTCAAAACCCCATATTTCCCGCAGAGGAATATATCTCACTAGTAAGAATCTTAAAACCTATGTATTGATATGTCTCCGTAAGGGAATCAAGAGTGTCTAGACTGGCATAAACATGGCAGCTAGAATCAGCTCAAACCCACTATAAAAAGGAATTTCAAATATAAAACAAAACAACTGGGAAATTCTTTACAATTCCTTCAGGGTCTCTGATGAAACCTGGAATGACCCTATCTACAACGACAGCTGGATGTGGCATAGGGCTGGACACTTGGGACTGAGAGCATTGGTGAGATTGGGTGAGCAAATACAGACCCTTTAAAGCAATAATGCATGGCACCCATTCCATGGGTCCCAACTCTCCAGGTTGAAGGGAATATTACTACAGCTATAACATGTACGGGAAACCTAGAGAACGGACACACTGTGAATACGAAAGGTTTCTAAAACTCGACGAATAGTCCCTCTCCTGGTGCTCCGGTTTGACTTTCCATCTGCTTTACTATCAACCTCCCAACTTGGAGAGATAACCTCTTTAACCTCCTGGTTCGCACAGGTTGCCAATTTGGCAGAGGATTAAAGGGAAGAGGGAGAACCAATGAGAGAGTAGCTGTTAGTCATTTGGACGGGCACATATCACTGTAATTTCCTGGCAGGAAGAAGAATTAACCAAAGTCTCAGCCCCCCACCGGGAACCAGTATAGGTCCTGAACCAAAATTTTGGACTTGCGGTCAGCTCACCAAAAACGAGTTGAAAAATGGAGCTCAGGGGCACAGCAATTCACAAACTGGCCGTGTAATAAAGGACAACTATCGTCCAAAAATCTGTTGAGGGAACGCAACGAGGCGGACTTGAAAGCGAGGCAGAATAGCAGGAAACAGATTTCAAGAGGTACGTTGGAATCGCCTTTAAAGCACAGGAAGAGGGGCACAACTTCGACAATGATGCACTTGGCCAAAAAGTGCGTATGCGTTTTCTCCTGAATATTCAGCAGAAAACGCATACGCCCTTTTTGGCCAAGAAAGCAAGCGGGCAATGCAAATCTGCACTACAAAGAAGTATCACTTCCCACCGGTCAAAAGGGACATCCACAAAATGTGTAAAAACCAGAAAGGCAAGACAGGCCCTGGAGAACAGGGAGCCTTGTTATGCTGATGGACGGGATGTAAATTGCCAACTGCCTCTCTGGAGGAGTACATTGTATTCCCTAAAACAAGTAAAGAACAGAGCTACAGAGCCAAGGTCACTTCCAGTCTAGGGAATATACCTTGGGAAAACTGAAAATCAATAAGACAGAGCCACCCCAAAATTTAGGGCTGCACTGCTTACAAGGACCTCAAATTGGGTACACCTTAAATATCCCAGGAAATATAAAAATGGTTTAAAAAATTGTGGTACTTACGTACGATGGAATATCCCTCAGCCATGAAATCAATGTCATAACTCCAGTAGAAGCAAAATGGGTGGATTCAGGTACGATGATTCTAAGTGAAATAAGTCACAGAGAAAAAGAAACTTATCATAAGATATCACTTATGAAGATCCTGTAAACATAGATACACCTGAACTGAATTAGGAAAGAGAAGAATGTCTCACATTTAGAAAACACTCTTATGCCTGCTTAAGGGGGAAGGAGAGGTGGGGTGATGCATAAAACCAGAGTTTGATATAAGCACAGGTACCGTTACAAAAACCAACTATGGGATAGACAAGACCTACACCTTCCTCAGTGAAAGGGACTCAAAACCCCAAATTTCCCTCAGAGGAATATATCTGACTAGTAAGAATCTTAAAACCTATGTATTGATATGTCTCCGTAAGGGATTCAAATGTGTCTAGACTGGCATAAACATGGCAGCGAGAATCAGCTCAAACCCACTATAAAAAGGAATTTCAAAAACAAAACAAAAAAACTGGGAAATTCTTTACAATTCCTTCAGGGTCTCTGACGAAACGTGGAATGACCCTATCTACAATGACAGCTGGATGTGGCATAAGGAGGGACACTTGGGACTGAGACGATTGGTGAGATTGGGTGAGCAAATGCAGACCATTTAAAGCACAAATGCCTGGCACCCATTCCATGGGGCCCAACTCTCCAGGTTGAAGGGAATATTACTACAGCTATAACATGTACGTCAAACCTAGAGAACGGACACACTCTGAATACGAAAGGTTTCTAAAACTCAACGAATAGTCCCTCTCGTGGTGCTCCGGATTTACTTTCCATCTGTTTTACTATCAAACTCCCAACTTGGGGAGACAGCCCCTTTAACCTCCTGGTTCGCATAGGTTGCCAATTTGGCAGAGGATGAAAGGGAAGAGGGAGAACCAATGAGAGAGTAGCTGTTAGACATTTGGACAGGCACATATCACTGTAATTTCCCGGCAGGAAGAAGAATTAACCAAAGTCTCAGCCACCCACTGGGAACCAGTATATGTCCTGAACGAAAATTTTGGACTTGCGGTCAGCTCACCAAAAACGAGTTGAAAAATGGAGCTCAGGGGCACAGCAATTCACATACTGGCCGAGTAATAAAGGACAACTATCGTCCAAAAATCTGTTGAGGGAAGCCAACGAGGCGGACTTGAAAGCGAGGCAGAATAGCAGGAAACAGATTTCAAGAGCTACGTTGGAATCGCCTTTAAAGCACAGGAAGAGGGGCACAACTTCGACAATGATGCACTTGGCCAAAAAGGGCATATGCGTTTTCTCCTGAATATATTCAGGAGAAAACGCATACGCCCTTTTTTGCCAAGCAAGCAAGTGGGCAATGCAAATCTGCACTACAAAAAGTATCACTTCGCACTGGTCAAAAGGGACATCCACAAAATCTGTAAAAACCAGAAAGGCAAGACAGGCCCTGGATAACAGGGAGCCTTGTTATGCTGATGGGCGGGATGTAAATTGCCAACTGCCTCTCTGGACCAGTGCATTGTGTTCCCTAAAACAAGTAAAGAACAGAGCTACAGAGCCAAGGGCACTTCCAGGCTAAGGAATATACCTTGGGAAAACTGAAAATCAATAAGACAGAGCCACACCAAAATTTAGGGCGGCACTGCTTACAAGGACCTCAACTTGGGTACACCTTAAATATCCCAGGAAATATAAAAATGGTTCAAAAAATTGTGGTACTTACGTACGATGGAATATCCCTCAGCCATGAAATCAATGTCATAAGACCAGTAGCAGCAAAATGGGTGGATTCAGGTACAATGATTCTAAGTGAAATAAGTCACACAGAAAAAGAAACTTATCATAAGATATCACTTTTGAAGATCCTGTAAACATGGCTACACTTGAACTGAGTTAGGAAAGAGAACAGTGTCTCACATTTAGAAAACACTCTTATGCCTGCTTAAGGGGGAAGGAGAGGTGGGGTGATGCATAAAACCAGAGTTTGATATAAGCACAGGTACCGTTCCAAAAACCAACTATGGAATAGACAAGACCTACACCTTCCTCAGTGAAAGGGACTCAAAACCCCATATTTCCCGCAGAGGAATATATCTGACTAGTAAGAATCTTAAAACCTATGTATTGATATGTCTCCGTAAGGGAATCAAGTGTGTCTAGACTGGCATAAACATGGCAGCGAGAATCAGCTCAAACCCACTATAAAAAGGAATTTCAAAAACAAAACAAAAAAACTGGGAAATTCTTTACAATTCCTTCAGGGTCTCTGACGAAACGTGGAATGACCCTATCTACAATGACAGCTGGATGTGTCATAAGGCTGGACACTTGGGACTGAGAGGATTGGTGAGATTGGGTGAGCAAATGCAGACGCTTTAAAGCAATAATGCATGGCACCCATTCCATGGGTCCCAACTCTCCAGGTTGAAGGGAATATTACTACAGTTATAACATGTACGGGAAACCTAGAGAACGGACACACTGTGAATACGAAAGGTTTCTAAAACTCAACGAATAGTCCCGCTCCTGGTGCTCCGGTTTGACTTTCCATCTGCTTTACTGTCAACCTCCCAACTTGGAGAGACAGCCCCTTTAACCTCCTGGTTCGCACAGGTTTCCAATTTGGCAGAGGATGAAAGGGAAGAGGGAGAACCAATGAGAGAGTATCTGTTAGGCATTTGGACGGGCCCATATCACTGTAATTTCCCGGCAGGAAGAAGTATTAACCAAAGTCTCAGCCACCCACCGGGAACCAATAAAGGTCCTGAACCAAAATTTTGGATTTGCGGTCAGCTCACAAAAAACGAGTTGAAAAATGGAGCTCAGGGGCACAGCAATTCACAAACTGGCCGAGTAATAAAGGACAACTATCGTCCAAAAATCTGTTGAGGGAAGGCAACGAGGCGGACTTGAAAGCGAGGCAGAATAGCAGGAAACAGATTTCAAGAGGTACGTTGGAATCGCCTTTAAAGCACAGGAAGAGTGGCACAACTTCGACAATGATGCACTTGGCCAAAAAGGGCGTATGCGTTTTCTCCTGAATATATTCAGGAGAAAACGCATACGCCCTTTTTGGCCAAGCAAGCAAGCGGGCAATGCAAATCTGTACTACAAAGATGTATCACTTCCCACCGGTCAAAAGGGACATCCACAAAATGTGTAAAAACCAGAAAGGCAAGACAGGCTCTGGAGAATAGGGAGCCTTGTTATGCTGATGGGCGGGATGTAAATTGCCAACTGCCTCTCTGGAGGAGTGCATTGTGTTCCCTAAAACAAGTAAACAACAGAGCTACAGAGCCAAGGGCACTTCCAGTCTAGGGAATATACCTTGGGAAAACTGAAAATCAATAAAACAGAGCCACCCCAAAATTTAGGGCTGCACTGCTTACAAGGACCTCAACTTGGGTACACCTTAAATATCCCAGGAAATATAAAAATGGTTCAAAAAATTGTGGTACTTACGTACGATGGAATATCCCTCAGCCATGAAATCAATGTCATAAGACCAGTAGCAGCAAAATGGGTGGATTCAGGTACGATGATTCTAAGTGAAATAAGTCACACAGAAAAAGAAACTTATCATAAGATATCACTTATGAAGATCCTGTAAACATGGCTACACTTGAACTGAGTTAGGAAAGAGAACAGTGTCTCACATTTAGAAAACACTCTTATGCCTGCTTAAGGGGGAAGGAGAGGTGGGGTGATGCATAAAACCAGAGTTTGATATAAGCACAGGTACCGTTCCAAAAACCAACTATGGAATAGACAAGACCTACACCTTACTCAGTGAAAGGGTCTCAAAACCCCATATTTAACGCAGAGGAATATATCTGACTAGTAAGAATCTTAAAACCTATGTATTGATATGTCTCCATAAAAGAATCAAGTGTGTTTAGACTGGCATAAACATGGCAGCGAGAATCAGCTCAAACCCACTATAAAAAGGAATTTCAAAAACAAAACAAAAAAACTGGGAAATTCTTTACAATTCCTTCAGGGTCTCTGATGAAACCTGGAATGACCCTATCTACAAGGACAGCTGGATGTGGCATAAGGAGGGACACTTGGGACTGAGACGATTGGTGAGATTGGGTGAGCAAATGCAGACCCTTTAAAGCAATAATGTATGGCACCCATTCCATGGGTCCGAACTCTCCAGGTTGAAGGGAATATTACTACAGCTATAACATGTACGGGAAACCTAGAGAACGGACACACTGTGAATACTTAAGGTTTCTAAAACTCAACGAATAGTCCCTCTCCTGGTGCTCCGGTTTGATTTTCCATCTGCTTTACTATCAACCTCCCAACTTGGAGAGACAGCCCCTTTAACCTCCTGGTTCGCACAGGTTGCCAATTTGGCAGAGGATGAAAGGGAAGAGGGAGAACCAATGAGAGAGTAGCTGTTAGGCATTTGGACGGGCACATATCACTGTAATTTCCTGGCAGGAAGAAGAATTAACCAAAGTCTCAGCCCCCCAATGGGAACCAGTATAGGTTCTGAACGAAAATTTTGGACGTGCGGTCAGCTCACCAAAAACGAGTTGAAAAATGGAGCTCAGGGGCACAGCAATTCACAAACTGGCCGAGTAATAAAGGACAACTATGGTCCAAAAATCTGTTGAGGGAAGCCAACGAGGCGGACTTGAAAGCGAGGCAGAAGAACAGGAAACAGATTTCAAGAGGTACGTTGGAATCGCCTTTAAAGCACAGGAAGAGGGGCACAACTTCGACAATGATGCACTTGGCCAAAAAGTGCGTATGCGTTTTCTCCTGAATATATTCAGCAGAAAACCCATACGCCCTTTTTGGCCTAGCAAGCAAGCGGGCAATGCAAATCTGCACTACAAAGAAGTATCACTTCCCACCGGTCAAAAGGGACATCCACAAAATGTGTAAAAACCAGAAAGGCAAGACAGGCCCTGGAGAACAGGGAGCCTTGTTATGCTGATGGACGGGATGTAAATTGCCAACTGCCTCTCTGGAGGAGTACATTGTATTCCCTAAAACAAGTAAAGAACAGAGCTACAGAGCCAAGGTCACTTCCAGTCTAGGGAATATACCTTGGGAAAACTGAAAATCAATAAGACAGAGCCACCCCAAAATTTAGGGCTGCACTGCTTAGAAGGACCTCAAATTGGGTACACCTTAAATATCCCAGGAAATATAAAAATGGTTTAAAAAATTGTGGTACTTACGTACGATGGAATATCCCTCAGCCATGAAATCAATGTCATAAGACCAGTAGCAGCAAAATGGGTGGATTCAGGTACGATGATTCTAAGTGAAATAAGTCACACAGAAAAAGAAACTTATCATAAGATATCACTTATGAAGATCCTGTAAACATGGCTACACTTGAACTGAGTTAGGAAAGAGAACAGTGTCTCACATTTAGAAAACACTCTTATACCTGCTTAAGGGGGAAGGAGAGGTGGGGTGATGCATAAAACCAGAGTTTGATATAAGCACAGGTACCGTTCCAAAAACCAACTATGAATAGACAAGACCTACACCTTCCTCAGTGAAAGAGACTCAAAACGCCATATTTCCCGCAGAGGAATATATCTGACTAGTAATAATCTTAAAACCTATGTATTGATATGTCTCTGTAAGGGAATCAAGTGTGTCTAGACTGGCATAAACATGGCAGTGAGAACCAGCTCAAACACACTATAAAAAGGAATTTCAAAAACAAAACAAAAAAACTGGGAAATTCTTTACAATTCCTTCAGGGTCTCTGATGAAACCTGGAATGACCCTATCTACAACGACAGCTGGATGTGGCATAAGGCTGTACACTTGGGACTGAGACGATTGGTGAGATTGGGTGAGCAAATGCAGACCCTTTAAAGCAATAATGCATGGCACCCATTCCATGGGTCCCAACTCTCCAGGTTGCAGGGAATATTACTACAGATATAACATGTACGGGAAACCTAGAGAACGGACACACTGTGAATACGAAATGTTTCTAAAACTCAACGAATAGTCCCTCCTCTGGTGCTCCGGTTTGACTTTCCATCTGCTTTACTATCAATCTCCCAACTTGGAGAGACAGCCCCTTCAACCTCCTGCTTCACACAGGTTTCCAATTTGGCAGAGGATGAAAGGGAAGAGGGAGAACCAATGAGAGAGTAGATGTTAGGCGTTTGAACGGGCACATATCACTCAAACTTCCCGACAGGAAGAAGAATTAACCAAAGTCTCAGCCACCCACCGGGAACCAGCATAGGTCCTGAACCAAAATTTTGGACTTGCGGTCAGCTCACCAAAAACGAGTTGAAAAATGGAGCTCAGGGGCACAGCAATTCACAAACTGTCCGAGTAATAAAGGACAACTATCGTCCAAAAATCTGTTGAGGGAAGGCAACGAGGTGGACTTGAAAGCGAGGCAGAATAGCAGGAAACAGATTTCAATAGGTACGTTGGAATCGCCTTTAAAGCACAGGAAGAGGGGCACAACTTCGACAATGATGCACTTGGCCAAAAAGTGCGTATGTGTTTTCTCCTGAATATATTCAGCAGAAAACGCATACGCCCTTTTTGGCCAAGAAAGCAAGCGGGCAATGCAAATCTGCACTACAAAGAAGTATCACTTCCCTCCGGTCAAAAGGGACATCCACAAAATGTGTAAAAACCAGAAAGGCAAGACAGGCCCTGGAGAACAGGGAGCCTTGTTATGCTGATGGACGGGATGTAAATTGCAAACTGCATCTCTGGAGGAGTACATTGTATTCCCTAAAACAAGTAAAGAACAGAGCTACAGAGCCAAGGTCACTTCCAGTCTAGGGAATATACCTTGGGAAAACTGAAAATCAATAAGACAGAGCCACCCCAAAATTTAGGGCTGCACTGCTTACAAGGACCTCAACTTGGGTACACCTTAAATTTCCCAGGAAATATAAAAATGGTTCAAAAAATTGTGGTACTTACGTACGATGGAATATCCCTCAGCCATGAAATCAATGTCATAAGACCAGTAGCAGCAAAATGCGTGGATTCAGGTACGGTGATTCTAAGTGAAATAATTCACAGAGAAAAAGAAACTTATCATAAGATATCACTTATGAAGATCCTGTAAACATGGCTACACTTGAACTGAGTTAGGAAAGAGAACAGTGTCTCACATTTAGAAAACACTCTTATGCCTGCTTAAGGGGGAAGGAGAGGTGGGGTGATGCATAAAACCAGAGTTTGATATAAGCACAGGTACCGTTCCAAAAACCAACTATGGAATAGACAAGACCTACACCTTCCTCAGTGAAAGGGACTCAAAACCCCATATTTCCCGCAGAGGAATATATCTGACTGGTAAGAATCTTAAAACATATGTATTGATATGTCTCCGTAAGGGAATCAAGTGTGTCTAGACTGACATAAACATGGCAGCGAGAATCAGCTCAAACCCACTATAAAAGGGAATTTCAAAAACAAAACAAAAAAACTGGGAAATTCTTTACAATTCCTTCAGGGTCTCTGATGAAACATGGAATGACCGTATGTACAACGACAGCTGGATGTGGCATAAGGCTGGACACTTGGGACTGAGAGGATTGGTGAGATTGGGTGAGCAAATGCAGACCCTTTAAAGCAATAATGCATGGCACCCATTCCATGGGTCCCAACTCTCCAGGTTGAAGGGAATATTACTACAGTTATAACATGTACGGGAAACCTAGGGAACGGACACACTGTGAATACGAAAGGTTTCTAAAACTCAACGAATAGTCCCTCTCCTGGTGCTCCGGTTTGACTTTCCATCTGCTTTACTATCAACCTCCCACCTTGTAGAGACAGCCCCTTTAACCTCCTGGTTCGCAAAGGTTTCCAATTTGGCAGAGGATGAAAGGGAAGAGGGAGAACCAATGAGAGAGTAGCTGTTAGGCATTTGTACGGGCCCATATCACTGTAATTTCCCGGCAGGAAGAAGAATTAACCAAAGTCTCAGCCACCCACCGGGAACCAGTATAGGTCCTGAACCAAAATTTTGGACTTGCGGTCAGCTCACCAAAAACGAGTTGAAAAATGGAGCTCAGGGGCACAGCAATTCACAAACTGGCCGAGTAATAAAGGACAACTATCGTCCAAAAATCTGTTGAGGGAAGGCAACGAGGCGGACTTGAATGCGAGGCAGAATAGCAGGAAACAGATTTCAAGAGGTACGTTGGAATCGCCTTTAAAGCACAGGAAGAGGGGCACAACTTCGACAATGATGCACTTGGCCAAAATGGGCGTTTGCGTTTTCTCCTGAATATATTCAGGAGAAAACGCATACGCCCTTTTTGGCCAAGCAAGCAAGCGGGCAATGCAAATCTGCACTACAAAGAAGTATCACTTCCGAGCGTTCAAAAGGGACATCCACAAAATGTGTAAAAACCAGAAAGGCAAGAAAGGCCCTGGAGAACAGGGAGCCTTGTTATGCTGATGGACGGGATGTAAATTGCCAACTGCCTCTCTGTAGGATTACATTGTGTTCCCTAAAACAAGTAATGAACAGAGCTACAGAGCCAGGAGCACTTCCAGTCTACGGAATATACCTTGGGAAAACTGAAAATCAATAAGACAGAGCCACCCCAAAATTTAGGGCTGCACTGCTAACAAGGACCTCACTTGGGTACAACTTAAATATCCCAGGAAATATAAAAATGGTTCAAAAAATTGTGGTACTTACGTACGATGGAATATCCCTCAGCCATGAAATCAATGTCATAAGACCAGTAGCAGCAAACTGGGTGGATTCCGGTACGATGATTCTAAGTGAAATAAGTCACAGAGAAAAAGAAACTTAACATAAGATATCACTTATGAAGATCCTGTAAACATGGCTACGCTTGAACTGAGTTAAGAAAGAGAACAGTGTCTCATATTTAGAAAACACTCTTATGCCTGCTTCAGGGGGAAGGAGAGGTGGGGTGATGCATAAAACCAGAGTTTGATATAAGCACAGGTACCGTTCCAAAAACCAACTATGGAATAGACAAGACCTACACCTTCCTCAGTGAAAGGGACTAAAAAACCCCATATTTCCCGCAGAGGATTATATCTGAGTAGTAAGAATCTTAAAACCTATGTATTGATATGTCTCCGTAAGGGAATCAAGTGTGTCTAGACTGGCATAAACATGGCAGCGAGAATCAGATCGAACCCACTATAAAAGGAATTTCAAAAACAAAACAAAAAAACTGGGAAATTCTTTACAATTCCTTCAGGGTCTCTGATGAAACTTGGAATGACCCTATCTACAATGACAGCTGGATGTGGCATAAGGAGGGACACTTGGGACTGAGACGATTGGTGAGATTGGGTGAGCAAATGCAGACACTTTAAAGCACAAATTCCTGGCACCCATTCCATGGGTCCCAACTCTCCAGGTTCAAAGGAATATTACTACAGCTATAACATGTACGGGAAACCTAGAGAACGGACACACTGTGAATACGAAAGGTTTCTAAAACTCAACGAATAGTCCCTCTCCTGCTGCTCCGGTTTGACTTTCCATCTGCTTTACTATCAACCTCCCAACTTGGAGAGACAGCCCCTTTAACCTCCTGGTTCGCACAGGTGGCCAATTTGGCAGAGGATGAAAGGGAAGAGGGAGAACCAATGAGAGAGTAGCTGTTAGGCATTTGGACGGGCACATATCACTGTAATTTCCCAGCAGGAAGAATAATTAACCAAAGTTTCAGCCACCCACCGGGAACCAGTGTAGGCCCTGAACCAAAATTTTGGATATGCGGTCAGCTCACCAAAAACGAGTTGAAAAATGGAGCTCAGGGGCACAGCAATTCACAGACTGGCCGAGTAATAAAGGACAACTATCGTCCAAAAATCTGTTGAGGGAAGGCACCGAGGCGGACTTGAAAGTGAGGCAGAATAGCAGGAAACAGATTTCAAGAGGTACGTTGGAATCGCCTTGAAAGCACAGGAAGAGGGGCACAACTTAGACAATGATGCACTTGGCCAAAAAGGGCGTATGCATTTTCTCCTGAATATATTCAGGAGAAAACGCATACACCCATTTTGGCCAAGCAAGCAAGCGGGCAATGCAAATCTGCACTACAAAGAAGTATCACTTCCCACCGGTCAAAAGGGACATCCACAAAATGTGAAAAACCAGAAAGGCAAGACAGGCCCTGGAGAACAGGGAGCGTTGTTATGCTGATGGGCGGGATGTAAATTGCAAACTGCCTCTCTGGAAGAGTGCATTGTGTTCCCTAAAACAAGTAAACAACAGAGCTACAGAGCCAAGGGCAACTTCCAGTCTAGGGAATATACCTTTGGAAAACTGAAAAACAATAGACAGAGCCACCCCAAAATTTAAGGTTGCACTGCTTACAAGGACCTCAACTTGGTTACACCTTAAATATCCCAGGAATATAAAAATGGTTCAAAAAATTGTGGTACTTACGTACGATGGAATATCCCTCAGCCATGAAATCAATGTCATAAGACCAGTAGCAACAAACTGGGTGGATTCAGGTATGATGATTCTAAGTGAAATAAGTCACAGAGAAAAAGAAACTTATCATAAGATATCACTTATGAAGATCCTGTAAACATGGCTACACTTGAACTGAGTTAGGAAAGAGAACAGTGTCTCACATTTAGAAAACACTCTTATGCCTGCTTAAGGGGGAAGGAGAGGTGGGGTGATGCATAAAACCAGAGTTTGATATAAGCACAGGTACCGTTCCAAAAACCAACTATGGAATAGACAAGACCTACACCTTCTTCAGTGAAAGGCACTCAAAACCCCATATTTCCCGCAGAGGAATATATCTGAGTAGTAAGAATCTTAAAACCTATGTATTGATATGTCTCCGTAAGGGAATCAAGTGTGTCTAGACTGGCATAAACATGGCAGCGAGAATCAGCTCAAACCCACTATAAAAAGGAATTTCCAAAACAAAACAAAAAAACTGGGAAATTCTTTACAATTCCTTCAGGGTCTCTGATGAAACCTGGAATGACCCTATCTACAATGGCAGCTGGATGTGGCATAAGGAGGGACACTTCGGACTGAGACGATTGGTGAGATTGGGTGAGCAAATGCAAAACCTTTACAGCACAAATGCCTGGCACCCATTCCATGTGTCCCAACTCTCCAGGTTCAAGGGAATATTACTACAGATATAACATGTACGGGAAACCTAGAGAACGGACACACTGTGAATACAAAAGGTTTCTAAAACTCAACGAATAGTCCCTCTCCTGGTGCTCCAGTTTGACTTTCCATCTGCTTTACTATCAACCTCCCAACTTGGAGAGACAGCCCCTTTAACCTCCTGGTTCGCACAGGTTGCCAATTTGGCAGAGGATGAAAGGGAAGAGGGAGAACGAATGAGAGAGTAGCTGTTAGGCATTTGGACGGGCACATATCACTGTAATTTCCCGGCAGGAAGAAGAATTAACCAAAGTCTCAGCCACCCACCGGGAACGAGTATAGGTCCTGAACCAAAATTTTGGACTTAAGGTCAGCTCACCAAAAACGAGTTGAAAAATGGAGCTCAGGGGCACAGCAATTCACAAACTGGCCGAGTAATAAAGGACAACTATCGTCCAAAAATCTGTTGAGGGAAGGCAACGAGGCAGACTTGAAAGCGAGGCAGAATAGCAGGAAACAGATTTCAAGAGGTACGTTGGAATCACCTTTAAAGCACAGGAAGAGGGGCACCACTTCGACAACGATGCACTTGGCCAAAAAGGGCGTATGCGTTTTCTCCTGAATATATTCAGGAGAAAACGCATACGCCCTTTTTGGCCAAGCAAGCAAGCGGGCAATGCAAATCTGCACTACAAAGAAGTATCACTTCCCACCGGTCAAAAGGGACATCCACAAAATGTGTAAAAACCAGAAAGGCAAGACAGGACCTGGAGAACAGGGAGCCTTGTTATGATGATGGGCGGGATGTAAATTGCCAACTGCCTTTCTGGAGGAGTGCATTGTGTTCCCTAAAACAAGTAAACAACAGAGCTACAGAGCCAAGGGCACTTCCAGTCTAGGGAATACACCTTGGGAAAACTGAAAATCAATAAGACAGAGCCACCCCAAAATTCAGGGCTGCACTGCTTACAAGGACCTCAACTTGGGTACACCTTAAATATCCCAGGAAATATAAAAATGGTTCAAAAAATTGTGGTACTTACGTACGATGAAATATCCCTCAGCAATGAAATCAATGTCATAAGACCAGTAGCAGCAAAATGGGTGGATTCAGGTACGATGATTCTAAGTGAAATAAGTCACAGAAAAAAAGAAACTTACCATAAGATATCACTTATGAAGATCCTGTAAACATGGCTACACTTGAACTGAGTTAGGAAAGAGAACAGTGTCTCACATTTAGAAAACACTCTTATGCCTGCTTAAGGGGGAAGGAGAGGCGGGGTGATGCATAAAACCAGAGTTTGATATAAGTACAGGTACCGTTACAAAAACCAACAATGGAATAGACAAGACCTACACCTTCCTCAGTGAAAGGGACTCAAAACCCCATATTTCCCGCAGAGGAATATATCTGAGTAGGAAGAATATTAAAACCTATGGATTGATATGTCTCCGTAAGGGAATCAAGTGTGTCTGGACTGGCATAAACATAGCAGCGAGAATCAGCTCAAACCCACTATAAAAAGGAATTTCAAAAACAAAACAAAAAAACTGGGAAATTCTTTACAATTCCTTCAGGGTCTCTGATGAAACCTGGAATGACCCTATCTACAACGAAAGCTGGATGTGGCATAAGGCTGGACACTTGGGACTGAGAGGATTGGTGAGATTGGGTGAGCAAATGCAGACCCTTTAAAGCAATAATGCATGGCACCCATTACATGGGTCCCAACTCTCCAGGTTGAAGGGAATATTACTACAGTTATAACATGTACGGGAAACCTAGAGAAAGGACACACTGTGAATACGAAAGGTTTCTAAAACTGAAAGAATAGTCCCTTGCCTGGTGCTCTGGTTTGACTTTCCATCTGCTTCACTATCAACCTCCCAAGTTGGAGAGACAGCCCCTTTAAACTCCTGGTTCGCACAGGTTGCCAATTTGGCAGAGGATGAAAGGGAAGAGGGAGAACTAATGAGAGAGTAGCTGTTAGGCATTTGAACGGGCACATATCACTGTAATTTCCCGGCAGGAAGAAGAATTAACCAAAGTCTCAGCCACCCACCGGGAACCAGTATAGATCCTGAACCAAAATTTTGGACTTGCGGTCAGCTCACCAAAAACGAGTTGAAAAATTGACCTCAGGGGCACAGCAATTCACAAACTGGCCGAGTAATAAAGGACAACTATCGTCCAAAAATCTGTTGAGGGAAGGCAACGAGGCGGACTTGAAAGCGAGGCAGAAGAGCAGGAAACAGATTTCAACAGGTACGTTGGAATCGCCTTTAAAGCACAGGAAGAGGGGCACAACTTCGACAATGATGCACTTGGTCAAAAAGGGCGTATGCGTTTCCTCCTGAATATATTCAGGAGGAAAAGCATACACACTTTTTGGCCAAGCAAGCAAGCGGGCAATGCAAATCTGCACTACAAAGAAGTATCACTTCCCACCGGTCAAAAGGGACATCCACAAAATGTGTAAAAACCAGAAAGGCAAGACAGGACCTTGAGAACAGGGAGCCTTGTTATGATGATGGGCGGGATGTAAATTGCCAACTGCCTCTCTGGAAGAGTGTATTGTGTTCCCTAAAACAAGTAAACAACAGAGCTACAGAGCCAAGGGCACTTCCAGTCTAGGGAATACACCTTGGGAAAACTGAAAATCAATAAGACAGAGCCACCCCAAAATTTAGGGCTGCACTGCTTACAAGGACCTCAACTTGGGTACCCCTTATATATCACCGGAAATATAAAAATGGTTCAAAAAATTGTGGTACATACGTACGATGGAATATCCCTCAGCCAAGAAATCAATGTCATAAGTCCAGTAGAAGCAAAATGGGTGGATTCAGGTACGATGATTCTAAGTGAAATAAGTCACACAGAAAAAGAAACTTATCATAAGATATCACTTATGAAGATCCTGTAAACATGGCTACACGTGAACTGAGTTAGGAAAGAGAAGAAAATCTCACATTTAGAAAACACTCTTATGCCTGCTTAAGGGGGAAGGAGAGGTGGGGTGATGCATAAAACCAGAGTCTGATATAAGCACAGGTACTGTTCCAAAAACCAACTATGGAATAGACAAGACCTACACCTTCCTCAGTGAAAGGGACTCAAAACCCCATATTTCCCGCAGAGGAATATATCTGAGTAGTAAGAATCTTAAAGCCTATGTATTGATATGTCTCCGTAAGGGAATCAAGTGTGTCTAGACTGGCATAAACATGGCAGCGAGAATCAGCTCAAACCCACTATAAAAAGGAATTTCAAAAACAAAACAAAAAAACTGGGAAATTCTTTACAATTCCTTCAGGGTCTCTGATGAAACCTGGAATGACACTATCTACAATGACAGCTGGATGTGGCATAAGGAGGGACACTTGGGACTGAGAGGATTGGTGAGATTGGGTGAGCAAATGCAAAACCTTTACAGCACAAATGCCTGGCACCCATTCCATGTGTCCCAATTCTCCAGGTTGAAGGGAATATTACTACAGTTATAACATGTACGGGAAACCTAGAGAAAGGACACGTTGTGAATACGAAAGGTTTCTAAAACTCAACGAATAGTCCCTCTCCTGGTGCTCCGGTTTGACATTCCATCTGCTTTACTATCAACCTCCCAACTTGGAGAGACAGCCCCTTTAACCTCCCGGTTCGCACAGGTTGCCAATTTGGCAGAGGATGAAAGGGAATAGGGAAAACCAATGAGAGAGTAGCTGTTAGGCATTTGGACGGGCACATATCACTGTAATTTCCCGGCAGGAAGAAGAATTAACCAAAGTCTCAGCCACCCACCGGGAACCAGTATAGTTCCTGAACCAAAATTTTGGACTTGCGGTCAGCTCACCAAAAACGAGTTGAAAAATGGAGCTCAGGGGCACAGCAATTCACAAACTGTCCGAGTAATAAATGACAACTATCGTCCAAAAATCTGTTGAGGGAAGGCAACGAGGTGGACTTGAAAGCGAGGCAGAATAGCAGGAAACAGATTTCAATAGGTACGTTGGAATCGCCTTTAAAGCACAGGAAGAGGGGCACAACTTCGACAATGATGCACTTGGCCAAAAAGTGCGTATGTGTTTTCTCCTGAATATATTCAGCAGAAAACGCATACGCCCTTTTTGGCCAAGCAAGCAAGCGGGCAATGCAAATCTGCACTACAAAGAAGTATCACTTCCCACCGGTCAAAAGGGACATCCACAAAATGTGTAAAAACCAGAAAGGCAAGACAGGCCCTGGAGAACAGGGAGCCTTGTTATGCTGATGGACGGGATGTAAATTGCAAACTGCATCTCTGGAGGAGTACATTGTATTCCCTAAAACAAGTAAAGAACAGAGCTACAGAGCCAAGGGCACTACCAGTCTAGGGAATATACCTTGGGAAAACTGAAAATCAATAAGACAGAGCCACCCCAAAATTTAGGGCTGCACTGCTTACAAGGACCTCAAATTGGGTACACCTTAAATTTCCCAGGAAATATAAAAATGGTTCAAAAAATTGTGGTACTTACGTACGATGGAATATCCCTCAGCCATGAAATCAATGTCATAAGACCAGTAGCAGCAAAATGCGTGGATTCAGGTACGGTGATTCTAAGTGAAATAATTCACAGAGAAAAAGAAACTTATCATAAGATATCACTTATGAAGATCCTGTAAACATGGCTACACTTGAACTGAGTTAGGAAAGAGAACAGTGTCTCACATTTAGAAAACACTCTTATGCCTGCTTAAGGGGGAAGGAGAGGTGGGGTGATGCATAAAACCAGAGTTTGATATAAGCACAGGTACCGTTCCAAAAACCAACTATGGAATAGACAAGACCTACACCTTCCTCAGTGAAAGGGACTCAAAACCCCATATTTCCCGCAGAGGAATATATCTGACTGGTAAGAATCTTAAAACATATGTATTGATATGTCTCCGTAAGGGAATCAAGTGTGTCTAGACTGACATAAACATGGCAGCGAGAATCAGCTCAAACCCACTATAAAAGGGAATTTCAAAAACAAAACAAAAAAACTGGGAAATTCTTTACAATTCCTTCAGGGTCTCTGATGAAACATGGAATGACCGTATGTACAACGACAGCTGGATGTGGCATAAGGCTGGACACTTGGGACTGAGAGGATTGGTGAGATTGGGTGAGCAAATGCAGACCCTTTAAAGCAATAATGCATGGCACCCATTCCATGGGTCCCAACTCTCCAGGTTGAAGGGAATATTACTACAGTTATAACATGTACGGGAAACCTAGGGAACGGACACACTGTGAATACGAAAGGTTTCTAAAACTCAACGAATAGTCCCTCTCCTGGTGCTCCGGTTTGACTTTCCATCTGCTTTACTATCAACCTCCCACCTTGGAAAGACAGCCCCTTTAACCTCCTGGTTCGCAAAGGTTTCCAATTTGGCAGAGGATGAAAGGGAAGAGGGAGAACCAATGAGAGAGTAGCTGTTAGGCGTTTGTACGGGCCCATATCACTGTAATTTCCCGGCAGGAAGAAGAATTAACCAAAGTCTCAGCCACCCACCGGGAACCAGTATAGGTCCTGAACCAAAATTTTGGACTTGCGGTCAGCTCACCAAAAACGAGTTGAAAAATGGAGCTCAGGGGCACAGCAATTCACAAACTGGCCGAGTAATAAAGGACAACTATCGTCCAAAAATCTGTTGAGGGAAGGCAAGGAGGCGGACTTGAATGCGAGGCAGAATAGCAGGAAACAGATTTCAAGAGGTACGTTGGAATCGCCTTTAAAGCACAGGAAGAGGGGCACAACTTCGACAATGATGCACTTGGCCAAAATGGGCGTTTGCGTTTTCTCCTGAATATATTCAGGAGAAAACGCATACGCCCTTTTTGGCCAAGCAAGCAAGCGGGCAATGCAAATCTGCACTACAAAGAAGTATCACTTCCGAGCGTTCAAAAGGGACATCCACAAAATGTGTAAAAACCAGAAAGGCAAGAAAGGCCCTGGAGAACAGGGAGCCTTGTTATGCTGATGGACGGGATGTAAATTGCCAACTGCCTCTCTGTAGGAGTACATTGTGTTCCCTAAAACAAGTAATGAACAGAGCTACAGAGCCAGGAGCACTTCCAGTCTACGGAATATACCTTGGGAAAACTGAAAATCAATAAGACAGAGCCACCCCAAAATTTAGGGCTGCACTGCTAACAAGGACCTCACTTGGGTACAACTTAAATATCCCAGGAAATATAAAAATGGTTCAAAAAATTGTGGTACTTACGTACGATGGAATATCCCTCAGCCATGAAATCAATGTCATAAGACCAGTAGCAGCAAACTGGGTGGATTCAGGTACGATGATTCTAAGTGAAATAAGTCACAGAGAAAAAGAAACTTAACATAAGATATCACTTATGAAGATCCTGTAAACATGGCTACACTTGAACTGAGTTAAGAAAGAGAACAGTGTCTCATATTTAGAAAACACTCTTATGCCTGCTTCAGGGGGAAGGAGAGGTGGGGTGATGCATAAAACCAGAGTTTGATATAAGCACAGGTACCGTTCCAAAAACCAACTATGGAATAGACAAGACCTACACCTTCCTCAGTGAAAGGGACTAAAAAACCCCATATTTCCCGCAGAGGATTATATCTGAGTAGTAAGAATCTTAAAACCTATGTATTGATATGTCTCCGTAAGGGAATCAAGTGTGTCTAGACTGGCATAAACATGGCAGCGAGAATCAGCTCGAACCCACTATAAAAGGAATTTCAAAAACAAAACAAAAAAACTGTGAAATTCTTTACAATTCCTTCAGGGTCTCTGATGAAACTTGGAATGACCCTATCTACAATGACAGCTGGATGTGGCATAAGGAGGGACACTTGGGACTGAGACGATTGGTGAGATTGGGTGAGCAAATGCAGACACTTTAAAGCACAAATTCCTGGCACCCATTCCATGGGTCCCAACTCTCCAGGTTCAAAGGAATATTACTACAGCTATAACATGTACGGGAAACCTAGAGAACGGACACACTGTGAATACGAAAGGTTTCTAAAACTCAACGAATAGTCCCTCTCCTGCTGCTCCGGTTTGACTTTCCATCTGCTTTACTATCAACCTCCCAACTTGGAGAGACAGCCCTTTTAACCTCCTGGTTCGCACAGGTGGCCAATTTGGCAGAGGATGAAAGGGAAGAGGGAGAACCAATGAGAGAGTAGCTGTTAGGCATTTGGACGGGCACATATCACTGTAATTTCCCAGCAGGAAGAATAATTAACCAAAGTTTCAGCCACCCACCGGGAACCAGTGTAGGCCCTGAACCAAAATTTTGGATATGCGGTCAGCTCACCAAAAACGAGTTGAAAAATGGAGCTCAGGGGCACAGCAATTCACAGACTGGCCGAGTAATAAAGGACAACTATCGTCCAAAAATCTGTTGAGGGAAGGCAACGAGGCGGACTTGAAAGTGAGGCAGAATAGCAGGAAACAGATTTCAAGAGGTACGTTGGAATCGCCTTGAAAGCACAGGAAGAGGGGCACAACTTAGACAATGATGCACTTGGCCAAAAAGGGCGTATGCATTTTCTCCTGAATATATTCAGGAGAAAACGCATACACCCATTTTGGCCAAGCAAGCAAGCGGGCAATGCAAATCTGCACTACAAAGAAGTATCACTTCCCACCGGTCAAAAGGGACATCCACAAAATGTGAAAAACCAGAAAGGCAAGACAGGCCCTGGAGAACAGGGAGCGTTGTTATGCTGATGGGCGGGATGAAAATTGCAAACTGCCTCTCTGGAAGAGTGCATTGTGTTCCCTAAAACAAGTAATCAACAGAGCTACAGAGCCAAGGGCAACTTCCAGTCTAGGGAATATACCTTTGGAAAACTGAAAAACAATAGACAGAGCCACCCCAAAATTTAAGGTTGCACTGCTTACAAGGACCTCAACTTGGGTACACCTTAAATATCCCAGGAATATAAAAATGGTTCAAAAAATTGTGGTACTTACGTACGATGGAATATCCCTCAGCCATGAAATCAATGTCATAAGACCAGTAGCAACAAACTGGGTGGATTCAGGTATGATGATTCTAAGTGAAATAAGTCACAGAGAAAAAGAAACTTATCATAAGATATCACTTATGAAGATCCTGTAAACATGGCTACACTTGAACTGATTTAGGAAAGAGAACAGTGTCTCACATTTAGAAAACACTCTTATGCCTGCTTAAGGGGGAAGGAGAGGTGGGGTGATGCATAAAACCAGAGTTTGATATAAGCACAGGTACCGTTCCAAAAACCAACTATGGAATAGACAAGACCTACACCTTCTTCAGTGAAAGGCACTCAAAACCCCATATTTCCCGCAGAGGAATATATCTGAGTAGTAAGAATCTTAAAACCTATGTATTGATATGTCTCCGTAAGGGAATCAAGTGTGTCTAGACTGGCATAAACATGGCAGCGAGAATCAGCTCAAACCCACTATAAAAAGGAATTTCCAAAACAAAACAAAAAAACTGGGAAATTCTTTACAATTCCTTCAGGGTCTCTGATGAAACCTGGAATGACCCTATCTACAATGGCAGCTGGGTGTGGCATAAGGAGGGACACTTCGGACTGAGACGATTGGTGAGATTGGGTGAGCAAATGCAAAACCTTTACAGCACAAATGCCTGGCACCCATTCCATGTGTCCCAACTCTCCAGGTTCAAGGGAATATTACTACAGATATAACATGTACGGGAAACCTAGAGAACGGACACACTGTGAATACAAAAGGTTTCTAAAACTCAACGAATAGTCCCTCTCCTGGTGCTCCAGTTTGACTTTCCATCTGCTTTACTATCAACCTCCCAACTTGGAGAGACAGCCCCTTTAACCTCCTGGTTCGCACAGGTTGCCAATTTGGCAGAGGATGAAAGGGAAGAGGGAGAACGAATGAGAGAGTAGCTGTTAGGCATTTGGACGGGCACATATCACTGTAATTTCCCGGCAGGAAGAAGAATTAACCAAAGTCTCAGCCACCCACCGGGAACGAGTATAGGTCCTGAACCAAAATTTTGGACTTAAGGTCAGCTCACCAAAAACGAGTTGAAAAATGGAGCTCAGGGGCACAGCAATTCACAAACTGGCCGAGTAATAAAGGACAACTATCGTCCAAAAATCTGTTGAGGGAAGGCAACGAGGCAGACTTGAAAGCGAGGCAGAATAGCAGGAAACAGATTTCAAGAGGTACGTTGGAATCACCTTTAAAGCACAGGAAGAGGGGCACCACTTCGACAACGATGCACTTGGCCAAAAAGGGCGTATGCGTTTTCTCCTGAATATATTCAGGAGAAAACGCATACGCCCTTTTTGGCCAAGCAAGCAAGCGGGCAATGCAAATCTGCACTACAAAGAAGTATCACTTCCCACCGGTCAAAAGGGACATCCACAAAATGTGTAAAAACCAGAAAGGCAAGACAGGACCTGGAGAACAGGGAGCCTTGTTATGATGATGGGCGGGATGTAAATTGCCAACTGCCTTTCTGGAGGAGTGCATTGTGTTCCCTAAAACAAGTAAACAACAGAGCTACAGAGCCAAGGGCACTTCCAGTCTAGGGAATACACCTTGGGAAAACTGAAAATCAATAAGACAGAGCCACCCCAAAATTCAGGGCTGCACTGCTTACAAGGACCTCAACTTGGGTACACCTTAAATATCCCAGGAAATATAAAAATGGTTCAAAAAATTGTGGTACTTACGTACGATGAAATATCCCTCAGCAATGAAATCAATGTCATAAGACCAGTAGCAGCAAAATGGGTGGATTCAGGTACGATGATTCTAAGTGAAATAAGTCACAGAGAAAAAGAAACTTACCATAAGATATCACTTATGAAGATCCTGTAAACATGGCTACACTTGAACTGAGTTAGGAAAGAGAACAGTGTCTCACATTTAGAAAACACTCTTATGCCTGCTTAAGGGGGAAGGAGAGGCGGGGTGATGCATAAAACCAGAGTTTGATATAAGTACAGGTACCGTTACAAAAACCAACAATGGAATAGACAAGACCTACACCTTCCTCAGTGAAAGGGACTCAAAACCCCATATTTCCCGCAGAGGAATATATCTGAGTAGGAAGAATATTAAAACCTATGGATTGATATGTCTCCGTAAGGGAATCAAGTGTGTCTGGACTGGCATAAACATAGCAGCGAGAATCAGCTCAAACCCACTATAAAAAGGAATTTCAAAAACAAAACAAAAAAACTGGGAAATTCTTTACAATTCCTTCAGGGTCTCTGATGAAACCTGGAATGACCCTATCTACAACGAAAGCTGGATGTGGCATAAGGCTGGACACTTGGGACTGAGAGGATTGGTGAGATTGGGTGAGCAAATGCAGACCCTTTAAAGCAATAATGCATGGCACCCATTACATGGGTCCCAACTCTCCAGGTTGAAGGGAATATTACTACAGTTATAACATGTACGGGAAACCTAGAGAAAGGACACACTGTGAATACGAAAGGTTTCTAAAACTGAAAGAATAGTCCCTTGCCTGGTGCTCTGGTTTGACTTTCCATCTGCTTCACTATCAACCTCCCAAGTTGGAGAGACAGCCCCTTTAAACTCCTGGTTCGCACAGGTTGCCAATTTGGCAGAGGATGAAAGGGAAGAGGGAGAACTAATGAGAGAGTAGCTGTTAGGCATTTGAACGGGCACATATCACTGTAATTTCCCGGCAGGAAGAAGAATTAACCAAAGTCTCAGCCACCCACCGGGAACCAGTATAGATCCTGAACCAAAATTTTGGACTTGCGGTCAGCTCACCAAAAACGAGTTGAAAAATTGACCTCAGGGGCACAGCAATTCACAAACTGGCCGAGTAATAAAGGACAACTATCGTCCAAAAATCTGTTGAGGGAAGGCAACGAGGCGGACTTGAAAGCGAGGCAGAAGAGCAGGAAACAGATTTCAAGAGGTACGTTGGAATCGCCTTTAAAGCACAGGAAGAGGGGCACAACTTCGACAATGATGCACTTGGTCAAAAAGGGCGTATGCGTTTCCTCCTGAATATATTCAGGAGGAAAAGCATACACACTTTTTGGCCAAGCAAGCAAGCGGGCAATGCAAATCTGCACTACAAAGAAGTATCACTTCCCACCGGTCAAAAGGGACATCCACAAAATGTGTAAAAACCAGAAAGGCAAGACAGGACCTTGAGAACAGGGAGCCTTGTTATGATGATGGGCGGGATGTAAATTGCCAACTGCCTCTCTGGAAGAGTGTATTGTGTTCCCTAAAACAAGTAAACAACAGAGCTACAGAGCCAAGGGCACTTCCAGTCTAGGGAATACACCTTGGGAAAACTGAAAATCAATAAGACAGAGCCACCCCAAAATTTAGGGCTGCACTGCTTACAAGGACCTCAACTTGGGTACCCCTTATATATCACCGGAAATATAAAAATGGTTCAAAAAATTGTGGTACATACGTACGATGGAATATCCCTCAGCCAAGAAATCAATGTCATAAGTCCAGTAGAAGCAAAATGGGTGGATTCAGGTACGATGATTCTAAGTGAAATAAGTCACACAGAAAAAGAAACTTATCATAAGATATCACTTATGAAGATCCTGTAAACATGGCTACACGTGAACTGAGTTAGGAAAGAGAAGAAAATCTCACATTTAGAAAACACTCTTATGCCTGCTTAAGGGGGAAGGAGAGGTGGGGTGATGCATAAAACCAGAGTCTGATATAAGCACAGGTACCGTTCCAAAAACCAACTATGGAATAGACAAGACCTACACCTTCCTCAGTGAAAGGGACTCAAAACCCCATATTTCCCGCAGAGGAATATATCTGAGTAGTAAGAATCTTAAAGCCTATGTATTGATATGTCTCCGTAAGGGAATCAAGTGTGTCTAGACTGGCATAAACATGGCAGCGAGAATCAGCTCAAACCCACTATAAAAAGGAATTTCAAAAACAAAACAAAAAAACTGGGAAATTCTTTACAATTCCTTCAGGGTCTCTGATGAAACCTGGAATGACACTATCTACAATGACAGCTGGATGTGGCATAAGGAGGGACACTTGGGACTGAGAGGATTGGTGAGATTGGGTGAGCAAATGCAAAACCTTTACAGCACAAATGCCTGGCACCCATTCCATGTGTCCCAATTCTCCAGGTTGAAGGGAATATTACTACAGTTATAACATGTACGGGAAACCTAGAGAAAGGACACATTGTGAATACGAAAGGTTTCTAAAACTCAACGAATAGTCCCTCTCCTGGTGCTCCGGTTTGACATTCCATCTGCTTTACTATCAACCTCCCAACTTGGAGAGACAGCCCCTTTAACCTCCCGGTTCGCACAGGTTGCCAATTTGGCAGAGGATGAAAGGGAAGAGGGAAAACCAATGAGAGAGTAGCTGTTAGGCATTTGGACGGGCACATATCACTGTAATTTCCCGGCAGGAAGAAGAATTAACCAAAGTCTCAGCCACCCACCGGGAACCAGTATAGTTCCTGAACCAAAATTTTGGACTTGCGGTCAGCTCACCAAAAACGAGTTGAAAAATGGAGCTCAGGGGCACAGCAATTCACAAACTGGCCGAGTAATAAAGGACAACTATCGTCCAAAAATCTGTTGAGGGAAGGCAACGAGGCGGACTTGAAAGCGAGGCAGAATAGCAGGAAACAGATTTCAAGAGGTACGTTGGAATCGCCTTTAAAGCACAGGAAGAGGGGCACAACTTCGACAATGATGCACTTGGCCAAAGAGGGCGTATGCGTTTTCTCCTGAATATATTCAGGAGAAAACGCATACGCCCTCTTTGGCCAAGCAAGCAAGCGGGCAATGCAAATCTGCACTACAAAGAAGTATCACTTCCCACCGGTCAAAAGGGACATCCACAAAATGTGTAAAAACCAGAAAGGCAAGACAGGCCCTGGAGAACAGGGAGCCTTGCTATGCTGATGGGCGGGATGTAAATTGCCAACTGCCTCTCTGGAGGAGTACATTGTGTTCCCTAAAACAAGTAAAGAACAGAGCTACAGAGCCAAGGTCACTTCCAGTCTAGGGAATATACCTTGGGAAAACTGAAAATCAATAAGACAGAGCCACCCCAAAATTTAGGGCTGCACTGCTTACAAGGACCTCAACTTGGGTACACCTTAAATATCCCAGGAAATATAAAAATGGTTCAAAAAATTGTGGTACTTACGTACGATGGAATATCCCTCAGCCATGAAATCAATGTCATAAGACCAGTAGCAGCAAAATGGGTAGATTCAGGTACGATGATTCTAAGTGAAATAAGTCACACAGAAAAAGAAACTTATCATAAGATATCACTTATGAAGATCCTGTAAACATGGCTACACTTGAACTGAGTTAGGAAAGAGAAGAATATCTCACATTTAGAAAACACTCTTATGCCTGCTTAAGGGGGAAGGAGAGGTGGGGTGATGCATAAAACCAGAGTTTGATATAAGCACAGGTACCGTTCCAAAAACCAACTATGGAATAGACAAGACCTACACCTTCCTCAGTGAAAGGGACTGAAAACCCCATATTTCCCGCAGAGGAATATATCTGACTAGTAAGAATCTTAAAACCTATGTATTGATATGTCTCCGTAAGGGAATCAAGTGTGTCTAGACTGGCATAAACATGGCAGCGAGAATCAGCTCAAACCCACTATAAAAAGGAATTTCAAAAACAAACCAAAAAACTGGGAAATTCTTTACAATTACTTCAGGGTCTCTGATTAAACCGGGAATGACCCTATCTACAACGACAGCTGGATGTGGCATAAGGATGGACACTTGGGACTGACACGATTGGTGAGATTGGGTGAGCAAATGCAGACCCTTTAAAGCAATAATGCATGGCACCCATTACATGGGTCCCAACTCTCCAGGTTGAAGGGAATATTACCACAGTTATAACATGTACGGGAAACCTAGAGAACGGACACACTGTGAATACGAAAGGTTTCTAAAACTCAACGAATTGTCCCTCTCCTGGTGCTACGGTTTGACTTTCCATCTGCTTTACTATCAACCTCCCAACTTGGAGAGACAGCCCCTTTAACCTCCTGGTTCGCACAGGTTTCCAATTTGGCAGAGGATGAAAGGGAAGAGGGAGAACCAATGATAGAGTAGCTGTTAGGCATTTGGACGGGCACATATCACTGTAATTTCCCGGCAGGAAGAAGAGTTAACCAAAGTCTCATCCACCCACCGGGAACCAGTATAGGTCCTGAACCAAAATTTTGGACTTGCGGTCAGCTCACCAAAAACGAGTTGAAAAATGGAGCTCAGGGGCACAGCAATTCACAAACTGGCCGAGTAATAAAGGACAACTATAGTCCAAAAATCTGTTGAGGGAAGGCAACGAGGCGGACTTGAAAGTGAGGCAGAATAGCAGGAAACACATTTCAAGAGGTACGTTGGAATCGCCTTTAAAGCACAGGAAGAGGGGCCCAACTTTGACAATGATGCATTTGGCCAAAAAGGGCGTATGCGTTTTCTCCTGAATATATTCAGGAGAAAACGCATACGCCCTTTTTGGCCAAGCAAGCAAGCGGGCAATGCAAATCTGCACTACAAAGAAGTATCACTTCCCACCGGTCAAAAGGGACATCCACAAAATGTGTAAAAACCAGAAAGGCAAGACAGGCCCTGGAGAACTGGAAGCCTTGTTATGCTGATGGGCGGGATGTAAATTGCCAACTGCCTCTCTGGAGGAGTGCATTGTGTTCCCTAAAACAAGTAAACAACAGAGCTACAGAGCCAAGGGGTACTTCCAGTCTAGGGAATATTCCTTGGGAAAACTGAAAATCAATAAGACAGAGCCACCCCAAAATTTAGGGCTGACTGCTTACAAGGACCTCAAATTGGGTACACCTTAAATATCCCAGGAAATATAAAAATGGTTCAAAAAATTGTGGTACTTATGTACGATGGAATATCCCTCAGCCATGAAATCAATGTCATAAGACCAGTAGCAGCAAAATGGGTGGATTCAGGTACGATGATTCTAAGTGAAATAAGTCACAGAGAAAAAGAAACTTATCATAAGATATCACTTATGAAGATCCTGTAAACATGGCTACACTTGAACTGAGTTAGGAAAGAGAGCAGTTTCTCACATTTAGAAAACACTCTTATGCCTGCTTAAGGGGGAAGGAGAGGTGGGGTGATGCATAAAACCAGAGTTTGATATAAGCACAAGTACCGTTCCAAAAACCAACTATGGAATAGACAAGACCTACACCTTCCTCAGTGAAAGGGACTCAAAACCCCATATTTCCCGCAGAGGAATATATCTGACTAGTAAGAATCTTAAAACCTACGGATTGATATGTCTCCATAAGGGAATCAAGTGTGTCTAGACTGGCATAAACATGGCAGGGAGAATCAGCTCAAACCCACTATAAAAAGGAATTTCAAAAACAAACCAAAAAAACTGGGAAATTCTTTACAATTCCTTCAGGGTCTCTGATGAAACCTGGAATGACCCTATCTACAACGACAGCTGGATGTGGCATAAGGCTGGACACTTGGGTCTGAGACGATTGGTGAGATTTGGTGAGCAAATGCAGACCCTTTAAAGCAATAATGCATGGGACCCATTCCATGGGTCCCAACTCTTCAGGTTGAAGGGAATATTACTACAATTATAACATGTACGGGAAACCTAGAGAACGGACACACTGTGAATACGAAAGGTTTCTAAAACTCAACGAATAGTCCCTCTCCTGGTGCTCTGGTTTGACTATCCATCTGCTTTACTATCAATCTCCCAACTTGGAGAGACAGCCTCTTTAACCTCCTGGTTCGCACAGGTTTCCAATTTGGCAGAGGATGAAAGGGAAGAGGGAGAACCAATGACAGAGTAGCTGTTAGGCATTTGGACGGGCACATATCACTATAACTTCCCGCCAGGAAGAAGAATTAACCAAAGTCTCAGTCACCCACCGGGAACCAGTATAGGTCTTGAACCCAAATTTTGGACTTGCGGTCATCTCACCAAAAACTAGTTGAAAAATGGAGCTCAGGGGCACAGCAATTCATAAACAGGCCACGTAATAAAGGACAACTATCGTCCAAAAATCTGTTGAGGGAAGGCACCGAGGCGGACTTGAAAGCGAGGCAGAATAACAGGAAACAGATTTCAAGAAGTACGTTGGAATCGCCTTTAAAGCACAGGAAGAGGGGCACAACTTCGACAATGATGCACTTGGCCAAAAAGAGCGTATGCGTTTTCTCCTGTATATATTCAGGAGAAAACGCATACGCCCTTTTTGGCCAAGCAAGCAAGCCGGCAATGCAAATCTGCACTACAAAGAAGTATCACTTCCCACCGGTCAAAAGGGACATCCACAAAATGTGTAAAAACCAGAAAGGCAAGACAGGCCCTGGAGAACAGTGAGCCTTGTTATGCTGATGGGCGGGATGTAAATTGCCAACTGCCTCTCTGGAGGAGTGCATTGTGTTCCCTAAAACAAGTAAACAACAGAGCTACAGAGCCAAGGGCACTTCCAGTCTAGGGAATATACCTTGGGAAAACTGAAAATCAATAAGACAGAGCCACCCCAAAATTTAGGGCTGCACTGCTTACAAGGACCTCAACTGGGGTACACCTTAAATATCCCACAAATCTAAAAATGGTTCAAAAAATTGTGGTACTTACGTACGATGGAATATCCCTCAGCCATGAAATCAATGTCATAAGACCAGTAGCAGCAAAATGGGTGGATTCAGGTACGATGATTCTAAGTGAAATAAGTCACAGAGAAAAAGAAACTTATCATAAGATATCACTTATGAAGATCCTGTAAACATGGCTACACTTGAACTGAGTTAGGAAAGAGAGCAGTTTCTCACATTTAGAAAACACTCTTATGCCTGCTTAAGGGGGAAGGAGAGGTGGGGTGATGCATAAAACCAGAGTTTGATATAAGCACAGGTACCGTTCCAAAAACCAACTATGGAATAGACAAGACCTACACCTTCCTCAGTGAAAGGGACTCAAAACTCCATATTTCCCGCAGAGGAATATATCTGACTAGTAAGAATCTTAAAACCTATGGATTGATATGTCTCCGTAAGGGAATCAAGTGTGTCTAGACTGGCATAAACATGGCAGCGAGAATCAGCTCAAACCCACTATAAAAAGGAATTTCAAAAACAAAACAAAACAACTGGGAAATTCTTTACAATTCCTTCAGGGTCTCTGATGAAACCTGGAATCACCCTATCTACAACGACAGCTGGATGTGGCATAAGGCTGGACACTTGGGACTGAGAGGATTGGTGAGATTGGGTGAGCAAATGCAGACCCTTTAAAGCAATAATGCATGGCACCCATTCCATGGGTCCCAACTCTCCAGGTTGAAGGGAATATTACTACAGTTATAACATGTACGGGAAACCTAGAGAACGGACACACTGTGAATACGAAAGGTTTCTAAAACTCAACGAATAGTCCCTCTCCTGGTGCTCCGGTTTGACATTCCATCTACTTTACTATCAATCTCCCAACTTGGAGAGACAGCCCCTTTAACCTCCTGTTTCGCACAGGTTTCCAATTTGGCAGAGGATGAAAGGGAAGAGGGAGAAACAATGAGAGAGTAGCTGTTAGGCATTTGGACGGGCACATATCACTCTAACTTCCCGGCAGGAATAAGAATTAACCAAAGTCTCAGCCACCCACCGGGAACCAGTATAGGTCCTGAATCAAAATTTTGGACTTGTGGTCAGCTCACCAAAAACGAGTTGAAAAATGGAGCTCAGGGGCACAGCAATTCACAAACTGGCCGAGTAATAAAGGACAACTATCGACCAAAAATCTGTTGAGGGAAGGCAACGAGGCGGACTTGAAAGCGAGGCAGAATAGCAGGAAACAGATTTCAAGAGGTACCTTGGAATCGCCTTTAAAACACAGGAATTGGGGCACAACTTCGACAATGATGCACTTGGCCAAAAAGGGCGTATGCGTTTTCTCCTGAATATATTCAAGAGAAAACGCATACGCCCTTTTTGGCCAAGCAAGCAAGTGGGCAATGCAAATCTGCACTACAAAGAAGTATCACTTCCCACCGGTCAAAAGGGACATCCACAAAATGGGTAAATACCAGAAAGGCAAGACAGGCCCTGGAGAACAGGGAGCCTTGTTATGCTGATGGGCGGGATGTAAATTGCCAACTGCCTCTCTGGAAGAGTGCATTGTGTTCCCTAAAACAAGTAAAGAACACAGCTACAGAGCCAAGGGCACTTCCAGTCTAGGGAATATACCTTGGGAAAACTGAAAATCAATAAGACAGAGCCACCCCAAAATTTAGGGCTGCACTGCTTACAAGGACCTCAACTGGGGTACACCTTAAATATCCCAGGAAATATAAAAATGGTTCAAAAAATTGTGGTACTTACGTACGATGGAATATCCCTCAGCCATGAAATCAATGTCATAAGACCAGTAGCAGCAAAATGGGTGGATTCAGGTACGATGATTCTAAGTGAAATAAGTCACACAGAAAAACAAACTTATCATAAGATATCACTTATGAAGATCCTGTAAACATGGCTACACTTGAACTGAGTTAGGAAAGAGAACAATGTCTCACATTTAGAAAACACTCTTATGCCTGCTTAAGGGGGAAGGAGAGGTGGGGTGATGAATAAAACCAGAGATTGATATAAGCACACGTACCGTTCCCAAAACCAACTATGGAATAGAAAGACCTACACCTTCCTCAGTGAAAGGGACTCAAAACCCCATATTTCCCGCAGAGGAATATATCTGACTAGTAAGAATCTTAAAACCTATGTATTGATATGTCTCCGTAAGGGAATCAAGTGTGTCTAGACTGGCATAAACATGGCAGCGAGAATCAGCTCAAACCCACTACAAAAAGGAATTTCAAAAACAAAACAAAACAACTGGGAAATTCTTTACAATTCCTTCAGGGTCTCTGATGAAACCTGGAATCACCCTATCTACAACGACAGCTGGATGTGGCATAAGGATGGACACTTGGGACTGAGAGGATTGGTGAGATTGGGTGAGCAAATGCAGACCCTTTGAAGCAATAATGCATGGCACCCATTCCATGGGTCCCAACTCTCCAGGTTGAAGGGAATATTACTACAGTTATAACATGTACGGGAAACCTAGAGAACGGACACACTGTGAATACGAAAGGTTTCTAAAACTCACGAATAGTCCCTCTCCTGGTGCTCTGGTTTGACTTTCAATCTGCTTTACTATCAACCTCCCAACTTGGAGAGACACACCCTTTGACCTCCTGGTTCGCACAGGTTGCCAATTTGGCAGAGGATGAAAGGGAAGAGGGAGAACAAATGAGAGAGTAGCTGTTAGGCATTTGGACGGGCACACATCACTCTAAATTCCTGGCAGGAAGAAGAATTAACCAAAGTCTCAGCCACCCACCGGGAACCAGCATAGTTCCTGAACCAAAATTTTGGACTTGCGGTCAGCTCACCAAAAACTAGTTGAAAAATAGGGCTCAGGGGCACAGCAATTCACAAACTGGCCGAGTAATAAAGGACAACTATCATCCAAAAATCTGTTGAGGAAAGGCAACGAGGCGGACTTGAAAGCGAGGCAGAATAGCAGGAAACAGATTTCAAGAGGTACGTTGGAATCGCCTTTAAAGCACAGGAAGAGGGGCACAACTTCGACAATGATGCACTTGGCCAAAAAAGGGCGTATGCGTTTTCTCCTGAATATATTCAGGAGAAAACGCATACGCCCTTTTTTGGCCAAGCAAGCAAGCGAGCAATGCAAATCTGCACTACAAAGAAGTATCACTTCCCACCGGTCAAAAGGGACATCCACAAAATGTGTAAAAACCAGAAAGGAAAGACAGGCCTTGGAGAACAGGGAGCCTTGTTATGATGATGGGCGGGATGTAAATTGCCAACTGCCTCTCTGGAGGAGTGCATTGTGTTCCCTAAAACAAGTAAAAAACAGAGCTACAGAGCCAAGGGCACTTCCAGTCTAGGGAATATTCCTTGGGAAAACTGAAAATCAATAAGACAGAGCCACCCCAATATTTAGGGCTGCACTGCTTACAAGGACTTCAACTTGGGTACACCTTAAATATCCCAGGAAATATAAAAATGGTTCAAAAAATTGTGGTACTTACATACGATGGAATATCCCTCAGCCATGAAATCAATGTCATAAGACCAGTAGCAGCAAAATGGGTGGATTCAGGTACGATGATTCTAAGTGAAATAAGTCACAGAGAAAAAGAAACTTATCATAAGATATCACTTATGAAGATCCTGTAAACATGGCTACACTTGAACTGAGTTAGGAAAGAGAACAGTGTCTCACATTTAGAAAACACTCTTATGCCTGCTTAAGGGGGAAGGAGAGGTGGGGTGATGCATAAAACCAGAGTTTGATATAAGCACAGGTACCGTTCCAAAAACCAACTATGGAATAGACAAGACCTACACCTTCCTCAGTGAAAGGGACTCAAAACCCCATATTTCCCGCAGAGGAATATATCTGACTAGTAAGAATCTTAAAACCTATGTATTGATATGTCTCCGTAAGGGAATCAAGTGTGTCTAGACTGGCATAAACATGGCAGCGAGAATCAGCTCAAACCCACGATAAAAAGGAATTTCAAAAACAAAACAAAAAAACTTGGAAATTCTTTACAATTCCTTCAGGGTCTCTGATGAAACCTGGAATCACCCTATCTACAACGACAGCTGGATGTGGCATAAGGCTGGACACTTGGGACTGAGAGGATTGGTTAGATTGGGTGAGCAAAGGCAGACCCTTTAAAGCAATAATGCATGGCACCCATTCCATGGGTCCCAACTCTCCAGGTTGAAGGGAATATTGCTACAGTTATAACATGAACGGGAAACCTAGAGAACGGACACACTGTGAATACGAAAGGTTTCTAAAACTCAACGAATAGTCCCTCTTCTGGTGCTCTGGTTTGACTTTCAATCTGCTTTACTATCAACCTCCCAACTTGGAGAGATAGACCCTTTGACCTCCTGGTTCGCACAGGTTGCCAATTTGGCAGAGGATGAAAGGGAAGAGGGAGAACCAATGAGAGAGTAGCTGTTAGGCATTTGGACGGGCACACATCACTCTAAATTCCCGGCAGGAAGAAGAATTAACCAAAGTCTCAGCCACCCACTGGGAACCAGCATAGGTCCTGAACCAAAATTTTGGACTTGCGGTCAGCTCACCAAAAACTAGTTGAAAAATGGAGCTCAGGGGCACAGCAATTCACAAACTGGCCGAGTAATAGAGGACAACTATCGTCCAAAAATCTGTTGAGGGAAGGCAACGAGGCGGACTTGAAAGCGAGGCAGAATAGCAGGAAACAGATTTCAAGAGGTACGTTGGAATCGCCTTTAAAATACAGGAATTGGGGCACAACTTCGACAATGATGCACTTGGCCAAAAAGGGCGTATGCGTTTTCTCCTGAATATATTCAGGAGAAAACGCATACGCCCTTTTTGGCCAAGCATCAAGCGGGCAATGCAAATCTGCACTACAAAGATGTATCACTTCCCACCGGTCAAAAGGGACATCCACAAAATGTGTAAAAACCAGAAAGGCAAGACAGGCCCTGGAGAATAGGGAGCCTTTTTATGATGATGGGCGGGATGTAAATTGCAAACTGCCTCTCTGGAGGAGTGCATTGTGTTCCCTAAAACAAGTAAAGAACAGAGCTACAGAGCCAAGGGCACTTCCAGTCTAGGGAATATACCTTGGGAAAACTGAAAATCAATAAGACAGAGCCACCCCAAAATTTAGGGCTGCACTGCTTACAAGGACCTCAACTTGGGTACACCTTAAATATCCCAGGAAATATAAAAATGGTTCAAAAAATTGTGGTACTTACGTACGATGGAATATCCCTCAGCCATGAAATCAATGTCATAAGACCAGTAGCAGCAAAATGGGTGGATTCAGGTACGATGATTCTAAGTGAAATAAGTCACACAGAAAAACAATCTTATCATAAGATATCACTTATGAAGATCCTGTAAACATGGCTACACTTGAACTGAGTTAGGAAAGAGAACAGTGTCTCACATTTAGAAAACACTCTTATGCCTGCTTAAGGGGGAAGGAGAGGTGGGGTGATGCATAAAACCAGAGTTTGATATAAGCACAGGTACCGTTCCAAAAACCAACTATGGAATAGACAAGACCTACACCTTCCTCAGTGAAAGGGACTCAAAACCCCATATTTCCCGCAGAGGAATATATCTGACTAGTAAGAATCTTAAAACCTATGTATTGATATGTCTCCGTAAGGGAATCAAGTGTGTCTAGACTGGCATAAACATGGCAGCGAGAATCAGCTCAAACCCACGATAAAAAGGAATTTCAAAAACAAAACAAAAAAACTGGGAAATTCTTTACAATTCCTTCAGGGTTTCTGATGAAACCTGTAATGACCCTATTTACAACGACAGCTGGATGTGGCATAAGGCTGGACACTTGGGACTGAGCGGATTGGTGAGATTGGGTGAGCAAATGCAGACCCTTTAAAGCAATAATGCATGGCACCCATTCCATGGGTCCCAACTCTCCAGGTTGAAGGGAATATTACTATAGTTATAACATGTACGAGAAACCTAGAGAACGGACACACTGTGAATACGAAAGGTTTCTAAAACTCAACGAATAGTCCCTCTCCTGGTGCTCCGGTTTGACTTTCCATCTGCTTTACTATCAATCTCCCAACTTGGAGAGACAGCCACTTCAACCTCCTGGTTCACACAGGTTTCCAATTTGGCAGAGGATGTAATGGAAGAGGGAGAACCAATGAGAGAGTAGCTGTTAGGCATTTGAACGGGCATATATCACTCTAACTTCCCGGCAGGAAGAAGAATTAACGAAAGTCTCAGCCCCCCATCGGGAACCAGCATAGGTACTGAACCAAAATTTTGGATTTGCGGTCAGCTCACCAAAACGAGTTGAAAAATGGAGCTCAGGGGCACAGCAATTCACAAACTGGCCGAGTAATAAAGGACAACTATCGTACAAAAATCTGTTGAGGGAAGGCAAAGAGATGGACTTGAAAGCGAGGCAGAATAGCAGGAAACAGATTTCAATAGGTACATTGGAATCGCCTTTAAAGCACAGGAAGTGGGGCACAACTTCGACAATGATGCACTTGGCCAAAAAGGGCGTATGCGTTTTCTCCTGAATATATTCAGGACAAAACGCATACGCCCTTTTTGGCCAAGCAAGCAAGCGGGCAATGCAAATCTGCACTACAAAGATGTATCACTTCCCACCGGTGAAAAGGGACATCCACAAAATGTGTAAAAACCAGAAAGGCAAGACAGGCCCTGGAGAACAGGGAGCCTTGTTATGCTGATGGGCGGGATGTAAATTGCCAACTGCCTCTCTGGAGGAGTGCATTGTGTTCCCTAAAACAAGTAAAGAACAGAGCTACAGAGCCAAGGGCACTTCCAGTCTAGGGAATATACCTTGGGAAAACTGAAAATCAATAAGACAGAGCCACCCCAAAATTTAGGGCTGCACTGCTTACAAGGACCTCAACTTGGGTACACCTTAAATATCCCAGGATATATAAAAATGGTTCAAAAAATTGTAGTACTTACGTACGATGGAATATCCCTCAGCCATGAAATCAATGTCATAAGACCAGTAGCAGCAAAATGGGTGGATTCAGGTACGATGATTCTAAGTGAAATAAGTCACACAGAAAAAGAAATTTATCATAAGATATCACTTATGAAGATGCTGTAAACATGGCTACACTTGAACTGAGATAGGAAAGAGAACAGTGTCTCACATTTAGAAAACACTCTTATGCCTGCTTAAGGGGGAAGGAGAGGTGGGGTGATGCATAAAACCAGAGTTTGATATAAGCACAGGTACCGTTCCAAAAACCAACTATGGAATAGACAAGACCTACACCTTCCTCAGGGAAAGGGATTCAAAACCCCATATTTCCCGCAGAGGAATATATCTGACTAGTAAGAATCTTAAAACCTATGGACTGATATGTCTCCGTAAGGGAATCAAGTGTGTCTAGACTGGCATAAACATGGCAGCGAGAATCAGCTCAAACCCACTATAAAAAGGAATTTCAAAAACAAAACAAAAAAACTGGGAAATTCTTTACAATTCCTTCAGGGTCTCTGATGAAACCTGGAATGACCCTATCTACAATGACAGCTGCATGTGGCATAAGGCTGGACACTTGGGACTGAGAGGATTGGTGAGATTGGGTGAGCAAATGCAGACCCTTTAAAGCAATAATGCATGGCACCCATTCCATGGGTCCCAACTCTCCAGGTTGCAGGGAATATTACTACAGTTATAACATGTACGGGAAACCTAGAGAATGGACACACTGTGAATACGAAAGGTTTCTAAAACTCAACGAATAGTCCCTCTCCTGGTGCTCCGGTTTGATTTTCCATCTGCTTTACTATCAACCTCCCAACTTGGAGAGACAGCCCCTTTAACCTCCTGGTTCGCACAGGTTTCCAATTTGGCAGAGGATGAAAGGGAAGAGGGAGAACCAATGAGAGAGTAGCTGTTAGGCATTTGGACGGGCACATATCACTGTAATTTCCCGGCAGGAAGAAGAATTAACCAAAGTCTCAGCCACCCACCGGGAACCAGTATAGGTCCTGAATGAAAATTTTGGACGTGCAGTCAGCTCACCAAAAACGAGTTGAAAAATGGAGCTCAGGGGCACAGCAATTCACAAACTGGCCGAGTAATAATGGACAACTATCGTCCAAAAATCTGTTGAGGGAAGCCAACGAGGCGGACTTGAAAGCGAGGCAGAAGAACAGGAAACAGATTTCATGAGGTACGTTGGAATCGCCTTTAAAGCACAGGAAAAGGGGCACAACTTCGACAATGAGGCACTTGGCCAAAAAGGGCGTATGCGTTTTCTCCTCAATATATTCAGGAGGAAACGCATACAACCTTTTTGGCCAAGGAAGCAAGCGGGCAATGCAAATCTGCACTACAAAGAAGTATCACTTTCCACCGGTCAAAAGGGACATCCACAATATCTGTAAAAACCAGAAAGGCAAGACAGGCCCTGGAGAACAGGGAGCCTTGTTATGCTGATGGGCGGGATGTAAATTGCCAACTGCCTCTATGGAGGAGTGCATTGTGTTCCCTAAAACAAGTAAACAACAGAGCTACAGAGCCAAGGGCACTTCCAGTCTAGGGATTATACCTTGGGAAAAGTGAAAATCAATAAGACAGAGCCACCCCAAAATTTAGGGCTGCACTGCTTACAAGGACCTCAACTTGGGTACACCTTAAATATCCCAGAAAATATAAAAATAGTTCAAAAAATTGTGGCACTTGCATACGATGGAATATCCCTCAGCCAAGAAATCAATGTCATAAGTCCAGTAGAAGCAAAATGGGAGGATTCAGGTACGATGATTCTAAGTGAAATATGTCACAGAGAAAAAGAAACTTATCATAAGATATCACTTATGAAGATCCTGTAAACATGGCTACACTTGAACTGAGTTAGGAAAGAGAAGAATGTCTCACATTTAGAAAACACTCTTATGCCTGCTTAAGGGGGAAGGAGAGGTGGGGTGATGCATAAAACCAGAGTTTGATATAAGCACAGGTACCGTTCCAAAAACCAACTATTGAATAGATAAGACGTACACCTTTCTCAGTGAAAGGGACTCAAAACCCCATATTTACCACAGAGGAATATATCTGAGTGGTAAGAATCTTAAAACCTATGTATTGATATGTCTCCATAAAAGAATCAAGTGTGTCTAGACTGGCATAAACATGGCAGCGAGAATCAGCTCAAACCCACTATAAAAAGGAATTTCAAAAACAAAATAAAAAAAAAGGGAAATTCTTTACAATATCTTCAGGGTCTCTGATGAAACCTGGAATGACCCTATCTACAATGGCAGCTGGATGTGGCATAAGGAGGGACACTTGGGACTGAGAGGATTGGTGAGATTGGGTGAGCAAATGCAGACCCTTTAAAGCACAAATGTCTGGCACCCATGCCATGGGGCCCAACTCTCCAGGTTGAAGGGAATATTACTACAGCTATAACATGTACGGGAAACCTAGAGAACGAACACACTGTGAATACGAAAGGTTTCTAAAACTCAACGAATAGTCCCTCTCCTGGTGCTCCAGTTTGACTTTTCATCTGCTTTAGTATCAATCTCCCAAATTGGAAAGACAGCCCCTTCAACCTCCTGCTTCACACAGGTTTAAAATTTGGCAAGGATGAAAGGGAAGAGGGAGAACCAATGAGAGAGGAGCTGTTAGGAGTTTGAACGGGCATATATCACTCTAACTTCCCGGCAGGAAGAAGAATTAACCAAAGTCTCAGCGCCCCACCGGGAACCAGCATAGGTCCTGAACCAAAATTTTGGACTAGCGGTCAGCTCACCAAAAACGAGTTGAAAAATGGAGCTCATGGGCACAGCAATTCACAAACTGGCCGAGTAATAAAGGACAACTATCGTCCAAAAATCTGTTGAGGGAAGGCAACGAGGCGGACTTGAAAGCGAGGCAGAATAGCAGGAAACAGATTTCAAGAGGTACGTTGGAATCGCCTTTAAAGCACAGGAAGAGGGGCACAACTTCGACAATGATGCACTTGGCCAAAAAGGGCGTATGTGTTTTCTCCTGAATATATTCAGGAGAAAACGCATACGCCCTTTTTGGCCAAGCAAGCAAGCGGGCAATGCAAATCTGCACTACAAAGAAGTATCACTTCCCACCGGTCAAAAGGGACATCCACAAAATGTGTAAAAACCAGAAAGGCAAGACAGGCCCTGGAGAACAGGGAGCCTTGTTATGCTGATGGGCGGGATGTAAATTGCCAACTGCCTCTCTGGAGGAGTGCATTGTGTTCCCTAAAACAAGTAAACAACAGAACTACAGAGCCAAGGGCACTTCCAGTCTAGGGAATATACCTTGGGAAAACTGAAAATCAATAAGACAGAGCCACCCCAAAATTTAGGGCTGCACTGCTTACAAGGACCTCAACTTGGGTACACCTTAAATATCCCAGGAAATATAAAAATGGTTCAAAAAATTGTGGTACTTACGTACGATGGAATATCCCTCAGCCATGAAATCAATGTCATAAGACCAGTAGCTGCAAAATGGTTGGATTCAGGTACGATGATTCTAAGTGAAATAAGTCACACAGAAAAAGAAACTTATCATAAGATATCACTTATGAAGATCCTGTAAACATGGCTACACTTGAACTGAATTAGGAAAGAGAACAGTGTCTCACATTTAGAAAACACTCTTATGCCTGCTTAAGGGGGAAGGAGAGGTGGGGTGATGCATAAAAGCAGAGTTTCATATAAGCACAGGTACCGTTCCAAAAACCAACTATGGAATAGAAAAGACCTACACCTTCCTCAGTGAAAGGGACTCAAAACCCCATATTTCCCGCAGAGGAATATATCTGACTAGTAAGAATATTAAAACCTATGTATTGATATGTATCCGTAAGGGAATCAAGTGTGTCTAGACTGGCATAAACCTGGCAGCGAGAATCAGCTCCAACCCACTATAAAAAGGAATTTCAAAAACAAAACAAAAAAACTGGGAAATTCTTTACAATTCCTTCAGGGTCTCTGATGAAACCTGGAATGACCCTATGTACAATGACTGCTGGATGTGTCATAAGGCTGGACAATTGGGACTGAGAGGATTGGTGAGATTGGGTGAGCAAATGCAGACCCTTTAAAGCAATAATGCATGGCACCCATTCCATGTGTCCCAAGTCTCCAGGTTGCAGGGAATATTACTACAGTTATAACATGTACGAGAAACCTAGAGAATGGACACACGGTGAATACGATACGTTCCTAAAACTCAACGAATAGTCCCTCTCCTGGTGCTACGGTTTGACTTTCCATCTGCTTTACTATCAACCTCCCAACTTGGAGAGACAGCCCCTTTAACCTCCTGGTTCGCACAGGTTGCCAATTTGGCAGAGGATGAAAGGGAAGAGGGAGAACCAATGAGAGAGGAGCTGTTAGGCGTTTGAACGGGCATATATCACTCTAACTTCCCGGCAGGAAGAAGAATTAACCAAAGTCTCAGCCCCCCACCGGGAACCAGCATAGGTCCTGAACCAAAATTTTGGACTAGCGGTCAGCTCACCAAAAACGAGTTGAAAAATGGAGCTCAGGGGCACAGCAATTCACAAACTGGCCGAGTAATAAAGGACAACTATCGTCCAAAAATCTGTTGAGGGAAGCCAACGAGGCGGACTTGAAAGCGAGGCAGAAGAACAGGAAACAGATTTCAAGAGGTACGTTGGAATGGCCTTTAAAGCACAGGAAGAGGGGCACAACTTCGACAATGATGCACTTGGCCAAAAAGGGCATATGCGTTTTCTCCTGAATATATTCAGGAGGAAACGCATACGCCCTTTTTGGCCAAGCAAGCAAGCGGGCAATGCAAATCTGCACTACAAAGAAGTATCACTTCCCACCGGTCAAAAGGGACATCCACAAAATGTGTAAAAACCAGAAAGGCAAGACAGGCCCTCGAGAACAGGGAGCCTTGTTATGCTGATGGGCGGGATGTAAATTGCCAACTGCCTCTATGGAGGAGTGCATTGTGTTCCCTAAAACAAGTAAACAAGAGAGCTACAGAGCCAAGGGCACTTCCAGTCTAGGGAATATACCTTGGGAAAACTGAAAATCAATAAGACAGAGCCACCCCAAAATTTAGGGCTGCACTGCTTACAAGGACCTCAACTTGGGTACACCTTAAATATCCCAGGAAATATAAAAATGGTTCAAAAAATTGTGGTACTTACGTAGGATGGAATATCCCTCAGCGAAGAAATCAATGTCATAAGTCCAGTAGAAGCAAAATGGGTGGATTCAGGTACGATGATTCTAAGTGAAATAAGTCACACAGAAAAAGAAACTTATCATAAGATATCACTTATGAAGATCCTGTAAACATGGCTACACTTGAACTGAGTTAGGAAAGAAAAGAATGTCTCACATTTAGAAAACACACTTATGCCTGCTTAAGGGGGAAGGAGAGGTGGGGTGATGCATAAAACCAGAGTTTGATATAAGTACAGGTACCATTCCAAAAACCAACTATGGAATAGACAAGACCTACACCTTCCTCAGTGAAAGGGACTCAAAACCCCATATTTCCCGCAGAGGAATATATGTGACTAGTAAGAATCTTAAAACCTATGTATTGATATGTCTCCGTAAGGGAATCAAGTGTGTCTAGACTGGCATAAACATGGCAGCGAGAATCAGCTCAAACCCACTATAAAAAGGAATTTCAAAAACAAAACAAAAAAACTGGGAAATTCTTTACAATTCCTTCAGGGTCTCTGATGAAACCTGGAATGACCCTATCTACAACGACAGCTGGATGTGGCATAAGGAGGGACACTTGGGACTGAGACGATTGGTGAGATTGGGTGAGCAAATGCAGACCATTTAAAGCAATAATGCATGGCACCCATTCCATGGGTCCCAACTCTCCAGGTTGCAGGGAATATTACTACAGTTATAACATGTACGAGAAACCTAGAGAACGGACACACTGTGAATACGAAAGGTTTCTAAAACTCAACGAATAGTCCCTCTCCTGGTGCTCCGGTTTGACTTTCCATCTGCTTTACTATCAATCTCCCAATTTGGAGAGACAGCTCCTTCAACCTCCTGCTTCACACAGGTTTCCAATTTGGCAGAGGATGAAAGGGAAGAGGGAGAACCAATGAGAGAGTAGCTGTTAGGAGTTTGAACGGGCATATATCACTCTAACTTCCCAGCAGGAAGAAGAATTAACAAAAGTCTCAGCCCCCCAACGGGAACCAGCATAGGTCCTGAACCAAAATTTTGGACTTGCGGTCAGCTCACCAAAAACGAGTTGAAAAATGGAGCTCAGGGGCACAGCAATTCACAAACTGGCCGAGTAAAAAAGGACAACTATCGTCCAAAAATCTGTTGAGGGAAGCCAACGAGGCGGACTTGAAAGCGAGGCAGAAGAACAGGAAACAGATTTCAAGAGGTACGTTGGAATCGCCTTTAAAGCACAGGAAGAGGGGTACAACTTCGACAATGATGCCCTTGGCCAAAAAGGGCATATGCGTTTCCTCCTGAATATATTCAGGAGGAAACGCATACACCCTTTTTGGCCAAGCAAGCAAGCGGGCAATGCAAATCTGCACTACAAAGAAGTATCACTTCCCACCGGTCAAAAGGGACATCCACAAAATGTGTAAAAACCAGAAATGCAAGACAGGCCCTGGAGAACAGGGAGTCTTGTTATGCTGATGGGCGGGATGTAAATTGCCAACTGCCTCTATGGAGGAGTGCATTGTGTTCCCTAAAACAAGTAAACAACAGAGCTACAGAGCCAAGGGCACTTCGAGTCTAGGGAATACACCTTGGGAAAACTGAAAATCAATAAGACAGAGCCACCCCAAAATTTAGGGCTGCACTGCTTACAAGGACCTCAACTTGGGTACACCTTATATATCCCAGGAAATATAAAAATGGTTCAAAAAATTGTGGTACTTACGTAGGATGGAATATCCCTCAGCCAAGAAATCAATGTCATAAGTCCAGTAGAAGCAAAATGGGTGGATTCAGGTACGATGATTCTAAGTGAAATAAGTCACAGAGAAAAAGAAACTTATCATAAGATATCACTTATGAAGATCCTGTAAACATGGCTACACTTGAACTGAGTTAGGAAAGAGAAGAATGTCTCACATTTAGAAAACACTCTTATGCCTGCTTATGGGGGAAAGAGAGGTGGGGTGATGCATAAAACGAGAGTTTGATATAAGCACAGGTACCGTTCCAAAAACCAACTATGGAATAGACAAGACCTACACCTTCCTCAGTGAAAGGGACTCAAAACCCCATATTTCCCTCAGAGGAATATATCTGACTAGTAAGAATCTTAAAACCTATGTATTGATATGTCTCCGTAAGGGAATCAAGTGTGTCTAGACTGGCATAAACATGGCAGCGAGAATCAGCTCCAACCACTATAAAAAGGAATTTCAAAAACAAAACAAAAAAACTGGGAAATTCTTTACAATTCCTTCAGGGTCTCTGATGAAACCTGGAATGACCCTATCTACAACGACAGCTGGATGTGGCATAAGGCTGTACACTTGGGACTGAGACGATGGGTGAGATAGGGTGAGCAAATGCAGACCCTTTAAAGCAATAATGCATGGCACCCATTCCATGGGTCCCAACTCTCCAGGTTGCAGGGAATATTACTACAGTTATAACATGTACGAGAAACCTAGAGACGGACACACTGTGAATACGAAAGGTTTCTAAAACTCAACGAATAGTCCCTCTCCTGGTGCTCCGGTTTGACTTTCCATCTGCTTTACTATCAATCTCCCAACTTGGAGAGACAGCCCCTTCAACCTCCTGCTTCACACATGTTTCCAATTTGGCAGAGGATCAAAGGGAAGAGGGAGAACTAATGAGAGAGTAGATGTTAGGCATTTGTACGGGCACATATCACTGTAATTTCCCGGCAGGAAGAAGAATTAACCAAAGTCTCAGCCACCCACCGGGAACCAGTATAGGTCCTGAACGAAAATTTTGGACGTGCGGTCAGCTCACCAAAAACGAGTTGAAAAATGGAGCTCAGGGGCACAGCAATTCAAAAACTGGCCGAGTAATAAAGGACAACTATCGTCCAAAAATCTGTTGAGGGAGGTCAACGAGGAGGACTTGAAAGCGCGCCAGAAGAACAGGAAAGAGATTTCAAGAGGTACGTTGGAATCGCCTTTAAAGCACAGGAATAGGGGCACAACTTCGACAATGATGCACTTGGCCAATAAGGGCGTATGCGTTTTCTCCTGAATATATTCAGGACAAAACGCATATGCCCTTTTTGGCCAAGCAAGCAAACGGGCAATGCAAATCTGCACTACAAAGAAGTATCACTTCCCACCGGTCAAAAGGGACATCCACAAAATGTGTAAAAACCAGAAAGGCAAGACAGGCCCTGGAGAACAGGGAGCCTTGTTATGCTGATGGGCGGGATGTAAATTGCCAACTGCCTCTATGGAGGAGTGCATTGTGTTCCCTAAAACATGTAAACAACAGAGCTACAGAGCCAAGGGCACTTCGAGTCTAGGGAATATACCTAGGGAAAACTGAAAATCAATAAGACAGAGCCACCCCAAAATTTAGGGCTGCACTGCTTACAAGGACCTCAACTTGGGTACACCTTAAATATCCCAGGAAATATAAAAATGGTTCAAAAAATGTGGTACTTACGTAGGATGGAATATCCCTCAGCCAAGAAATCAATGTCATAAGTCCAGTAGAAGCAAAATGGGGGGATTCAGGTACGATGATTCTAAGTGAAATAAGTCACACAGAAAAAGAAACTTATCATAAGATATCACTTATGAAGATCCTGTAAACATGGCTACACTTGAACTGAGTTAGGAAAGAGAACAGTGTCTCACATTTAGAAAACACTCTTATGTCTGCTTAAGGTGGAAGGAGAGGTGGGGTGGTGCATAAAACCAGAGTTTGGTATAAGCACACGTACCGTTCCAAAAACCAACTATGGAATAGACAAGACCTACACCTTCCTCAGTGAAAGGGACTCAAAACCCCATATTTCCCGCAGAGGAATATATCTGACTGGTAAGAATCTTAAAACCTATGTATTGATATGTCTCCATAAGGGAATCAAGTGTGTCTAGACTGGCATAAACATGGCAGCGAGAATCAGCTCAAACCCACTATAAAAAGGAATTTCAAAAACAAAACAAAAAAACTCGGAAATTCTTTACAATTCCTTCAGGGTCTCTGATGAAACCTGGAATGACCCTATCTACAATGACAGCTGGATGCGGCATAAGGAGGGACACTTGGGACTGAGACGACTGGTGAGAGTCGGTGAGCAAATGCAGACCCTTTAAAGCACAAATGCCTGGCACCCATTCCATGGGTCCCAACTCTCCACGTTGAAGGGAATATTACTTCAGCTATAACATGTACAGGAAACCTAGAGAACGGACACACTGTGAATATGAATGGTTTCTAAAACTCAACGAATAGTCCCTCTCCTGGTACTCCGGTTTGACTTTCCATCTGCTTTACTATCAACCTGCCAACTTGCAGAGACAGACCCTTTAACCTCCTGGTTCGCACAGGTTGCCAATTTGGCAGAGGATGAAAGGGAAGAGGGAGAACCAATGAGAGAGTAGCTGTTAGGCATTTGGACGGGCACATATCACTGTAATTTCCCGGCAGGAAGAAGAATTAACCAAAGTCTCAGCCACCCACAGGGAACCAGTGTAGGTCCTGAACCAAAATTTTGGACTTGCGGTCAGCTCACCAAAAACGAGTTGAAAAATGGAGCTCAAGGGCACAGCAATTCACAGACTGGCCGAGTAATAAAGGACAACTATCATCCAAAAATCTGTTGAGGGAAGGCAATGAGGCGGACTTGAAAGCGAGGCAGCAGAGCAGGAAACAGATTTCAAGAAGTACGTTGGAATCGCCTTTAAAGCACAGGAAGAGGGGCACAACTTCGACAATGATGCACTTGGCCAAAAAGGGCCTATGCGTTTTCTCCTGAATATATTCAGGAGAAAACGCATACGCCCTTTTGGACAAGCCAGCAAGCGGGCAATGCAAATCTGCACTACAAAGAATTATCACTTCCCACCAGTCAAAAGGGACTTCCACAAAATGTGTAAATACCAGAAAGGCAAGACAGGCCCTGGAGAACAGGGAGCCTTGTTATGCTGATGGGCGGGATGTAAATTGCCAACTGCCTCTCTGGAGGAGTGCATTGTGTTCCCTAAAACAAGTAAACAACAGAGCTACAGAGCCAAGGGCACTTCCAGTCTAGGGAATATACCTTTGGAAAACTGAAAAACGATAGACAGAGCCACCCCAAAATTTAGGGCTGCACTGCTTACAAGGACCTCAACTTGGGTACACCTTAAATATCCCAGGAAATATAAAAATGGTTCAAAAAATTGTGGTACTTACGTACGATGGAATATCCCTCAGCCATGAAATCAATGTCATAAGACCAGTAGCAGCAAAATGGGTGGATTCACGTACGATGATTCTAAGTGAAATAAGTCACACAGAAAAAGAAACTTATCATAAGATATCACTTATGAAGATCCTGTAAACATGGCTACACTTGAACTGAGTTAGGAAAGAGAACAGTGTCTCACATTTAGAAAACACTCTTATGCCTGCTTAAGGGGGAAGGAGAGGTGGGGTTATGCATAAAACCAGAGTTTGATATAAGCACAGGTACGGTTCCAAAAACCAACTATGGAATAGACAAGACCTACACCTTCCTCAGTGAAAGGGATTCAAAACCGCATATTTCCCGCAGAGGAATATATCTGACTAGTAAGAATCTTAAAACCTATGTATTGATATGTCTCCGTAAGGGAAGCAAGTGTGTCTAGACTGGCATAAACATGGCAGCGAGAATCAGCTCAAACCCACTATAAAAAGGAATTTCAAAAACAAAACAAAAAAACTGGGAAATTCTTTACAATACCTTCAGGGTCTCTGATGAAACCTGGAATGACCCTATCTACAATGACAGCTGGATGGGGCATAAGGCTGGACACTTGGGACTGAGAGGATTGGTGAGATTGGGTGAGCAAATGCAGACCCTTTAAAGCAATAATGCATGGCACCCATTCCATGGTTCTCAACTCTCCAGGTTGAAGGGAATATTACTACAGTTATAACATGTACGGGAAACCTAGAGAATGGACACACTGTGAATACGAAAGGTTTCTAAAACTCAACGAATAGTCCCTCTCCTGGTGCTCCGGTTTGACATTCCATCTGCTTTACTATCAACCTCCCAACTTGGAGAGACAGCCCCTTTAACCTCCTGGTTCGAACAGGTTTCCAATTTGGCAGAGGATGAAAGGGAAGAGGGAGAACCAATGAGAGAATAGCTGTTAGGCATTTGTACGGGCACATATCACTGTAATTTCCCGGCAGGAAGAAGAATTAACCAAAGTCTTAGTCACCCACCGGGAACCAGTATAGGTCCTGAACCAAAATTTTGGACTTGCGGTCAGCTCACCAAAAACGAGTCGAAAAATGGAGCTCAGGGGCACAGCAATTCACAAACTGGCCGAGTAATAAAGGACAACTATCGTCCAAAAATCTGTTGAGGGAAGGCAACGAGGCGGACTTGAAAGCGAGGCAGAATAGCAGGAAACAGATTTCAAGAGGTACGTTGGAATCACCTTTAAAGCACAGGAAGAGAGGCACAACTTCGACAATGATGCACTTGGCCAAAAAGGGCGTTTGCGTTTTCTCCTGAATATATTCAGGAGAAAACACATACGCCCTTTTTTGCCAAGCAAGCAAGCGGGCAATGCAAATCTGCACTACAAAGAAGGATCACTTCCCACCGGTCAAAAGGGACATCCACAAAATGTGTAAAAACCAGAAGGGCAAGACAGGACCTGGAGAACAGGGAGCCTTGTTATGCTGATGGGCGGGATGTAAATTGCCAACTGCCTCTCTGGAAGAGTGTATTGTGTTCCCTAAAACAAGTAAACAACCGAGCTACAGAGCCAAGGGCACTTCCAGTCTAGGGAATATACCTTGGGAAAACTGAAAATCAATAATACAGAGCCACCCCAAAATTTAGGGCTGCACTGCTTACAAGGACCTCAACTTGGGTCCACTTTAAATATCCCAGGAAATATAAAAATGGTTCAAAAAATTGTGGTACTTACGTACGATGGAATATCCCTTAGCCTTGAAATCAATGGCATAAGATCAGTAGCAGCAAAATGGGTGGATTCAGGTACGATGATTCTAAGTGAAATAAGTCACAGAGAAAAAGAAACTTATCATAAGATATCACTTATGAAGATCCTGTAAACATGGCTACACTTGAACTGAGTTAGGAAAGAGAACAGTGTCTCACATTTAGAAAACACTCTTATGCCTGCTTAAGGGCGAAGGAGAGGTGGGGTGGTGCATAAAACCAGAGTTTGATATAAGCACAGGTACCGTTCCAAAAACCAACTATGGAATAGACAAGACCTACACCGTCCTCAGTGAAAGGGACTCAAAACCCCATATTTCCCTCAGAGGAATATATCTGAATGGTAAGAATCTTAAAACCTATGTATTGATATGTCTCCGTAAGGGAATCAAGTGTGTCTAGACTGGCATAAACATGGCAGCGAGAATCAGCTCAAACCCACTATAAAAAGGAATTTCAAAAACAAAACAAAAAAACTGGGAAATTCTTTACAATTCCTTCAGGGTCTCTGATGAAACCTGGAATGACCCTATCTACATGAGAGCTGGATGCGGCATAAGGAGGGACACTTGGGACTGAGACGATTGGTGAGAGTCGGTGAGCAAATGCAGACCCTTTAAAGCACAAATGCCTGGCACCCATTCCATGGGTCCCAACTCTCCACGTTGAAGGGAATATTACTTCAGCTATAACATGTACAAGAAACCTAGAGAACGGACACACTGTGAATACGAATGGTTTCTAAAACTCAACGAATAGTCCCTCTCCTGGTGCTCCGGTTTGACTTTCCATCTGCTTTACTATCAACCTCCCAACTTGCAGAGACACACGCTTTAACCTCCTGGTTCGCACAGGTTGCCAATTTGGCAGAGGATGAAAGGGAAGAGGGAGAACCAATGAGAGAGTAGCTGTTAGGCATTTGGAAGGGCACATATCACTGTAATTTCACGGCAGGAAGAAGAATTAACCAAACTCTCAGCCACCCACCGGGAACCAGTGTAGGTCCTGAATCAAAATTTTGGACTTGCGGTCAGCTCAACAAAAACGAGTTGAAAAATGGAGCTCAAGGGCACAGCAATTCACAGACTGGCCGAGTAATAAAGGACAACTATCGTCCAAAAATCTGTTGAGGGAAGGCAATGAGGCGGACTTGAAAGCGAGGCAGAAGAGAAGGAAACAGATTTCAAGAGGTACGTTGGAATCGCCTTTAAAGCACAGGAAGAGGGGCACAACTTCGATAATAATGCACTTGGCAAAAAAGGGCGTATGCGTTTTCTCCTGAATTCAGGAGAAAACGCATACGCCCTTTTTGGCCAAGCAAGCAAGCGGGCAATGCAAATCTGCACTACAAAAAGTATTACTTCCCCCCGGTAAAAAGGGACATCCACAAAATGTGTAAAAACCAGAAAGGCAAGACAGGCCCTGGAGAACATGGAACCTTGTTATGCTGATGGGCGGGATGTAAATTGCAAACTGCCTCTCTGGAAGAGTGCATTGTGTTACCTAAAACAAGTAAACAACAGAGCTACAGAGCCAAGGGCAACTTCCAGTCTAGGGAATATACCTTTGGAAAACTGAAAATCAATAAGACAGAAACACCCCAAAATTTAGGGCTGCACTGCTACCAAGGACCTCAACTTGGGTACACCTTAAATATACCAGGAAATATAAAAATGGTTCAAAAAATTGTGGTACTTACGTACGATGGAATATCCCTCAGCCATGAAATCAATGTCATAAGACCGGTAGCAGCAAAATGGGTGGATTCAGGTACGATGATTCTAAGTGAAATAAGTCACACAGAAAAAGAAACTTATCATAAGATATCACTTATGAAGATCCTGTAAACATGGCTACACTTGAACTGAGATAGGAAAGAGAACAGTGTCTCACATTTAGAAAACACTCTTATGCCTGCTTAAGGGGGAAGGAGAGGTGGGGTGATGCATAAAACCAGAGTTTGATATAAGCACAGGTACCGTTCCAAAAACCAACTATGGAATAGACAAGACCTACACCTTCCTCAGTGAAAGGGACTCAAAACCCCATATTTCCCGCAGAGGAATATATCAGACTAGTAAGAATATTAAAACCTATGTATTGATATGTATCCGTAAGGGAATCAAGTGTGTCTAGACTGGCATAAACATGGCAGCGAGAATCAGCTCAAACCAACTATAAAAAGGAATTTCAAAAACAAAACAAAAAAACTGGGAAATTCTTTACAATTCCTTCAGGGTCTCTGATGAAACATGGAATGACCCTATCTACAATGACAGCTGGATGTGGCATAAGGCTGTACAATTGGGACTGAGAGGATTGGTGAGATTGGGTGAGCAAATGCAGACCCTTTATAACAATAATGCATGGCACCCATTCCATGGGCCCAACTCTCCAGGTTGAAGGGAATATTACTACAGTTATAACATGTACGGGAAACCTAGAGAACGGACACACTGTGAATACGAAAGGTTTCTAAAACTCAACGAATAGTCCCTCTCCTGGTGCTCCGGTTTGACTTTCCATCTGCTTTACTATCAACCTCCCAACTTGGAGAGACAGCCCCTTTAACCTCCTGGTTCGCACAGGTTGCCAATTTGGCAGAGGATGAAAGGGAAGAGGGAGAACCAATGAGAGAGTAGCTGTTAGGCATTTGGACGGGCACATATCACTGTAATTTCCCGGCAGGAAGAAGAATTAACCAAAGTCTCAGCCACCCACCGGGAAACAGTATAGGTCCTGAACCAAAATTTTGGACCTGCGGTCAGCTCACTAAAAACGAGTTGAAAAATGGAGCTCAGGGGCACAGCAATTCAAAAACTGGCCGAGTAATAAAGGACAACTCTCGTCCAAAAATCTGTTGAGGGAAGGCAACGAGGCGGACTTGAAAGCGAGGCAGAATAGCAGGAAACAGATTTCAAGGGGTACGTTGGAATCACCTTTAAAGCACAGGAAGAGGGGCCCAACTTCGACAATGATGCATTTGGCCAAAAAGGGCGTATGCATTTTCTCCTGAATATATTCAGGAGAAAACGCATACGCCCTTTTTGGCCAAGCAAGCAAGCGGGCAATGCAAATCTGCACTACAAAGAAGTATCACTTCCCACCAGTCAAAAGGGACATCCACAAAATGTGTAAAAGCCAGAAAGGCAAGACAGGCCCTGGAGAACAGGGAGCCTTGTTATGCTGATGGGCGGGATGTAAATTGCCAACTGCCTCTCTGGACCAGTGCATTGTGTTCCCTAAAACAAGTAAACAACAGAGCTACAGCGCCAAGAGCACTTCCAGTCTAAGGAATATACCTTGGGAAAACTGAAAATCAATAAGACAGAGCCACCCCAAAATTTAGGGCTGCACTGCTTACCAGGACCTCAACTTGGGTACACCTTAAATATCCCAGGAAATATAAAAATGGTTCAAAAAATTGTGGTACTTACGTATGATGGAATATCCCTCAGCCATGAAATCAATGTCATAAGACCAGTAGCAGCAAAATGGGTGGATACCGGTACGATGATTCTAAGTGAAATAAGTCACACAGAAAAACAAACTTATCATAAGATATCACTTATGAAGACCCTGTAAACATGGCTACACTTGAACTGAGTTAGGAAAGAGAACAGTGTCTCACATTTAGAAAACACTCTTATGCCTGCTTAAGGGGGAAGGAGAGGTGGGGTGATGCATAAAACCAGAGTTTGATATAAGCACAGGTACCGTTCCAAAAACCAACTATGGAATAGACAAGACGTACACCTTCCTCAGTGGAAGGGACTCAAAACCCCATATTTCCCGCAGAGGAATATATCAGACTAGTAAGAATATTAAAACCTATGTATTGATATGTATGCGTAAGGGAATCAAGTGTGTCTAGACTGGCATAAACATGGCAGCGAGAATCAGCTCAAACCCACTATAAAAAGGAATTTCAAAAACAAAACAAAAAAACTGGGAAATTCTTTACAATTCCTTCAGGGTCTCTGATGAAACATGGAATGACCCTATCTACAATGACAGCTGGATGTGGCATAAGTCTGTACACTTGGGACTGAGAGGATTGGTGAGATTGGGTGAGCAAATGCAGACCCTTTATAACAATAATGCATGGCACCCATTCCATGGGTCCCAACTCTCCAGGTTGAAGGGAATATTACTACAGTTATAACATGTACCGGAAACCTAGAGAACGGACACACTGTGAATACGAAAGGTTTCTAAAACTCAACGAATAGTCCCTCTCCTGGTGCTCCGGTTTGACTTTCCATCTGCTTTACTATCAACCTCCCAACTTGGAGAGACAGCCCCTTTAACCTCCTGGTTCGCACAGGTTGCCAAATTGGCAGAGGATGAAAGGGAAGAGGGAGAACCAATGAGAGAGTAGCTGTTAGGCATTTGGACGGGCACATATCACTGTAATTTCCCGGCAGGAAAAAGAATTAACCAAAGTCTTAGCCACCCACCAGGAACCAATATACGTCCTGAACCACAATTTTGGACTTGCGGTCAGCTCACCAAAAACGAGTTGAAAAATGGAGCTCAGGGGCACAGCAATTCACAAACTGGCCGAGTAATAAAGGACAACTACCGTCCAAAAATGTGTTGAGGGAAGGCAACGAGGCGGACTTGAAAGCGAGGCAGAATAGCAGGAAACAGATTTCAAGAGGTAAGTTGGAATCGCCTTTAAAGCACAGGAATAGGGGCACAACTTCGACAATGATGCACTTGGCCAAAAAGGGCGTATGCGTTTTCTCCTGAATATATTCAGGAGAAACCGCATACGCCCTTTTTGGCCAAGCAAGCAAGAGGGCAATGCAAATCTGCACTACAAAGAAGTATCACTACCCACCTGTCAAAAGGGATATCCACAAAATGTGTAAAAACCAGAAATGCAAGACAGGCCCTGGAGAACAGGGAGCCTTGTTATGCTGATGGGCGGGATGTAAATTGCCAACTGCCTCTCTGGAGGAGTGCATTGTGTTCCCTAAAACAAGTAAACAGCAGAGCTACAGAGCCAAGGGCACTTCCAGTCTAGGGAATATTCCTTTGGAAAACTGAATATCAATAAGACAGAGCCACCCCAAAATTTAGGGCAGCACTGCTTACAAGGACCTCAACTTGGGTACACCTTAAATATCCCAGGAAATATAAAAATGGTTCAAAAAATTGTGGTACTTACGTACAAAGGAATATCCCTCAGCCATGAAATCAATGTCATAAGACCAGTAGCAGCAAAATGGGTGGATTCAGGTACGATGATTCAAAGTGAAATAAGACACACAGAAAAAGAAACTTATCATAAGATATCACTTATGAAGATCCTGTAAACATGGCTACACTTGAACTGAGTTAGGAAAGAGAAGAATGTCTCACATTTAGAAAACACTCTTATGCCTGCTTTAGGGGGAAGGAGAGGTGGGGTGATGCATAAAACCAGAGTTTTATATAAGCACAGGTACCGTTCCAAAAACCAACTATGGAATAGACAAGACCTACACCTTCCTCAGTGAAAGGGACTCAAAACCCCATATTTCCCGCAGAGGAATATATCTGACTAGTAAGAATCTTAAAACCTATGTATTGATATGTCTCCGTAAGGGAATCAAGTGTGTCTAGACTGGCATAAACATGGCAGCGAGAATCAGCTCAAACCCACTATAAAAAGGAATTTCAAAAACAAAACAAAAAAACTGGGAAATTCTTTACAATTCCTTCAGGGTCTCTGATGAACCCTGGAATGACCCTATCTACAACGACAGCTGGATGTGGCAAAGGCTGGAAACTTGGGACTGAGACGATTGGTGAGATTGGGTGAGCAAATGCACATCCTTTAAAGCAATAATGCATGGCACCCATTCCATGGGTCCCAACTCTCCAGGTTGAAGGGAATATTACTACAGTTATAACATGTACCGGAAACCTAGAGAACGGACACACTGTGAATACGAAAGGTTTCTAAAACTCAACGAATAGTCCCTCTCCTGGTGCTCTGGTTTGAGTTTCCATCTGCTTTACTATCAACCTCCCAACTTGGAGAGACAGCCCCTTTAACCTCCTGGTTCGCACAGGTTGACAATTTGGCAGAGGATGAAAGGGAAGAGGGAGAACCAATGAGAGAGTAGCTGTTAGGCATTTGGACGGGCACATATGACTGTAATTTCCCGGCAGGAAGAAGAATTAACCAAAGTCTCAGCCACCCACCGGGAACCAATATAGGTCCTGAACCAAAATTTTGGACTTGCGGTCAGCTCACCAAAAACGAGTTGAATAATGGAGCTCAGGGGCACAGCAATTCACAAACTGGCCGAGTAATAAAGGACAACTATCGTCCAAAAATCTGTTGAGGGAAGGCAATGAGGCGCAATTGAAAGCGAGGCAGAATAGCAGGAAACAGATTTCAAGAGGTACGTTGGAATCGCCTTTAAAGCACAGGAAGAGGGGCACAACTTCGACAATGATGCACTTGGCCAAAATGGGCGTATGCGTTTTCTCCTGAATATATTCAGGAGAAAACGCATACGCCCTTTTTGGCCAAGCAAGCAAGCGGGCAATGCAAATCTGCACTACAAAGAAGTATCACTTCCCACCGGTCAAAAGGGACATCCACAAAATGTGTAAAAACCAGAAAGGCAAGACAGGCCCTGGAGAACAGGGAGCCTTGTTATGCTGATGTGTGGGATGTAAATTGCCAACTGCCTCTCTGGAGGAGTGCATTGTGTTCCCTAAAACAAGTAAACAACAGAGCTACAGAGCCAAGGGCACTTCCAGTCTAGGGAATATACCTTGGGAAAACTGAGAATCAATAAGACAGAGCCACCCCAAAATTTAGGGCTGCACTGCTTACAAGGACCTCAACTTGGGTACACCTTAAATATCCCAGGAAATATAAAAATGGTTCAAAAAATTGTGGTACTTACGTACGATGGAATATCCCTCAGCCATGAAATCAATGTCATAAGACCAGTAGCAGCAAAATGGGTGGATTCAGGTACGATGATTCAAAGTGAAATAAGTCACAGAGAAAAAGAAACTTATCATAAGATATCACTTATGAAGATCCTGTAAACATGGCTACACTTGAACTGAGTTAGGAAAGAGAACAGTGTCTCACAATTAGAAAACACTCTTATGCCTGCTTAAGGGGGAAGGAGAGGTGGGGTGATGCATAAAACCAGAGTTTGATATAAGCACAGGTACCGTTCAAAAAACCAACTATGGAATAGACAAGACCTACACCTTCCTCAGTGAAAGGGACTCAAAACCCCATATTTCCCGCAGAGGAATATATCTGACTAGTAAGAATCTTAAAACCTATGGATTGATATGTCTCCGTAGGGAATCAAGTGTGTCTAGACTGGCATAAACATGGCAGCGAGAATCAGCTCAAACCCACTATAAAAAGGAATTTCAAAAACAAAACAAAAAAACTGGGATATTCTTTACAATTCCTTCAGGGTCTCTGATGAAACCTGGAATGACCCTATTTACAAGGACAGCTGGATGTGGCATAAGGCTGGACACTTGGGACTGAGAGGATTGGTGAGATTGGGTGAGCAAATGCAGACCCTTTAAAGCAATAATGCATGGCACCCATTCCATGGGTCCCAACTCTCCAGGTTGAAGGGAATATTACTACAGTTATAACATGTACCGGAATCCTAGAGAACGGACACACTGTGAATACGAAAGGTTTCGGAAACTCAACGAATAGTCCCTCTCCTGGTGCTCCGGTTTGACTTTCCATCTGCTTTACTATCAACCTCCCAACTTGGAGAGACTGCCCCTTTAACCTCCTGGTTCGCACAGGTTGCCAATTTGGCAGAGGATGAAAGGGAAGAGGGAGAACCAATGAGAGAGTAGCTGTTAGGCATTTGGACGGGCACATATCACTGTAATTTCCCGGCAGGAAGAAGAATTAACCAAAGTCTCAGCCACCCACCGGGAACCAGTATAGGTCCTGAAGCAAAATTTTGGACTTGCGGTCAGCTCACCTAAAACGAGTTGAAAAATGGAGCTCAGGGGCACAGCAATTCACAAACTGGCCGAGTAATAAAGGACAACTATCGTCCAAAAATCTGTTGAGGGAAGGCAACGAGGCGGACTTGAAAGCGAGGCAGAATTGCAGGAAACAGATTTCAAGAGGTACGTTGGAATCGCCTTTAAAGCACAGGAAGAGGGGCACAACTTCGACAATGATGCACTTGGCCAAAAAGGGCGTATGCGTTTTCTCCTGAATATATTCAGGAGAAAACGCATACGCCCTTTTTGGCCAAGCAAGCAAGCGGGCAATGCAAATCTGCACTACAAAGAAGTATCACTTCCCACCGGTCAAAAGGGACATCCAAAAAATGTGTAAAAAGCAGAAAGGCAAGACACGCCCTGGAGAACAGGGAGCCTTGTTATGCTGATGGGCGGGATGTAAATTGCCAACTGCCTCTCTGGAGGAGTGCATTGTGCTCCCTAAAACAAGTAAAGAACAGAGCTACAGAGCCAAGGGCACTTCCAGTCTAGGTAATATACCTTGGGAAAACTGAAAATCAACAAGACAGAGACACCCCAAAATTTAGGGCTGCACTGCTTACAAGGACCTCAACTTGGGTACACCTTAAATATCCCAGGAAATATAAAAATGGTTCAAAAAATTGTGGTACTTACGTACTATGGAATATCCCTCAGCCATGAAATCAATGTCATAAGACCCGTAGCAGCAAAATGGGTAGATTCAGGTACGATGATTCTAAGTGAAATAAGTCACAGAGAAAAAGAAACTTATCATAAGATATCACTTATGAAGATCCTGTAAACATGGCTACAATTGAACTGAGTTAGGAAAGATAACAGTGTCTCACATTTAGAAAACAATCTTATGCCTGCTTAAGGAGGAAGGAGAGGTGGGGTGATGTATAAAACCAGAGTTTGATATAAGCACAGGTACCGTTCCAAAAACCAACTATGGAATAGACAAGACCTACACCTTCCTCAGTGAAAGGGACTCAAAACCCCATATTTCCCGCAGAGGAATATATCTGACTAGTAAGAATCTTAAAACCTATGTATTGATATGTCTCCGTAAGGGAATCAAGTGTGTCTAGACTGGCATAAACATGGCAGCGAGAATCAGCTCAAACCCACTATAAAAAGGAATTTCAAAAACAAAACAAAAAAACTGGGAAATTCTTTACAATTCCTTCAGGGTCTCTGATGAAACCTGGAATGACAATATCTACAATGACAGCTGGATGTGGCATAAGGCTGGACACTTGGGACAGAGAGGATTGGTGAGATTGGGTGAGCAAATGCAGACCCTTTAAAGCAATAATGCATGGCACCCATTCCATGGGTCCCAACTCTCCAGGTTGAAGGGCATATTACTACAGTTATAACATGTACGAGAAACCTAGAGGACGGACACACTGTGAATATGAAAGGTTTCTAAAACTCAACGAATAGTCCCTCTCCTGGTGCTCCGGTTTGACTTTCCATCTGCTTTACTATCAATCTCCCAACTTGGAGAGACAGCGCCTTCAACCTCCTGGTTCACACAGGTTTCCAATTTGGCAGAGGATGAAAGGGAAGAGGGAGAACCAATGAGAGAGTAGCTGTTAGGTATTTGGTCGGGCACATATCACTCTAACTTCCCGGCAGGAAGAAGAATTAACCAAAGTCTCAGCTCCCCACCAGGAACCAGTATAGGTCCTGAACCAAAATTTTGGACTTGCGGTCAGCTCACCAAAAACGAGTTGAAAAATGGAGCTCAGGGGCACAACAATTCACAAACTGGCCGAGTAATAAAGGACAACTATCGTCCAAAAATCTGTTGAGGGAAGGCAACGAGGCGGACTTGAAAGCGAGGCAGAATAGCAGGAAACAGATTTCAAGAGGTACGTTGGAATCGCCTTTAAAGCACAGGAAGAGGGGCACAACTTCGACAATGAGGCACTTGGCCAAAAAGGGCGTATGCGTTTTCTCCTGAATATATTCAGGAGAAAACGCATACGCCCTTTTTGGCCAAGCAAGCAAGCGGGCAATGCAAATCTGCACTACAAAGAAGTATCACTTCCCACCGGTCAAAAGGGACATCCAAAAAATGTGTAAAAAGCAGAAAGGCAAGACACGCCCTGGAGAACAGGGAGCCTTGTTATGCTGATGGGCGGGATGTAAATTGCCAACTGCCTCTCTGGAGGAGGGCATTGTGTTCCCTAAAACAAGTAAACAACAGAGCTACAGAGCCAAGGGCACTTCCAGTCTAGGGAATATTCCTTGGGAAAACTGAAAATCAATAAGACAGAGCCACCCCAAAATTTAGGGCTGCACTGCTTACAAGGACCTCAACTTGGGTACACCTTAAATATCCCAGGAAATATAAAAATGGTTCAAAAAATTGTGGTACTTACATACGATGGTATATCCCTCAGCCATGAAATCAATGTCATAAGACCAGTAGCAGCAAAATGGGTGGATTCAGGTACGATGATTCTAAGTGAAATAAGTCACAGAGAAAAAGAAACTTATCATAAGATATCACTTATGAAGATCCTGTAAACATGGCTACACTTGAACTGAGTTAGGAAAGAGAACAGTGTCTCACATTTAGAAAACACTCTTATGCCTGCTTAAGGGGGAAGGAGAGGTGGGGTGATGCATAAAACCAGAGTTTGATATAAGCACAGGTACCGTTCCAAAAACCAACTATGGAATAGACAAGACCTACACCTTCCTCAGTGAAAAGGACTCAAAACCCCATATTTCCCGCAGAGGAATATATCTGACTAGTAAGAATCTTAAAACCTATGGATTGATATGTCTCCGTAGGGAATCAAGTGTGTCTAGACTGGCATAAACATGGCAGCGAGAATCAGCTCAAACCCACTATAAAAAGGAATTTCAAAAACAAAACAAAAAAACTGGGAAATTCTTTACAATTCCTTCAGGGTCTCTGATGAAACCTGGAATGACAATATCTACAATGACAGCTGGATGTGGCATAAGGCTGGACACTTGGGACAGAGAGGATTGGTGAGATTGGGTGAGCAAATGCAGACCCTTTAAAGCAATAATGCATGGCACCCATTCCATGGGTCCCAACTCTCCAGGTTGAAGGGCATATTACTACAGTTATAACATGTACGAGAAACCTAGAGAACGGACACACTGTGAATATGAAAGGTTTCTAAAACTCAACGAATAGTCCCTCTCCTGGTGCTCCGGTTTGACTTTCCATCTGCTTTACTATCAATCTCCCAACTTGGAGAGACAGCGCCTTCAACCTCCTGGTTCACACAGGTTTCCAATTTGGCAGAGGATGAAAGGGAAGAGGGAGAACCAATGAGAGAGTAGCTGTTAGGTATTTGGTCGGGCACATATCACTCTAACTTCCCGGCAGGAAGAAGAATTAACCAAAGTCTCAGCTCCCCACCAGGAACCAGTATAGGTCCTGAACCAAAATTTTGGACTTGCGGTCAGCTCACCAAAAACGAGTTGAAAAATGGAGCTCAGGGGCACAACAATTCACAAACTGGCCGAGTAATAAAGGACAACTATCGTCCAAAAATCTGTTGAGGGAAGGCAACGAGGCGGACTTGAAAGCGAGGCAGAATAGCAGGAAACAGATTTCAAGAGGTACGTTGGAATCGCCTTTAAAGCACAGGAAGAGGGGCACAACTTCGACAATGAGGCACTTGGCCAAAAAGGGCGTATGCGTTTTCTCCTGAATATATTCAGGAGAAAACGCATACGCCCTTTTTGGCCAAGCAAGCAAGCGGGCAATGCAAATCTGCACTACAAAGAAGTATCACTTCCCACCGGTCAAAAGGGACATCCAAAAAATGTGTAAAAAGCAGAAAGGCAAGACACGCCCTGGAGAACAGGGAGCCTTGTTATGCTGATGGGCGGGATGTAAATTGCCAACTGCCTCTCTGGAGGAGTGCATTGTGTTCCCTAAAACAAGTAAACAACAGAGCTACAGAGCCAAGGGCACTTCCAGTCTAGGGAATATTCCTTGGGAAAACTGAAAATCAATAAGACAGAGCCACCCCAAAATTTAGGGCTGCACTGCTTACAAGGACCTCAACTTGGGTACACCTTAAATATCCCAGGAAATATAAAAATGGTTCAAAAAATTGTGGTACTTACATACGATGGAATATCCCTCAGCCATGAAATCAATGTCATAAGACCAGTAGCAGCAAAATGGGTGGATTCAGGTACGATGATTCTAAGTGAAATAAGTCACAGAGAAAAAGAAACTTATCATAAGATATCACTTATGAAGATCCTGTAAACATGGCTACACTTGAACTGAGTTAGGAAAGAGAACAGTGTCTCACATTTAGAAAACACTCTTATGCCTGCTTAAGGGGGAAGGAGAGGTGGGGTGATGCATAAAACCAGAGTTTGATATAAGCACAGGTACCGTTCCAAAAACCAACTATGGAATATACAAGACCTACACCTTCCTCAGTGAAAAGGACTCAAAACCCCATATTTCCCGCAGAGGAATATATCTGACTAGTAAGAATCTTAAAACCTATGGATTGATATGTCTCCGTAGGGAATCAAGTGTGTCTAGACTGGCATAAACATGGCAGCGAGAATCAGCTCAAACCCACTATAAAAAGGAATTTCAAAAACAAAACAAAAAAACTGGGAAATTCTTTACAATTCCTTCAGGGTCTCTGATGAAACCTGGAATGACCCTATTTACAATGACAGCTGGATGTGGCATAAGGCTGGACACTTGGGACTGAGAGGATTGGTGAGATTGGGTGAGAAAATGCAGACCCTTTAAAGCAATAATGCATGGCACCCATTCCATGGGTCCCAACTCTCCAGGTTGAAGGGAATATTACTACAGTTATAACATGTACCGGAATCCTAGAGAACGGACACACTGTGAATACGAAAGGTTTCTGAAACTCAACGAATAGTCCCTCTCCTGGTGCTCCGGTTTGACTTTCCATCTGCTTTACTATCAACGTCCCAACTTGGAGAGACTGCCCCTTTAACCTCCTGGTTCGCACAGGTTGCCAATTTGGCAGAGGATGAAAGGGAAGAGGGAGAACCAATGAGAGAGTAGCTGTTAGGCATTTGGACGGGCACATATCACTGTAATTTCCCGGCAGGAAGAAGAATTAACCAAAGTCTCAGCCACCCACTGGGAACCAGTATAGGTCCTGAAGCAAAATTTTGGACTTGCGGTCAGCTCACCTAAAACGAGTTGAAAAATGGAGCTCAGGGGCACAGCAATTCACAAACTGGCCGAGAAATAAAGGACAACTATCGTCCAAAAATCTGTTGAGGGAAGGCAACGAGGCGGACTTGAAATCGAGGCAGAATTGCTGGAAACAGATTTCAAGAGGTACGTTGGAATCGCCTTTAAAGCACAGGAAGAGGGGCACAACTTCGACAATGATGCACTTGGCCAAAAAGGGCGTATGCGTTTTCTCCTGAATATATTCAGGAGAAAACGCATACGCCCTTTTTGGCCAAGCAAGCAAGCGGGCAATGCAAATCTGCACTACAAAGAAGTATCACTTCCCACCGGTCAAAAGGGACATCCACAAAATGTGTAAAAACCAGAAAGGCAAGACCGGCCCTGGAGAATAGGGAGCCTTGTTATGCTGATGGGCGGGATGTAAATTGCCAACTGCCTCTCTGGAGGAGTGCATTGTGTTCCCTAAAACAAATAAAGAACAGAGCTACAGAGCCAAGGGCACTTCCAGTCTAGGGAATATACCTTGGGAAAACTGAAAATCAATAAGACAGAGCCACCCCAAAATTTAGGGCTGCACTGCTTACAAGGACCTCAACTTGGGTACACCTTAAATATCCCAGGAAATATAAAAATGGTTCAAAAAATTGTGGTATTTACGTACGATGGAATATCCCTCAGCCATGAAATCAATGTCATAAGACCAGTAGGAGAAAAATGGGTGGATTCAGGTACGATGATTTTAAGTGAAATAAGTCGCACAGAAAAAGAAACTTATCATAAGATATCACTTATGAAGATCCTGTAAACATGGCTACACTTGAACTGAGTTAGGAAAGAGAAGAATGTCTCACATTTAGAAAACACTCTTATGCCTGCTTAAGGAGGAAGGAGAGGTGGGGTGATGTATAAAACCAGAGTTTGATATAAGCACAGGTACCGTTCCAAAAACCAACTATGGAATAGACAAGACCTACACCTTCCTCAGTGAAAGGGACTCAAAACCCCATATTTCCCGCAGAGGAATATATCTGACTAGTAAGAATCTTAAAACCTATGTATTGATATGTCTCCGTAAGGGAATCAAGTGTGTCTAGACTGGCATAAACATGGCAGCGAGAATCAGCTCAAACCCACTATAAAAAGGAATTTCAAAAACAAAACAAAAAAACTGGGAAATTCTTTACAATTCCTTCAGGGTCTCTGATGAAACCTGGAATGACAATATCTACAATGACAGCTGGATGTGGCATAAGGCTGGACACTTGGGACAGAGAGGATTGGTGAGATTGGGTGAGCAAATGCAGACCCTTTAAAGCAATAATGCATGGCACCCATTCCATGGGTCCCAACTCTCCAGGTTGAAGGGCATATTACTACAGTTATAACATGTACGAGAAACCTAGAGAACGGACACACTGTGAATATGAAAGGTTTCTAAAACTCAACGAATAGTCCCTCTCCTGGTGCTCCGGTTTGACTTTCCATCTGCTTTACTATCAATCTCCCAACTTGGAGAGACAGCGCCTTCAACCTCCTGGTTCACACAGGTTTCCAATTTGGCAGAGGATGAAAGGGAATAGGGAGAACCAATGAGAGAGTAGCTGTTAGGCATTTGGATGGGCACATATCACTGTAATTTCCCGGCAGGAAGAAGAATTAACCAAAGTCTCAGCCACCCACTGGGAACCAGTATAGGTCCTGAACCAAAATTTTGGACTTGCGGTCAGCTCACCAAAAATGAGTTGAAAAATGGAGCTCAGGGGCACAGCAATTCACAAACTGGCCGAGTAATAAAGGACAACTATCGTCCAAAAATCTGTTGAGGGAAGGCAACGAGGCGGACTTGAAAGCGAGGCAGAATAGCAGGAAACAGATTTCAAGAGGTACGTTGGAATCACCTTTAAAGCACAGGAAGAGGGGCACAACTTCGACAATGATGCACTTGGCCAAAAAGGGCGTATGCGTTTTCTCCTGAATATATTCAGGAGAAAACGCATACGCCCTTTTTGGCCAAGCAAGCAAGTGGGCAATGCAAATCTGCACTACAAAGAAGTATCACTTCCCACTGGTCAAAAGGGACATCCACATAATGTGTAAAAACCAGAAAGGCAAGACAGGCCCTGGAGAACAGGGAGCCTTGTTATGCTGATGGGCGGGATGTAAATTGCCAATTGACTCTCTGGAGGAGTGCATTGTGTTCCCTAAAACAAGTAAAGAACAGAGCTACAGAGCCAAGGGCACTTCCAGTCTAGGGAATATACCTTGGGAAAACTGAAAATCAATAAGACAGAGCCACCCCAAAATTTAGGGCTGCACTGCTTACAAGGACCTCAACTTGGGTACACCTTAAATAACCCAGGAAATATAAAAATGGTTCAAAAAATTGTGGTCCTTACGTACGATGGAATATCTCTCAGCCATGATATCAATGTCATAAAACCAGTAGCAGCAGGGGCCTCCCTGGTGGCGCAGTGGTTGAGAGTCCGCCTGCCGATGCAGGGGATACGGGTTCGTGCCCCGGTCTGGGAGGATCCCATATGCCGTGGAGCGGCTGGGCCCGTGAGCCATGGCTGCTGAGCCTGAGCATCCGGAGCCTGTGCTCCGCACCGGGAGAGGCCACAACAGTGAGAGGCCCGCGTACCACAAAAAAAAAAAAAAAAAAAAAAAAAAAAAAAAACCAGTAGCAGCAAAATGGGTAGATTCAAGTACGATGATTCTAAGTGAAATAAGTCACAGAGAAAGGAACTTATCATAAGATATCACTTATGAAGATCCTGTAAACATGGCTACACTTGAACTGAGTTAGGAAAGAGAACAGTGTCTCACATTTAGAAAACACTCTTATGCCTGCTTAAGGGGGAAGGAGAGGTGGGGTGATGCATAAACCCAGAGTTTGATATAAGCACAGGTACCGTTCCAAAAACCAACTATGGAATAGACAAGACCTACACGTTCCTCAGTGAAAGGGAATCAAAACCCCATATTTCCCGCAGAGGAATATATCTGACTAGTAAGAATCTTAAAACCTATGTATTGATATGTCTCCGTAAGGGAATCAAGTGTGTCTAGACTGGCATAAACATGGCAGCGAGAATCAGCTCAAACCCACTATAAAAAGGAATTTCAAAAACAAAACAAAAAAACTGGGAAATTCTTTACAATTCCTTCAGGGTCTCTGATGAAACCTGGAATGACAATATCTACAATGACAGCTGGATGTGGCATAAGGCTGGACACTTGCGACAGAGAGGATTGGTGAGATTTGGTGAGCAAATGCAGACCCTTTAAAGCAATAATGCCTGGCATCCATTCAATGGGTCCCAACTCTCCAGGTTGAAGGGGATATTACTACAGTTATAACATGTACGAGAAACCTAGAGAACGGACACACTGTGAATATGAAAGGTTTCTAAAACTCAACGAATAATCCCTCTCCTGGTGCTCCGGTTTGACTTTCCATCTGCTTTACTATCAATCTCCCAACTTGGAGAGACAGCCCCTTCAACCTCCTGGTTCACACAGGTTTCCAATTTGGCAGAGGATGAAAGGGAAGAGGGAGAACCAATGAGAGAGTAGCTGTTAGGTATTTGGTAGGGCACATATCACTCTCACTTCCCGGCAGGAAGAAGAATTAACCAAAGTCTCAGCCACCCACCGGGAACCAGTAGAGGTCCTGAACCAAAATTTTGGACTTGCGGTCAGCTCACCAAAAACGAGTTGAAAAATGGAGCTCAGGGGCACAGCAATTCACAAACTGGCCGAGTAATAAAGGACAACTATCGTCCAAAAATCTGTTGAGGGAAGGCAACGAGGCGGACTTGAATGCGAGGCAGAATAGCAGGAAACAGATTTCAAGAGGTACGTTGGAATCGCCTTTAAAGCACAGGAAGAGGGGCACAACTTCGACAATGATGCACTTGGCCAAAAAGGGCGTATGCGTTTTCTCCTGAATATATTCAGGAGAAAACGCATACGCCCTTTTTGGCCAAGCAAGCAAGCGGGCAATGCAAATCTGCACTACAAAGAAGTATCACTTCCCACCGGTCAAAAGGGACATCCACAAAATGTGTAAAAACCAGAAAGGCAAGACAGGCCCTGGAGAACAGGGAGCCTTGTTATGCTGATGGGCGGGATGTAAATTGCCAACTGCCTCTCTGGAGGAGTGCATTGTGTTCCCTAAAACAAGTAAAGAACAGAGCTACAGAGCCAAGGGCACTTCCAGTCTAGGGAATATACCTTGGGAAAACTGAAAATCAATAAGACAGAGCCACCCCAAAATTTAGGGCTGCACTGCTTACAAGGACCTCAACTTGGGTACACCTTAAATATCCCAGGAAATATAAAAATGGTTCAAAATATTGTGGTACTTACGTACGATGGAATATCTCTCAGCCATGTAATCAATGTCATAAGACCAGTAGCAGCAAAATGGGTAGATTCAGGTACGATGATTCTAAGTGAAATAAGTCACAGAGAAAGGAACTTATCATAAGATATCACTTATGAAGATCCTGTAAACATGGCTACACTTGAACTGAGTTAGGAAAGAGAACAGTGTCTCACATTTAGAAAACACTCTTATGCCTGCTTAAGGGGGAAGGAGAGGTGGGGTGATGCATAAACCCAGAGTTTGATATAAGCACAGGTACCGTTCCAAAAACCAACTATGGAATAGACAAGACCTACACCTTCCTCAGTGAAAGGGAATCAAAACCCCATATTTCCCGCAGAGGAATATATCTGACTAGTAAGAATCTTAAAACCTATGTATTGATATGTCTCCGTAAGGGAATCAAGTGTGTCTAGACTGGCATAAACATGGCAGCGAGAATCAGCTCAAACCCACTATAAAAAGGAAATTCATAAACAAAACAAAAAAACTGGGAAATTCTTTACAATTCCTTCAGGGTCTCTGATGAACCCTGGAATGACCCTATCTACAACGACACCTGGATGTGGCATAAGGCTGGACACTTGGGACTGAGACGATTGGTGAGATTTGGTTAGCAAATGCAGACTTTTTAAAGCAATAATGCATGGCACCCATTCCATGGGTCCCAACTCTCCAGGTTGAAGGGAATATTACTACAGTTATAACATGTACCGGAAACCTAGAGAATGGACACACTGTGAATACGAAAGGTTTCTGAAACTCAACGAATAGTCCCTCTCCTGGTGCTCCGGTTTGACTTTCCATCTGCTTTACTATCAACCTCCCAACTTGGAGAGACAGCCCCTTTAACCTCCTGGTTCGCACAGGTTGCCAATTTGGCAGAGGATGAAAGGGAAGAGGGAGAACCAATGAGAGAGTAGCTGTTAGGCATTTGGACGGGCACATATCACTGTAATTTCCCGGCAGGAAGAAGAATTAACCAAAGTCTCAGCCACCCACCGGGAACCAGTATAGTTCCTTAAGCAAAATTTTGGACTTGCGGTCAGCTCACCAAAAACGAGTTGAAAAATGGAGCTCAGGGGCACAGCAATTCACAAACTGGCCGAGTAATAAAGGACAACTATCGTCCAAAAATCTGTTGAGGGAAGGCAACGAGGCGGACTTGAAAGCGAGGCAGAATAGCAGGAAACAGATTTCAAGAGGTACGTTGGAATTGCCTTTAAAGCACAGGAAGAGGGGCACAACTTCGACAATGATGCACTTGGCCAAAAAGGGCATATGCGTTTTCTCCTGAATATATTCAGGAGAAAACGCATATGCCCTTTTTCGCCAAGCAAGCAAGCGAGCAATGCAAATCTGCACTACAAAGAAGTATCACTTCCCACCGGTCAAAAGGGACATCCACAAAATGTGTAAAAACCAGAAAGGCAAGACAGGCCCTGGAGAACAGGGAGCCTTGTTATGCTGATGGGCGGGATGTAAATTGCCAACTGCCTCTCTGGAGGAGTGCATTGTGTTCCCTAAAACAAGTAAAGAACAGAGCTACAGAGCCAAGGGCACTTCCAGTCTAGGGAATATACCTTGGGAAAACTGAAAATCAATAAGACAGAGCCACCCCAAAATTTAGGGCTGCACTGCTTACAAGGACCTCAACTTGGGTACACCTTAAATATCCCAGGAAATATAAAAATGGTTCAAAAAATTGTGGTACTTACGTACGATGGAATATCCCTCAGCCATGAAATCAATGTCATAAGACCAGTAGCAGCAAAATGGGTGGAATCAGGTACGATGATTCTAAGTGAACTAAGTCACAGAGAAAAAGAAACTTATCATAAGATATCACTTATGAAGATCCTGTAAACATGGCTACACTTGAACTGAGTTAGGAAAGAGAACAGTGTCTCACATTTAGAAAACACTCTTATGCCTCATTAAGGGGGAAGGAGAGGTGGGGTGATGCATAAACCCAGAGTTTGATATAAGCACAGGTACCGTTCCAAAAATCAACTATGGAATAGACAAGACCTAAACCTTCCTCAGTGAAAGGGACACGAAACCCCATATTTCCCGCAGAGGAATATATCTGACTAGTAAGAATCTTAAAACCTATGTATTGATATGTCTCCGTAAGGGAATCAAGTGTGTCTAGACTGGCATAAACATGGCAGCGAGAATCAGCTCAAACCCACTATAAAAAGGAATTTCAAAAACAAAACAAAAAAAAAACTGGGAAATTCTTTACAATTCCTTCAGGGTCTCTGATGAAACCTGGATTGACCCTATCTACAATGACAGCTGGATGTGGCATAAGGCTGGGCACTTGGGACTGAGAAGATTGTTGAGGTTTGGTGAGCAAATGCAGACCCTTTAAAGCAATAATGCATGGCACCCATTCCATGGGTCCCAACTCTCCAGGTTGAAGGGAATATTACTACAGTTATAACATGTACCGGAAACCTAGAGAATGGACACACTGTGAATACGAAAGGTTTCTAAAACTCAAAGAATAGTCCCTCTCCTGGTGCTCCGGTTTGACTTTCCATCTGCTTTACTATCAATCTCCCAACTTGGAGAGACAGCGCCTTCAACCTCCTCGTTCACACAGGTTTCCAATTTGGCAGAGGATGAAAGGGAAGAGGGAGAACCAATGAGAGAGTAGCTGTTATGCATTTGAACGGGCACATATCACTCTAACTTCCCGGCAGGAAGAAGAATTAACCAAAGTCTCAGCCACCCACCGGGAACCAGTATATGTCCGGAACCAAAATTTTGGACTTGCGGTCAGCTCACCAAAAACGAGTTGAAAAATGGAGCTCAGGGGCACAGCAATTCACAAACTGGCCGAGTAATAAAGGACAACTATCGTCCAAAATCTGTTGAAGGAAGGAAACGAGGCGGACTTGAAAATGAGGCAGAATAGCAGGAAAGAGATTTCAAGAGGTACGTTGGAATCGCCTTTAAAGCACAGGAAGAGGGGCACAACTTCGACAAAGATGCACTTGGCCAAAAAGGGCGTATGCGTTTTCTCATGAATATATTCAGGAGAAAACGCATACACCGTTTTTGGCCAAGCAAGCAAGCGGGAAATGCAAATCTGCACTACAAAGAAGTATCACTTCCCACCGGTCAAAAGGGACATCCACAAAATGTGTAAAAAGCAGAAAGGCAAGACAGGCCCTGGAGAACAGGGAGCCTTGTTATGCTGATGTGTGGGATGTAAATTGCCAACTGCCTCTCTGGAGGAGTGCATTGTGTTCCCTAAAACAAGTAAACAACAGAGCTACAGAGTCAAGGGCACTTCCAGTCTAGGGAATATTCCTTGGGAAAACTGAATATCAATAAGACAGAGCCACCCCAAAATTTAGGGCAGCACTGCTTACAAGGACCTCAACTTGGGTACACCTTAAATATCCCAGGAAATATAAAAATGGTTCAAAAAATTGTGGTACTTACGTACAAAGGAATATCCCTCAGCCATGAAATCAATGTCATAAGACCAGGAGCAGCAAAATGGGTGGATTCAGGTACGATGATTCTAAGTGAAATAAGTCACACAGAAAAAGAAACTTATCATAAGATATCACTTATGAAGATCCTGTAAACATGGCTACACTTGAACTGAGTTAGGAAAGAGGACAGTGTCTCACATTTAGAAAACACTCTTATGCCTGCTTAAGGGGGAAGGAGAGGTGGGGTGATGCATAAAACCAGAGTTTGATATAAGCACAGGTACCGTTCCAAAAACCAACTATGGAATAGACAAGACCTACACCTTCCTCAGTGAAAGGGACTCAAAACCCCATATTTCCCGCAGAGGAATATATCTGACTAGTAAGAATCTTAAAACATATGTATTGATATGTCTCCGTAAGGGAATCAAGTGTGTTTAGACTGGCATAAACATGGCAGCGAGAATCAGCTCAAACCCACTATAAAAAGGGATTTCAAAAACAAAACAAAAATACTGGGAAATTCTTTACAATTCCTTCAGGGTCTCTGATGAACCCTGGAATGACCCTATCTACAACGACAGCTGGATGTGGCAAAGGCTGGAAACTTGGGACTGAGAGGATTGGTGAGATTGGGTGAGCAAATGCTGATCCTTTAAAGCAATAATGCATGGCACCCATTCCATGGGTCCCAACTCTCCAGGTTGAAGGGAATATTACTACAATTATAACATGTACCGGAAACTTAGAGAACGGACACACTGTGAATACGAAAGGTTTCTAAAACTCAACGAATAGTCCCTCTCCTGGTGCTCTGGTTTGACTTTCCATCTGCTTTACTATACCTCCCAAATTGGAGAGACAGCCCCTTTAACCTCCTGGTTCGCACAGGTTGCCAATTTGGCAGAGGATGAAAGGGAAGAGGGAGAACCAATGAGAGAGTAGCTGTTAGGCATTTGGACGGGCACATATGACTGTAATTTCCTGGCAGGAAGAAGAATTAACCAAAGTCTCAGCCACCCACCGGGAACCAATATAGGTCCTGAACCAAAATTTTGGACTTGCGGTCAGCTCACCAAAAAGGAGTTGAATAATGGAGCTCAGGGGCACAGCAATTCACAAACTGGCCGAGTAATAAAGGACAACTATCGTCCAAAAATCTGTTGAGGGAAGGCAACGAGGCGGACTTGAAAGCGAGGCAGAATAGCAGGAAACAGATTTCAAGAGGTACGTTGGAATCACCTTTAAAGCACAGGAAGAGGGGCACAACTCCGACAATGATGCACTTGGCCAAAAAGGGCGTATGTGTTTTCTCCTGAATATATTCAGGAGAAAACGCATACGCCTTTTTTGGCCAAGCAAGCAAGCGGGCAATGCAAATTTGCACTACAAAGAAGTATCACTTCCCACTGGTAAAAAGGGACATCCACAAAATGTGTAAAAACCAGAAAGGCAAGACAGGCCCTGGAGAACAGGGAGCCTTGTTATGCTGATGTGTGGGATGTAAATTGCCAACTGCCTCTCTGGAGGAGTGCACTGTGTTCCCTAAAACAAGTAAACAACAGAGCTACGGAGCCAAGGGCACTTCCAGTCTAGGGAATATACCTTGGGAAAACTGAAAATCAATAAGACAGAGCCACCCCAAAATTTAGGGCTGCACTGCTTACAAGGACCTCAACTTGGGTACACCTTAAATATCCCAGGAAATATAAAAATGGTTCAAAAAATTGTGGTACTTACGTACGATGGAATATCCCTCAGCCACGAAATCAATGTCATAAGACCAGTAGCAGCAAAATGGGTGGATTCAGGTACGATGATTCTAAGTGAAATAAGTCACAGAGAAAAAGAAACTTATCATAAGATATCACTTATGAAGATCCTGTAAACATGGCTACACTTGAACTGAGTTAGGAAAGAGAACAGTGTCTCACATTTAGAAAACACTCTTATGCCTGCTTAAGGGGGAAGGAGAGGTGGGGTTATGCATAAAACCAGAGTTTGATATAAGCACAGGTAGCGTTCCAAAAACCAACTATGGAATAGACAAGACCTACACCTTCCTCAGTGAAAGGGACACAAAACCCCATATTTCCCGCAGAGGAATATATCTGACTAGTAAGAATCTTAAAACCTATGTATTGATATGTCTCCGTAAGGGAATCAAGTGTGTCTACACTGGCATAAACATGGCAGCGAGAATCAGCTCAAACCCACTATAAAAAGGAATTTCAAAAACAGAAAAAAAAAAAACAACTAGGAAATTCTTGACAATTCCTTCAGGGTCTCTGATGAAACCTGGAATGACCCTATCTACAATGACAGCTGGATGTGGCATAAGGCTGGACACTTGGGACTGAGAGGATTGGTGAGATTGGGTGAGCAAATGCAGACCCTTTAAAGCAATAATGCATGGCACCCATTTCATGGGTCCCAACTCTCCAGGTTGAAGGGGATATTACTACAGTTATAACATGTACGAGAAACCTAGAGAACGGACACACTGTGAATATGAAAGGTTTCTAAAACTCAACGAATAGTCCCTCTCCTGGTGCTCCGGTTTGACTTTCCATCTGCTTTACTATCAATCTGCCAACTTGGAGAGACAGCCCCTTCAACCGCCTGGTTCACACAGGTTTCCAATTTGGCAGAGGATGAAAGGGAAGAGGGAGAACCAATGAGAGAGTAGCTGTTAGGTATTTGGTCGGGCACATATCACTCTAACTTCCCGGCAGGAAGAAGAATTAACCAAAGTCTCAGCCCCCCACCGGGAACCAGTATAGGTCCTGAACCAAAATTTTGGACTTGCGGTCAGCTCACCAAAAACGAGTTGAAAAATGGAGCTCAGGGGCACAGCAATTCACAAACTGGCCGAGTAATAAAGGACAACTATCGTCCAAAAATCTGTTGAGGGAAGGCAACGAGGCGGACTTGAAAGCGAGGCAGAATAGCAGGAAACAGATTTCAAGAGGTACGTTGGAATCGCCTTTAAAGCACAGGAAGAGGGGCACAACTTCGACAATGATGCACTTGGCCAAACAGGGCGTATGCGTTTTCTCCTGAATATATTCAGGAGAAAACGCATACGCCCTTTTTGGCCAAGCAAGCAAGCGGGCAATGCAAATCTGCACTACAAAGAAGTATCACTTCCCACCGGTCAAAAGGGACATCCACAAAATGTGTAAAAACCAGAAAGGCAAGACAGGCCCTGGAGAACAGGGAGCCTTGTTATGCTGATGGGCGGGATGTAAATTGCCAACTGCCTCTCTGGAGGAGTGCATTGTGTTCCCTAAAACAAGTAAAGAACAGAGCTACAGAGCCAAGGGCACTTCCAGTCTAGGGAATATACCTTGGGAAAACTGAAAATCAATAAGACAGAGCCACCCTAAAATTTAGGGCTGCACTCCTTACAAGGACCTCAACTTGGGTACACCTTAAATATCCCAGGAAATATAAAAATGGTTCAAAAAATTGTGGTACTTACGTACAATGGAATATCCCTCAGCCATGAAATCAATGTCATAAGACCAGTAGCAGCAAAATGGGTAGATTGAGGTACGATGATTCTAAGTGAAATAAGTCACAGAGAAAGAAACTTATCATAAGATATCACTTATGAAGATCCTGTAAACATGGCTACACTTGAACTGAGTTAGGAAAGAGAACAGTGTCTCACATTTAGAAAACACTCTTATGCCTGCTTAAGGGGGAAGGAGAGGTGGGGTGATGCATAAAACCAGAGTTTGATATAAGCACAGGTACCGTTCCAAAAACCAACTATGGAATAGACAAGACCTACACCTTCCTCAGTGAAAGGGACTCAAAACCACATATTTCTCGCAGAGGAATATATCTGACTAGTAAGAATCTTAAAACCTATGTATTGACATGTCTCTGAAAGGGAATCAAGTGTGTCTAGACTGACATAAACATGGCAGCGAGAATCAGCTCAAGCCCAGTATAAAAAGGAATTTCAAAAACAAAAAAAAAAAAACTGGGAAATTCTTTACAATTCCTTCAGGGTCTCTGATGAACCCTGGAATGACCCTATCTACAACGACAGCTGGATGTGGCATAAGGCTGGACACTTGGGACTGAGACGATTGTTGAGATTTGGTGAGCAAATGCAGACCCTTTAAAGTAATAATGCCTGGCACCCATTCCATGGGTCCCAACTCTCCAGGTTGAAGGGAATATTACTACAGTTATAACATGTACCGGAAACCTAGAGAAAGGACACACTGTGAATACGAAAGGTTTCTAAAACTCAACGAATACTCCCTCTCCTGGTGCTCCGGTTTGACTTTCCATCTGCTTTACTATCAACCTCCCAACTTGGAGAGACAGCCCCTTTAACCTCCTGGTTCGCACAGGTTTCCAATTTGGCAGAGGATGAAAGGGAAGAGGGAGAACCAATGAGAGAGTAGCTGTTAGGCATTTGGACGGGCACATATCACTGTAATTTCCCGGCAGGAAGAAGAATTAACCAAAGTCAAAGCCAACCACCGGGAACCAGTATAGGTCCTGAACCAAAATTTTGGACTTGCGGTCAGGTCACCAAAAACGAGTTGAAAAATGGAGCTCAGGGGCACAGCAATTCACAAACTGGCCGAGTAATAAAGGACAACTATCGTCCAAAAATCTGTTGAGGGAAGGCAACGAGGAGGACTTGAAAGCGAGGCAGAATAGCAGGAAACAGATTTCAAGAGGTACGTTGGAATTGCCTTTAAAGCACAGGAAGAGGGGCACAACTTCGACAATGATGCACTTGGCCAAAAAGGGCGTATGCGTTTTCTCCTGAATGTATTCAGGAAAAAACGCATACGCCCTTTTTGGCCAAGAAAGCAAGCGAGCAATGCAAATCTGCACTACAAAGAAGTATCACTTCCCACCGGTCAGAAGGGACATCCACAAAATGTGTAAAAACCAGAAAGGCAAGACAGGCCCTGGAGAACAGGGAGCCTTGTTATGCTGATGGGCGGGATGTAAATTGCCAACTGCCTCTCTGGAGGAGTGCATTGTGTTCCCTAAAACAAGTAAACAACAGAGCTACAGAGCCAAGGGCACTTCCAGTCTAGGGAATATACCTTGGGAAAACTGAAAATCAATAAGACAGAGACACCCCAAAATTTAGGGCTGCACTGCTTACAAGGACCTCAACTTGGGTACACCTTAAATATCCCAGGAAATATAAAAATCGTTCAAAAAATTGTGGTACTTACGTACGATGGAATATCCCTCAGCCATGAAATCAATGTCATAAGACCAGTAGCAGCAAAATGGGTGGATTCAGGTACGATGATTCTAAGTGAAATAAGTCACAGAGAAAAAGAAACTTATCATAAGATATCACTTATGAAGATCCTGTAAACATGGCTACACTTGAACTGAGTTAGGAAAGAGAACAGTGTCTCACATTTAGAAAACACTCTTATGCCTGCTTAAGGGGGAAGGAGAGGTGGGGTGATGCATAAAACCAGAGTTTGATATAAGCACAGGTACCGTTCCAAAAACCAACTATGGAATAGACAAGACTTACACCTTCCTCAGTGAAAGGGACACAAAACCCCATATTTCCCGCAGAGGAATATATCTGACTAGTAAGAATCTTAAAACCTATGTATTGATATGTCTCCGTAAGGGAATCAATTGTGTCTAGACTGGCATAAACATGGCAGCGAGAATCAGCTCAAACCCACTATAAAAAGGAATTTCTAAAACAAACAAACAAAAAAAAAACTGGGAAATTCTTTACAATTCCTTCAGGGTCTCTGATGAAACCTGGAATGACCCTATCTATAACGACAGCTGGATGTGGCATAAGGCTGGACACTTGGGACTGAGAGGATTGGTGAGATTGGGTGAGCAAATGCAGACCCTTTAAAGCAATAATGCACGGCACCCATTCCATGGGTCCCAACTCTCCAGGTTGAAGGGGATATTACTACAGTTATAACATGTACGAGAAACCTAGAGAACGGACACACTGTGAATATGAAAGGTTTCTAAAACTAAAGGAATAGTCCCTCTCCTGGTGCTCCGGTTTGACTTTCCATCTGCTTTACTATCAATCTCCCAACTTGGAGAGACAGCCCCTTCAACCGCCTGGTTCACACAGGTTTCCAATTTGGCAGAGGATGAAAGGGAAGAGGGAGAACCAATGAGAGAGAAGCTGTTAGGTATTTGGTCGGGCATATATCACTCTAACTTCCCGGCAGGAAGAAGAATTAACCAAAGTCTCAGCCCCCGCCCCCCGGGAACCAGTATAGGTCCTGAACCAAAATTTGGGACTTGCGGTCAGCTCACCAAAAACGAGTTGAAAAATGGAGCTCAGGGGCACAGCAATTCACAAACTGGCCGAGTAATAAAGGACAACTATCGTCCAAAAATCTGTTGAGGGAAGGCAACGAGGCGGACTTGAAAGCGAGGCAGAATAGCAGGAAACAGATTTCAAGAGGTACGTTGGAATCGCCTTTAAAGCACAGGAAGAGGGGCACAACTTCGACAATGATGCACTTGGCCAAAAAGGGCGTATGCGTTTTCTCCTGAATATATCCTGAATATATATAAAACGCATACGCCCTTTTTGGCCAAGCAAGCAAGCGGGCAATGCAAATCTGCACTACAAAGAAGTATCACTTCCCACCGGTCAAAAGGGACATCCACAAAATGTGTAAGAACAAGAAAGGCAAGACAGGCCCTGGAGAACAGGGAGCCTTGTTATGCTGATGGGCGGGATGTAAATTGCCAACTGCCTCTCTGGAGGAGTGCATTCTGTTCCCTAAAACAAGTAAAGAACAGAGCTACAGAGCCAAGGTCACTACCAGTCTAGGGAATATACCTTGGGAAAACTGAAAATCAATAAGACAGAGCCACCCCAAAATTTAGGGCTGCACTGCATACAAGGACCTCAACTTGGATACACCTTAAGTATCCCAGAAAATATAAACATGGTTCAAAAAATTGTGGTACTTACGTACGATGGAATATCCCTCAGCCATGAAATCAATGTCATAAGACCAGTAGCAGCAAAATGGGTGGATTCAGGTACGATGATTCTAAGTGAAATAAGTCACACAGAAAAAGAAACTTATCATAAGATATCACTTATGAAGATCCTGTAAACATGGCTACACTTGAACTGAGTTAGGAGAGAGGACAGTGTCTCACATTTAGAAAACACTCTTATACCTGCTTAAGGGGGAAGGAGAGGTGGGGTGATGCATAAAACCAGAGTTTGATATAAGCACAGGTACCGTTCCAAAAACCAACTATGGAGTAGACAAGACCTACACCGTGCTCAGTGAAAGGGACTCAAAACCCCATATTTCCCGCAGAGGAAAATATCTGACTAGTAAGAATCTTAAAACCTATGTATTGATATGTCTCCGTAAGGGAATCAAGTGTGTCTAGACTGGCATAAACATGGCAGCGAGAATCAGCTCAAACCCACTATAAAAAGGAATTTCAAAAACAAAACAAAAAAACTGGGAAATTCTTTACAATTCCTTCAGGGTCTCTGATGAAAGCTGGAATGACCCTATCTACAACGACAGCTGGATGTGGCATAAGGAGGGACACTTGGGACTGAGACGATTGGTGAGATTTGGCGACTAAATGCAGACCCTTTAAAGCAATAATGCATGGCACCCATTCCATGGGTCCGAACTCTCCAGGTTGAAGGGAATATTACTACAGCTATAACATGTGCGGGAAACCTAGAGAACGGACACACTGTGAATACGGAAGGTTTCTAAAACTCAACGAATAGTCCCTCTCCTGGTGCTCCAGTTTGACTTTCCGTCTGCTTTACTATCAACCTCCCAACTTGGAGAGACAGCCCCTTTAACCTCTTGGTTCGCACAGGTTGCCAATTTGGCAGAGGATGAAAGGGAAGAGGGAGAACCAATGAGAGAGTAGCTGTTAGGCATTTGGACGGGCACATATCACTGTAATTTCCCGGCAGGAAGAAGAATTAACCAAATTCTCAGCCACCCATCGGGAACCAGTATAGGTCCTCAACCAAAATTTTGGACTTGCGGTCAGCTCACCAAAAACGAGTTGAAAAATGGAACTCAGGGGCACAGCAATTCACAAACTGGCCGAGTAATAAAGGACAACTATCGTCCAAAAATCTGTTGAGGGAAGGCAACGAGGCGGACTTGAAAGCGAGGCAGAATAGCAGGAAACAGATTTCAAGAGGTACGTTGGAATCGCCTTTAAAGCACAGGAAGAGGGGCACAACTTCGACAATGATGCACTTGGCCAAAAAGGGCGTATGCGTTTTCTCCTGAATATATTCAGGAGAAAACGCATACGCCCTTTTTGGCCAAGCAAGCAAGCGGGCAATGCAAATCTGCACTACAAAGAAGTATCACTTCCCACCGGTCAAAAGGGACATCCACAAAATGTGTAAAAACCAGAAAGGCAAGACAGGCCCTGGAGAACAGGGAGCCTTGTTATGCTGATGGGCGGGATGTAAATTGCCAACTGCCTCTCTGGAGGTGTGCATTGTGTTCCCTAAAACAAGTAAAGAACAGAGCTACAGAGCCAAGGGCACTTCCAGTCTAGGGAATATACCTTGGGAAAACTGAAAATCAATAATACAGAGCCACCCCAAAATTTAGGGCTGCACTGCTTACAAGGACCTCACTTGGGTACACCTTAAATATCCCAGGAAATATAAAAATGGTTCAAAAAATTGTGGTACTTACGTACGATGGAATATCCCTCAGCCATGAAATCAATGTCATAAGACCAGTAGCAGCAAAATGGGTAGATTCAGGTACGATGATTCTAAGTGAAATAAGTCACAGAGAAAGAAACTTATCATAAGATATCACTTATGAAGATCCTGTAAACATGGCTACACTTGAACTGAGTTAGGAAAGAGAACAGTGTCTCACATTTAGAAAACACTCTTATGCCTGCTTAAGGGGGAAGGAGAGGTGGGGTGATGCATAAACCCAGAGTTTGATATAAGCACAGGTACCGTTCCAAAAACCAACTATGGAATAGACAAGACCTACACCTTCCTCAGTGAAAGGGACTCAATACCCCATATTTCCCACAGAGGAATATATCTGACTAGTAAGAATCTTAAAACCTATGGATTGATATGTCTCCGTAAGGGAATCAAGTGTGTCTACACTGGCATAAACATGGCAGTGAGAATCAGCTCAAACCCACTATAAAAAGGAATTTCAAAAACAAAACAAAAAAACTGGGAAATTCTTTACAATTCCTTCAGGGTCTCTGATGAAACCTGGAATGACCCTATCTACAACGACAGCTGGATGTGGCATAAGGCTGGACACTTGGGACTGAGACGATTGGTGAGATTTGGTGAGCAAATGCAGACCCTTTAAAGCAATAATGCCTGGCACCCATTCCATGGGTCCCAACTCTCCAGGTTGAAGGGAATATTACTACAGTTATAACATGTACGGGAAACCTAGAGAACGGACACACAGTGAATACGAAAGTTTTCTAAAACTCAACGAATAGTCCATCTCCTGGTGCTCTGGTTTGACTTTCCATCTGCTTTACTATCAACCTCCCAACTTGGAGAGACAGCCCCTTTAACCTCCTGGTTCGCACAGGTTTCCAAATTGGCAGAGGATGAAAGGGAAGAGGGAGAACCAATGAGAGAGTAGCTGTTCGGCATTTGGACAGGCACATATCACTGTAATTTCCCGGCAGGAAGAAGAATTAACCAAAGTCTCAGCCACCCACCTGGAACCAGCATAGGTCCTGAACCAAAATTTTGGACTTGCGGTCAGCTCACCAAAACCGAGTTGAAAAATGGAGCTCAGGGGCACAGCAATTCACAAACTGGCCGAGTAATAAAGGACAACTATCGTCCAAAAATCTGTTGAGGGAAGGCAACGAGGCGGACTTGAAAGCGAGGCAGAATAGCAGGAAACAGATTTCAAGAGGTACGTTGGAATCGCCTTTAAAGCACAGGAAGAGGGGCACAACTTCGACAATGATGCACTTGGCCAAAAAGGGCTTATGCGTTTTCTCCTGAATATATTCAGGAGAAAACGCATACGCCCTTTTTGGCCAAGCAAGCAAGCGGGCAATGCAAATCTGCACTACAAAGAAGTATCACTTCCCACCGGTCAAAAGGGACATCCACAAAATGTGTAAAAACCAGAAAGGCAAGACAGGCCCTGGAGAACAGGGAGCCTTGTTTTGCTGATGGGCGGGATGTAAATTGCCAACTGCCTCTCTGGAGGAGTGCATTGTGTTCCCTAAAACAAGTAAACAACAGAGCTACAGAGCCAAGGGCACTTCCAGTCTAGGGAATATACCTTGGGAAAACTGAAAATCAATAAGAAAGAGCCACCCCAAAATTTAGGGCTGCACTGCTTACAAGGACCTCAACTTGGGTACACCTTAAATATCCCAGGAAATATAAAAATGGTTCAAAAAATTGTGGTACTTACGTACGATGGAATATCCCTCAGCCATGAAATCAATGTCATAAGACCAGTAGCAGCAAAATGGGTGGATTCAGGTACGATGATTCTAAGTGCAATAAGTCACACAGAAAAAGAAACTTATCATAAGATATCACTTATGAAGACCCTGTAAACATGGCTACACTTGAACTGAGTTAGGAAAGAGAAGAATGTCTCACATTTAGAAAACACTCTTATGCCTGATTAAGGGGGAAGGAGAGGTGGGGTGATGCATAAAACCAGAGTTTGATATAAGCACAGGTACCGTTCCAAAAACCAACTATGGAATAGACAAGACCTACACCTTCCTCAGTGAAAGGGACTCAAAACCCCATATTTCCCGCAGAGGAATATATCTGACTAGTAAGAATCTTAAAACCTATGTATTGATATGTCTCCATAAGGGAATCAAGTGTGTCTAGACTGGCATAAACATGGCAGCGAGAATCAGCTCAAACCCACTATAAAAAGGAATTTCAAAAACAAAAAAAAACAAAAACTGGGAAATTCTTTACAATTCCTTCAGGGTCTCTGATGAAACCTGGAATGACCCTGTTTACAACGACAGCTGGATGTGGCATAAGGCTGGACACTTGGGACTGAGAGGATTGGTGAGATTGGGTGAGAAAATGCAGGCCCTTTAAAGCAATAATGCATGGCACCCATTCCATGGGTCCCAACTCTCCACGTTGAAGGGAATATTACTACAGTTATAACATGTACGGGAAACCTAGAGAACGGACACACTGTGAATACGAAAGGTTTCTAAAACTCAACGAATAGTCCCTCTCCTGGTGCTCTGGTTTGACTTTCCATCTGCTTTACTATCAATCTCCCAACTTGGAGAGACAGCCCCTTTAAGCTCCTGCTTCGCACAGGTTGCCAATTTGGCAGAGGATGAAAGTGAAGAGGGAGAACCAATGAGAGAGTAGCTGTTAGGCATTTGGACGGGCACATATCACCCTAACATCCCGGCAGGAAGAAGAATTAACCAAAGTCTCAGCCACCATCCGGAAACCAGTATAGTTCCTGAACCAAAATTTTGGACTTGCGGTCAGCTCACCAAAAATGAGTTGAAAAATGGAGCTCAGGGGCACAGCAATTCACAAACTGGCCAGATAATTAAGGACAACTATCGTCCAAATATCTGTTGAGGGAAGGCAACGAGGCAGACTTGAAAGCGAGGCAGAATAGCAGGAAACAGATTTCAAGAGGTACGTTGGAATCGCCTTTAAAGCACAGGAAGAGGGGCACAACTTCGACAATGATGCACTTGGCCAAAAAGGGCGTATGCGTTTTCTCAACGCATACGCCCTTTTTGGCCAAGCAAGCAAGCGGGCAATGCAAATCTGCACTACAAAGAAGTATCACTTCCCACCGGTCAAAAGGGACATCCACAAAATGTGTAAAAACCAGAAAGGCAAGACAGGCCCTGGAGAACAGGGAGCCTTGTTATGCTGATGGGCGGGATGTAAATTGCCAACTGCCTCTCTGGAGGAGTGCATTGTGTTCCCTAAAACAAGTAAACAACAGAGCTACAGAGCCGAGGCTACTTCCAGTCTCGGGAATATACCTTGGGAAAACTGAAAATCAATAAGTCAGAGCGACCCCAAAATTTAGGGCTGCACTGCTTACAAGGACCTCAACTTGGGTACACCTTAAATATCCCAGGAAATATAAAAATGGTTCAAAAAATTGTGGTACTTACGTACGATGGATTATCCCTCAGCCATGAAATCAATGTCATAAGACCAGTAGCGGCAAAATGGGTGGATTCAGGTACGATGATTCTAAGTGAAATAAGTCACACAGAAAAAGAAACTTATCATAAGATATCACTTATGAAGATCCTGTAAACATGGCTACACTTGAACTGAGTTAGGAAAGAGAACAGTGTCTCACATTTAGAAAACACTCTTATGCCTGCTTAAGGGGGAAGGAGAGGTGGGGTGATGCATAAAACCAGAGTTTGATATAAGCACAGGTACCGTTCCCAAAACCAACTATGGAATAGACAAGACCTACACCTTCCTCAGTGAAAGGGACTCAAAACCCCATATTTCCCGCAGAGGAATATATCTGACTGGTAAGAATCTTAAAACCTATGGATTGATATGTCTCCGTAAGGGAATCAAGTGTGTCTAGACTGGCATAAACATGGCAGTGAGAATCAGCTCAAACCCACTATAAAAAGGAATTTCATAAAAAAAACAAAAAAACTGTGAAATTCTTTACAATTCCTTCAGGGTCTCTGATGAAACCTGGAATGACCCTATATACAATGACAGCTGGATGTGGCATAAGGAGGGACACTTGGGACTGAGACGATTGGTGAGATTGGGTGAGCAAATGCAGAACCTTTACAGCACAAATGCCTGGCACCCATTTTATGGGTCCCAACTCTCCAGGTTGAAGGGAATATTACTACAGCTATAACATGTACGGGAAACCTAGAGAACGGACACACTGTGAATACGAAAGGTTTCTAAAACTCAACGAATAGTCCCTCTCCTGGTGCTCTGGTTTGACTTTCCATCTGCTTTACTATCAACCTCCCAACTTGGAGGGACAGACCCTTTAACCTCCTGGTTCGCACAGGTTTCCAATTTGGCAGAGGATGAAAGGGAAGAGGGAGAACCAATGAGAGAGGAGCTGTTAGGCATTTGGACGGGCACATATCACTGTAATTTCCCGGCAGGAAGAAGAATTAACCAAAGTCTCAGCCACCCACCGGGAACCAGTATAGGTCTTGAACCAAAATTTTGGACTTGCGGTCAGCTCACCAAAAACGAGTTGAAAAATGGAGCTCAGGGGCACAGCAATTCACAAACTGGCCAAGTACTAAAGGACAACTATCGTCCAAAAATCTGTTGAGGGAAGGCAACGAGGCGTACTTGAAAGCGAGGCAGAATAGCAGGAAACAGATTTCAAGAGGTACGTTGGAATCGCCTTTAAAGCACAGGAAGAGGGGCACAACTTCGACAATGATGCACTTGGCCAAAAAGGGCGTATGCGTTTTCTCCTGAATATATTCAGGAGAAAACGCATACGCCCTTTTTGGCCAAGCAAGCAAGCGGGCAATGCAAATCTGCACTACAAAGAAGTATCACTTCCTACCGGTCAAAAGGGACATCCACAAAATGTGTAAAAACCAGAAAGGCAAGACAGGCCCTGGAGAACAGGGAGCCTTGTTATGCTGATGGGCGGGATGTAAATTGCCAACTGCCTCTCTGGAGGAGTGCATTGTGTTCCCTAAAACAAGTAAACAACAGAGCTACAGAGCCGAGGGCACTTCCAGTCTCGGGAATATACCTTGGGAAAACTGAAAATCAATAAGACAGAGCCACCCCAAAATTTAGGGCTGCACTGCTTACAAGGACCTCAACTTGGGTACACCTTAAATATCCCAGGAAATATAAAAATGGTTCAAAAAATTGTGGTACTTACGTACGATGGAATATCCCTCAGCCATGAAATCAATGTCATAAGACCAGTAGCGGCAAAATGGGTGGATTCAGGTACGATGATTCTAAGTGAAATAAGTCACACAGAAAAAGAAACTTATCATAAGATATCACTTATGAAGATCCTGTAAACATGGCTACACTTGAACTGAGTTAGGAAAGAGAACAGTGTCTCACATTTAGAAAACACTCTTATGCCTGCTTAAGGGGGAAGGAGAGGTGGGGTGATGCATAAAACCAGAGTTTGATATAAGCACAGGTACCGTTCCAAAAACCAACTATGGAATAGACAAGACCTACACCTTCCTCAGTGAAAGGGACTCAAAACCCCATATTTCCCGCAGAGGAATATATCTGACTAGTAAGAATCTTAAAACCTATGGATTGATATGTCTCCGTAAGGGAATCAAGTGTGTCTAGACTGGCATAAACATGGCAGTGAGAATCAGCTCAAACCCACTATAAAAAGGAATTTCATAAAAAAAAACAAAAAAACTGGGAAATTCTTTACAATTCCTTCAGGGTCTCTGATGAAACCTGGAATGACCCTATCTAAAATGATAGCTGGATGTGGCATAAGGAGGGACACTTGGGACTGAGACGATTGGTGAGATTGGGTGAGCAAATGCAGAACCTTTACATCACAAATGCCTGGCACCCATACCATGGGTCCCAACTCTCCAGGTTGAAGGGAATATTACTACAGCTATAACATGTACGGGAAACCTAGAGAACAGACACACTGTGAATACGAAAGGTTTCTAAAACTCAACGAATAGTCCCTCTCCTGGTGCTCCGGTTTGACTTTCCATCTGCTTTACTATCAACCTCCCAACTTGGAGGGACAGATCCTTTAACCTCCTGGTTCGCACAGGTTTCCAATTTGGCAGAGGATGAAAGGGAAGAGGGAGAACCAATGAGAGAGGAGTTGTTAGGCATTTGGACGGGCACATATCACTGTAATTTCCCGGCAGGAAGAAGAATTAACCAAAGTCTCAGCCACCCACCGGGAACCAGTATAGGTCCTGAACCAAAATTTTGGACTTGCGGTCAGCTCACCAAAAACGAGTTGAAAAATGGAGCTCAGGGGCACAGCAATTCACAAACTGGCCGAGTAATAAAGGACAACTATCGTCCAAAAATCTGTTGAGGGAAGGCAACGAGGCGGACCTGAAAGCGAGGCAGAATAGCAGGAAACAGATTTCAAGAGGTACGTTGTAATCGCCTTTAAAGCACAGGAAGAGGGGCACAACTTCGACAATGATGCACTTGGCCAAAAAGGGCGTATGCGTTTTCTCCTGAATATATTCAGGAGAAAACGCATACGCCCTTTTTGGCCAAGCAAGCAAGCGGGCAATGCAAATCTGCACTACAAAGAAGTATCACTTCCCACCGGTCAAAAGGGACATCCACAAAATGTGTAAAAACCAGGAAGGCAAGACAGGACCTGGAGAACAGGGAGACTTTTTATGCTGATGGGCGGGATGTAAATTGCCAACTGCCTCTCCGGAGGAGTACATTGTGTTCCCTAAAACAAGTAAACAACAGAGCTACAGAGCCAAGGACACTTCCAGTCTACGGAATATACCTTGGGAAAACTGAAAATCAATAAGACAGAGCCACCCCAAAATTTAGGGCTGCACTGCTTACAAGGACCTCAACTTGGGTACACCTTAAATATCCCAGGAAATATAAAAATGGTTCAAAAAATTGTGGTACTTACGTACGATGGAATATCCCTCAGCCATGAAATCAATGTCATAAGACCAGTAGCAGCAAAATGGGTGGATTCAGGTACGATGATTCTAAGTGAAATAAGTCACACAGAAAAAGAAACTTATCATAAGATATCACTTATGAAGATCCTGTAAACATGGCTACACTTGAACTGAGTTAGGAAAGAGAACAGTGTCTCACATTTAGAAAACACTCTTATGCCTGCTTAAGGGGGAAGGAGAGGTGGGGTGATGCATAAAACCAGAGTTTGATATAAGCACAGGTACCGTTCCAAAAACCAACTATGGAATAGACAAGACCTACACCTTCCTCAGTGAAAGGGACTCAAAACCCCATATTTCCCGCAGAGGAATATATCTGACTAGTAAGAATCATAAAACCTATGGATTGATATGTCTCCGTAAGGGAATCAAGTGTGTCTAGACTGGAATAAACATGGCAGCGAGAATCAGCTCAAACCCACTATAAAAAGGAATTTCAAAAACAAAACAAAAAAACTGGGAAATTCTTTACAATTCCTTCAGGGTCTCTGATGAATCCTGGAATGACCCTATCTACAACGACAGCTGGATGTGGCATAAGGCTAGACACTTGGGACTGAGACGATTGGTGAGATTGGGTGAGCAAATGCAGACCCTTTAAAGCAATAATGCATGGCACCCATTCCATGGGTCCCAACTCTCCAGGTTGAAGGGAATATTACTACAGTTATAACATGTACGAGAAACCTAGAGAACGGACACACTGTGAATACGAAAGGTTTCTAAAACTCAATGAATAGTCCCTCTCCTGGTGCTCCGGTTTGACTTTCCATCTGCTTTACTATCAACCTCCCAACTTGAAGCGACAGCCCCTTTAACCTCCTGGTTCGCGCAGGTTGCCAATTTGGCAGCGGATGAAATGGAAGAGGGAGAACCAATGAGAGAGTAGCTGTTAGGCATTTGGACGGGCACATATCACTGTAATTTCCCGGCAGGAAGAAGAATTAACCAAAGTCTCAGCCTCACACCGGGAACCAGCATAAGTACAGAACCAAATTTTTGGACTTTCGGTCAGCTCACAAAAAACGAGTTGAAGAATGGAGCTCAAGGCCACAGCAATTCACAAACTGGCAGAGTAATATAGGACAATTATGGTCCAAAAATCTGTTAAGGGAAGGCAAAGAGGCGGACTTGAAAGCGAGGCAGAATAGCAGGAAACAGATTTCAAGAGGTACGTTGTAATCGCCTTTAAAGCACAGGAAGAGGGGCACAACTTCGACAATGATGCACTTCGCCAAAAAGGGCGTATGCGTTTTCTCCTGAATATATTCAGGAGAAAACGCATACGCCCCTTTTGTCCAAGCAAGCAAGCGGGCAATGCAAATCTGCACTACAAAGAAGTATCATGTCCCACTGGTCAAAAGGGACATCCACAAAATGTGTAAAAACCAGAAAGGCAAGACAGGTCCTGGAGAACAGGGAGCCTTGTTATGCTGATGGTCGGGATGTAAATTTCCAACTGCCTCTCTGGAGTAGTGCATTGTGTTCCCTAATACAAGTAAACAACAGAGTTACAGAGCCAAGGGCACTTCCAGTCTAGGGAATATACCTTGGGAAAAGTGAAAATCAATAAGACAAAGCCACCGCAAAATTTAGGGCTGCACTGCTTACAAGGACCTCAACTTGGGTACACCTTAAATATCCCAGGAAATATAAAAATGGTTCAAAAATTGCGGTACTTACGTACAATGGAATATCCTTCAGCCATGAAATCAATGTCATAAGACCAGTAGCAGCAAAATGGGTGGATTCAGGTACGATGATTCTAAGTGAAATAAGTCACAGAGAAAAAGAAACTTATCATAAGATATCACTTATGAAGATCCTGTAAACATGGCTACACTTGAACTGAGTTAGGAAAGAGAACATTGTCTCACATTTAGAAAACACTCTTATGCCTGCTTTAGGGGGAAGGAGAGGTGGGGTGATGCATAATACCAGAGTTTGATATAAGCACAGGTACCGTTCCAAAAACCAACTATGGAATAGACAAGACCTACACCTTCCTCAGTGAAAGGGACTCAAAACCCCATATTTCCCGCAGAGGAATATATCTGGCTAGTAAGAATCTTAAAACCTATGTATTGATATGTCTCCGTAAGGTAATCAACTGTGTCTAGACTGGCATAAACATGGCAGCGAGAATCAGCTCAAACCCACTATAAAAAGGAATTTCAAAAACAAAACAAAAAAAACTGGGAAATTCTCTACAATTCCTTCAGGGTCTCTGATGAAACCTGGAATGACCCTATCTACAATGACAGCTGGATGTGGCATAAGGAGGGACACTTGGGACTGAGACGATTGGTGAGATTGGGTGAGCAAATGAAGACCCTTTAAAGCACAAATGCCTGGCACCCATTCCATGGGTCACAACTCTCCAGGTTGAAGGAAATATTACTACAGCTATAACATGTATGGGAAACCTAGAGAACGGACTCACTGGGAATATGAAAGGTTTCTAAAACTCAACGTATAGTCCCTCTCCTGGTGCTCCAGTTGGATTTTCCATCTGCTTTACTATCAACCTCCCAACTTGGAGAGACAGCCCCTTTAACCTCCTGGTTCGCACAGGTTTCCAATTTGGCAGAGGATGAAAGGGAAGAGGGAGAACCAATGAGAGAATAGCTGTTAGGCATTTGGACGGGCACATATCCCTCTAATTTCCCGGAATGAAGAAGAATTAACCAAAGTCTCATCTACCCAACCGGAACCAGCATAGGTCCTGAACCAAAATTTTCGACATGCGGTCAGCTCACAAAAAACGAGTTGAAAAATAGAGCTCAGGGGCACAGCAATTCACAAACTGACTGAGTAATAAAGGACAACTTTCGTCCAAAAATCTGTTGAGGGAAGGCAACGAGGCTGACTTGAAAGCGAGGCAGAATAGCAGGAAACAGATTTCAAGAGGTACGTTGGAATCGCCTTTAAAGCACAGGAAGTGGGGCACATCTTCGACAATGATGCACTTGGCCAAAAAGGGCGTATGCGTTTTCTCCTGAATATATTCAGGAGAAAACGCATACGCCCCTTTTGTCCAAGCAAGCAAGCGGGCAATGCAAATCTGCACTACAAAGAAGTATCACTTCCCACCGGTTAAAAGGGACATCCACAAAATGTGTAAAAACCAGAAAGGCAAGACAGGCCCTGGAGAACAGGGAGCCTTGTTATGCTGATGGGCGGGATGTAAATTGCCAACTGCCTCTCTGGAGGAGTGCATTGTGTTCCCTAAAACAAGTAAACAACAGAGCTACAGAGCCAAGGGCACTTCCAGTCTAGGGAATATACCTTGGGAAAACTGAAAATCAATAAGACAGAGCCACCCCAAAATTTAGGGCTGAACTGCTTACAAGGACCTCAACTTGGGTACACCTTAAATATCCCAGGAAATATAAAAATGGTTCAAAAAATTGTGGTACTTACGTACGATGGAATATCCCTCAGCCATGAAATCAATGTCATAAGATCCGTAGCAGCAAAATGGATGGATTCAGGTACGATGATTCTAAGTGAAATAAGTCTCACAGAAAAATAAACTTATCATAAGATATCACTTATGAAGATCCTGTAAACATGGCTACACTTGAACTGAGTTAGGAAAGAGAACAGTGTCTCACATTTAGAAAACACCCTCATGCCTTCTTAAGGTGAAGGAGAGGTGGGGTGATGCATAAAACCAGAGTTTGATATAAGCACAGGTACCGTTCCAAAAACAAACTATGGAATAGACAAGACCTACACCTTCCTCAGTGAAAGCGGCTCAAAACCCCATATTTCCCGCAGAGGAATATATCTGATTAGTAAGAATCTTAAAACCTATGTATTGATATGTCTCCGTAAAGGAATCAAGTGAGTCTAGACTGGCATAAACATGGCAGCGAGAATCAGCTCAAACCCACTATAAAAAGGAATTTCAAAAACAAAAGAAAAAAACTGGGAAATTCTTTACAATTCCTTCAGGGTCTCTGATGAAACCTGGAATGACCCTATCTACAATGGCAGCTGGATGTGGCATAAGGAGGGACACTTGGGACTGAGACGAATGGTGAGATTGGGTGAGCAAATGCAGACCCTTTAAAGCACAAATGCCTGGCACCCAATCCATGGGTCCCAACTCTCCAGGTTGAAGGGAATATTACTACAGCTATAACATGTACGGGAAACCTACAGAACGGACACACTGTGAATACGAAAGGTTTCTAAAAATCAACGAATATTCCCACTCCCGGTGCTCCAGTTTGACTTTCCATCTGCTTTACTATCAACCTCCCATCTAGGAGAGACAGACCCTTTAACCTCCTGGTTCGCACAGGTTGCCAATGTGGCAATGGATGAAACGGAAGACGGAGAACTAATGAGACAGTAGCTGTTAGGCATTTGGACAGGCACATATCACTCTATCTTCCCGGCAGGAAGAAAAATTAACCAAATTCTCAGTCCCCCACCGGGAACCAGCATAGGTCCTGAACCAAAATTCTGGACTTGCAGTCAGCTCACAAAAAAAGAGTTGAAAAATGGAGCTCAGGGGCACAGCAATTCACAAACAGGCCGAGAAATAAAGGACAACTATCGTCCAAAAATCTGTTGAGGGAAGGCAACGAGGTGGACTTGAAAGTGAGGCAGAATAGCAGGAAACAGATTTCAAGAGGTACGTTGGAATCGCCTTTAAAGCACAGGAAGAGGGGCACAACTTCGACAATGATGCACTTGGCCAAAAGGGCGTATGTGTTTTCTCCTGAATATATTCAGGAGAAAACGCATACGCCCTTTTTGACCAAGCAAGCAAGTGGGCAATTCAAATCTGCACTACAAAGAAGTATCACTTCCCACAGGTCAAAAGGGACATCCACAAAATGTGTAAAAACCAGAAAGGCAAGACAGGCCCTGGAGAACAGGGAGCCTTGTTATGCTGATGGGCGGGATGTAAATTGCCAACTGCCTCTCTGGAGGAGTTCATTGTGTTCCCTAAAACAAGTAAACAACAGAGCTACAGAGCCAAGGGGACTTCCAGTCTAGGGAATATACCTTGCGAAAACTGAAAATCAATAAGACAGAGGCACCCCAAAATTTAGGGCTGCACTGCTTACAAGAACCTCAACTTGGGTACACCTTAAATATCCCAGGAAATATAAAAATTGTTCAAAATATTGTGGTACTTACGTACGATGGAATATCCCTCAGCCATGAAATCAATGTCATAAGACAGTAGCAGCAAAATGGGTGGATTTAGGTACGATGATTCTAAGTGAAATAAGTCACACAGAAAAAGAAACTTATCATAAGATATCACTTATGAAGATCCTCTAAACATGGCTACACTTGAACTGAGTTAGGAAAGAGAACAGTGTCTCACATTTAGAAAACAGTCTTATGCCTGCTTAAGGGGGAAGGAGAGGTGGGGTTATGCATAAAACCAGAGTTTGATATAAGCACAGGTACCGTTCCAAAAACCAACTATGGAATACACAAGACCTACACCTTCCTCAGTGAAAGGGACTCAAAACCCCATATTTCCCGCAGAGGAATATATCTGACTAGAAAGAATCTTAAAACCTATGTATTGATATGTCTCCGTAAGGGAATCAAGTGTGTCTAGACTGGCATAAACATGGCAGCCAGAATCAGCTCAAACCCACTATAAAAAGGAATTTCAAAAACAAAACAAAAAAAATGTGAAATTCTTTACAATTCCTTCAGGGTCTCTGATGAAACCTGGAATGACCCTATGTACAAGGACAGCTGGATGTGGCATAAGGCTGGACACTTGGGTCTGAGAGGATTGGTGAGATTGGGTGAGAAAATGCAGATTCTTTAAAGCACAAATGCCTGGCACCCATTCCATGGGTCCCAACTCTCCAGGTTGAAGGGAATATTACTACAGTTATAACATGTACGGGAAACCTAGAGAACGGACACACTGTGAATACGAAAGGTTTCTAAAACTCAACGAATAGTCCCTCTCCTGGTGCTCCGGTTTGACTTTCCATCTGCTTTACTATCAATCTCCCAACTTGGAGAGACAGCCCCTTTAACCTGCTGGTTCGCACAGGTTGCCAATTTGGCAGAGGATGAAAGGGAAGAGGGAGAACCAATGAGAGAGTAGCTGTTAGGCATTTGGACGGGCACATATCACTCTAATTTCCCAGCAGGAAGAAGAATTAACCAAAGTCTCAGCCACCCACCGGGAACCAGTATAGGTCCTGAACCAAAATTTTGGACTTGCGGTCAGCTCACAGAAAACGAGTTGAAAAATGGAGCTCAGGGGCACAGCAATTCACAAACTGGCCGAATAACAAAGGACAACTATCATCCAAAAATCTGTTGAGGGAAGGCAACGAGGCGGACTTGAAAGCGAGGCAGAATAGCAGGAAACAGATTTCAAGAGGTACGTTGGAATCGCCTTTAAAGCACAGGAAGTGGGGCACATCTTCGACAATGATGCACTTGGCCAAAAAGGGCGTATGCGTTTTCTCCTGAATATATTCAGGAGAAAACGCATACGCCCCTTTTGTCCAAGCAAGCAAGCGGGCAATGCAAATCTGCACTACAAAGAAGTATCACTTCCCACCGGTCAAAAGGGACATCCACAAAATGTGTAAAAACCAGAAAGGCAAGACAGGCCCTGGAGAACAGGGAGCCTTGTTATGCTGATGGGCGGGATGTAAATTGCCAACTGCCTCTCTGGAGGAGTGCATTGTGTTCCCTAAAACAAGTAAACAACAGAGCTACAGAGCCAAGGGCACTTCCAGTCTAGGGAATATACCTTGGGAAAACTGAAAATCAATAAGACAGAGCCACCCCAAAATTTAGGGCTGAACTGCTTACAAGGACCTCAACTTGGGTACACCTTAAATATCCCAGGAAATATAAAAATGGTTCAAAAAATTGTGGTACTTACGTACGATGGAATATCCCTCAGCCATGAAATCAATGTCATAAGATCCGTAGCAGCAAAATGGATGGATTCAGGTACGATGATTCTAAGTGAAATAAGTCTCACAGAAAAATAAACTTATCATAAGATATCACTTATGAAGATCCTGTAAACATGGCTACACTTGAACTGAGTTAGGAAAGAGAACAGTGTCTCACATTTAGAAAACACCCTCATGCCTTCTTAAGGTGAAGGAGAGGTGGGGTGATGCATAAAACCAGAGTTTGATATAAGCACAGGTACCGTTCCAAAAACAAACTATGGAATAGACAAGACCTACACCTTCCTCAGTGAAAGCGGCTCAAAACCCCATATTTCCCGCAGAGGAATATATCTGATTAGTAAGAATCTTAAAACCTATGTATTGATATGTCTCCGTAAAGGAATCAAGTGAGTCTAGACTGGCATAAACATGGCAGCGAGAATCAGCTCAAACCCACTATAAAAAGGAATTTCAAAAACAAAAGAAAAAAACTGGGAAATTCTTTACAATTCCTTCAGGGTCTCTGATGAAACCTGGAATGACCCTATCTACAATGGCAGCTGGATGTGGCATAAGGAGGGACACTTGGGACTGAGACGAATGGTGAGATTGGGTGAGCAAATGCAGACCCTTTAAAGCACAAATGCCTGGCACCCAATCCATGGGTCCCAACTCTCCAGGTTGAAGGGAATATTACTACAGCTATAACATGTACGGGAAACCTACAGAACGGACACACTGTGAATACGAAAGGTTTCTAAAAATCAACGAATATTCCCACTCCCGGTGCTCCAGTTTGACTTTCCATCTGCTTTACTATCAACCTCCCAACTAGGAGAGACAGACCCTTTAACCTCCTGGTTCGCACAGGTTGCCAATGTGGCAATGGATGAAACGGAAGACGGAGAACTAATGAGACAGTAGCTGTTAGGCATTTGGACAGGCACATATCACTCTATCTTCCCGGCAGGAAGAAAAATTAACCAAATTCTCAGTCCCCCACCGGGAACCAGCATAGGTCCTGAACCAAAATTCTGGACTTGCAGTCAGCTCACAAAAAAAGAGTTGAAAAATGGAGCTCAGGGGCACAGCAATTCACAAACAGGCCGAGAAATAAAGGACAACTATCGTCCAAAAATCTGTTGAGGGAAGGCAACGAGGTGGACTTGAAAGTGAGGCAGAATAGCAGGAAACAGATTTCAAGAGGTACGTTGGAATCGCCTTTAAAGCACAGGAAGAGGGGCACAACTTCGACAATGATGCACTTGGCCAAAAGGGCGTATGTGTTTTCTCCTGAATATATTCAGGAGAAAACGCATACGCCCTTTTTGACCAAGCAAGCAAGTGGGCAATTCAAATCTGCACTACAAAGAAGTATCACTTCCCACAGGTCAAAAGGGACATCCACAAAATGTGTAAAAACCAGAAAGGCAAGACAGGCCCTGGAGAACAGGGAGCCTTGTTATGCTGATGGGCGGGATGTAAATTGCCAACTGCCTCTCTGGAGGAGTTCATTGTGTTCCCTAAAACAAGTAAACAACAGAGCTACAGAGCCAAGGGGACTTCCAGTCTAGGGAATATACCTTGCGAAAACTGAAAATCAATAAGACAGAGGCACCCCAAAATTTAGGGCTGCACTGCTTACAAGAACCTCAACTTGGGTACACCTTAAATATCCCAGGAAATATAAAAATTGTTCAAAATATTGTGGTACTTACGTACGATGGAATATCCCTCAGCCATGAAATCAATGTCATAAGACAGTAGCAGCAAAATGGGTGGATTTAGGTACGATGATTCTAAGTGAAATAAGTCACACAGAAAAAGAAACTTATCATAAGATATCACTTATGAAGATCCTCTAAACATGGCTACACTTGAACTGAGTTAGGAAAGAGAACAGTGTCTCACATTTAGAAAACAGTCTTATGCCTGCTTAAGGGGGAAGGAGAGGTGGGGTTATGCATAAAACCAGAGTTTGATATAAGCACAGGTACCGTTCCAAAAACCAACTATGGAATACACAAGACCTACACCTTCCTCAGTGAAAGGGACTCAAAACCCCATATTTCCCGCAGAGGAATATATCTGACTAGAAAGAATCTTAAAACCTATGTATTGATATGTCTCCGTAAGGGAATCAAGTGTGTCTAGACTGGCATAAACATGGCAGCCAGAATCAGCTCAAACCCACTATAAAAAGGAATTTCAAAAACAAAACAAAAAAAATGTGAAATTCTTTACAATTCCTTCAGGGTCTCTGATGAAACCTGGAATGACCCTATGTACAAGGACAGCTGGATGTGGCATAAGGCTGGACACTTGGGTCTGAGAGGATTGGTGAGATTGGGTGAGAAAATGCAGATTCTTTAAAGCACAAATGCCTGGCACCCATTCCATGGGTCCCAACTCTCCAGGTTGAAGGGAATATTACTACAGTTATAACATGTACGGGAAACCTAGAGAACGGACACACTGTGAATACGAAAGGTTTCTAAAACTCAACGAATAGTCCCTCTCCTGGTGCTCCGGTTTGACTTTCCATCTGCTTTACTATCAATCTCCCAACTTGGAGAGACAGCCCCTTTAACCTGCTGGTTCGCACAGGTTGCCAATTTGGCAGAGGATGAAAGGGAAGAGGGAGAACCAATGAGAGAGTAGCTGTTAGGCATTTGGACGGGCACATATCACTCTAATTTCCCAGCAGGAAGAAGAATTAACCAAAGTCTCAGCCACCCACCGGGAACCAGTATAGGTCCTGAACCAAAATTTTGGACTTGCGGTCAGCTCACAGAAAACGAGTTGAAAAATGGAGCTCAGGGGCACAGCAATTCACAAACTGGCCGAATAATAAAGGACAACTATCATCCAAAAATCTGTTGAGGGAAGGCAACGAGGCGGACTTGAAAGCGAGGCAGAATAGCAGGAAACAGATTTCAAGAGGTACGTTGGAATCGCCTTTAAAGCACAGGAAGAGGGGCACAACTTCGACAATGATGCACTTGGCCAAAAAGGGCGTATGAGTTTTCTCCTGAATATATTCAGGAGAAAACGCATACGCCCTTTTTGGCCAAGCAAGCAAGCGGGCAATGCAAATCTGCACTACAAAGAAGTATCACTTCCCACCGGTCAAAAGGGACATCCACAAAATGTGTAAAAACCAGAAAGGCAAGAAAGGCCCTGTAGAACAGGGAGCCTTGTTATGCTGATGGGTGGGATGTAAATTGCCAACTGCCTCTCTGGAGGAGTGCATTGTGTTCCCTAAAACAAGTAAACAACAGAGCTACAGAGCCAAGGGCACTTCAAGTCTAGGGAATATACCTTGGGAAAACTGAAAATCAATAAGACAGAGCCACCCCAAAATTTAGGGCTGCACTGCTTACAAGGACCTCAACTTGGGTACACCTTAAATATCCCAGGAAATATAAAAAAGGTTCAAAAAATTGTGGTACTTACGTACGATGGAATATCCCTCAGCCATGAAATCAATGTCATAAGACCAGTAGCAGCAAAATGGGTGGATTCAGGTACGATGATTCTAAGTGAAATAAGTCACAGAGAAAAAGAAACATATCATAAGATATCACTTATGAAGATCCTGTAAACCTGGCTACACATGAACTGAGTTAGGAAAGAGAACAGTTTCCCACATTTAGAAAACGCACTTATGCCTGCTTAAGGGGGAAGGAGAGGTGGGGTGATGCATAAAACCAGAGTTTGATATAAGCACAGGTACCGTTCCAAAAACCAACTATGGAATAGACAAGACCTACACCTTCCTCAGTGAAAGGGACTCAAAACCCCATATTTCCCACAGAGGAATATATCTGACTAGTAAGAATCATAAAACCTATATATTGATATGTCTCCTTAAGGGAATCAAGTGTGTCTAGACTGGCATAAACATGGCAGCGAGAATCAGCTCAAACCCACTATAAAAAGGAATTTCATAAACAAAACAAAAAAACTGGGAAATTCTTTACAATTCCTTCAGGGTCTCTGATGAAACCTGGAATGACCCAATCTACAATGTCAGCTGTATGTGGAATAAGCCTGGACACTTGGGACTGAGAGGATTTGTGAGATTGGGTAAGCAAATGCTGACCCTTTAAAGCACAAATGCCTGGCACCCATTCCATGGGTCCAAACTCTCCAGGTTGAAGGGAATATTACTACAGCTGTAACATGTACTATAAACCTAGAGAACGGACACACAGTGAATTCGAAAGTTTTCTAAAACTCAAAGAATAGTCCCTCTCCTGGTGCTCCGGTTTGACTTTCCATCTGCTTTATTATCAATCTCCCAACATGGAGAGACAGCCCCTTTAACCTCCTGGTTCGCACAGGTTGCAAATTTGGCAGAGGATGAAAGGGAAGAGGGAGAACCAATGAGAGAGTAGCAGTAAGGCATTTGGACGGGCACATATCTCTCTAAATTCCCGGCAGGAAGAAGAAGTAACCAAACTCTCAGGCCCCCACCAGGAACCAGCATAGGTCCTGAACCAAAATTTTTGGACTTGCGGTCAGCTCACAAAAAACGAGTTGATAAATGGAGCTCAGGGGCACAGCAATTCACAAACTGGCAGAGTAATAAAGGGCAACTATCGTCCAAAAATCTGTGAAGGGTAGGCAACGAGGCGGACTTGAAAGTGAGGCAGAATAGCAGGAAACAGATTTCAAGAGGTACGTTGGAATCGCCTGTAAAGCATAGGAAGAGAGGCACAACTTCGAAAATCATGCACTTGGCCAAAAAATGCGTATGCGTTTTCCTCTGAATATATTCAGGAGAAAACGCATACGACTTTTTTGGCCAAGCAAGCAAGCGGGCAATGCAAATCTGCACTACAAAGAAGTATCACTTCCCACCAGTCAAAAGGGACTTCCAGAAAATGTGTAAAAACCAGAAAGGCAAGACAGGCCCTGGAGAACAGGGAGCCTTGTTATGCTAATGGGTGGGATGTAAATGGCCAACTTCCTCTCTGGAGCAGTGCATTGTATTCCCTAAAATAAGTAAACAACAGAGCTACAGAGCCAAGGGCACTTCCATTCTAGGGAATATACCTTGGGAAAACTGAAAATCAATAAGACAGAACCACCCCAACATTTAGGGCTGCACTGCTTACAAGGACCTCAACTTGGGTACACCTTAAATATCCCAGGAAATATAAAAATGGTTCAAAAAATTGTGGTACTTACGTACGATGGAATATCCCTCAGCCATGAAATCAATGTCATAAGACCAGTAGCAGCAAAACGGGTGGATTCAGGTACGATGATTCTAATTGAAATAAGTCACACAGCAAAAGAAACTTATTATAAGATATCACTTACGAAGATCCTGTAAACATGGCTACACTTGAATTGAGTTAGGAAAGAGAACAGTGTCTCACATTTAGAAAATACTCTTATGCCTGCTTAAGGGGGAAGGAGAGGTGGGGTGATGCATAAAACCAGAGTTTGATATAAGCACAGGTTCCGTTCCAAAAACCAACTATGGAATAGACAAGACCTACACCTTCCTCAGTGAAAGGGACTCAAAACCCCATATTTCCCGCAGAGGAATATATCTGACTAGTAAGAATCTTAAAACCTATGTATTGATATGTCTCCGTAAGGGAATCAAGTGTGTCTAGACTGGCATAAACATGGCAGCGAGAATCAGCTCAAACCCACTATAAAAAGGAATTTCAAAAACAAAACAAAAAAACTGGGAAATTCTTTACAATTCCTTCAGTTTCTCTGATGAAACCTGGAATGACCCTATCTACAATGACAGCTGGATGTGGCATAAGGCTGGACACTTGGGACTGAGAGGCTTGGTGAGATGGCGTTAGCAAATGCAGACCATTTAAAGCAATAATGCACGGCACCCATTCCTTGGGTCCCAACTCTCCAGGTTGAAGGGAATATTACTACATCTATAATATGTACGGGAAACCTAGAGAACGGACACACTGTGAATACGAAAGGTTTCTAAAACTCAACGAATAGTCCCTCTCCTGGTGCTCTGGTTTGACTTTCCATCTGCTTTACTATCAACCTCCCAACTTGGAGAGACATTCCCTTTAACCTCCTGGTTCGCACAGGTTTCTAATTTGGCAGTGGATGAAAGGGAAGAGGGAGAACCAATGAGAGAGTAGCTGTTAGGTATTTGGACGGGCACATAGCACTCTAACTTCCCGGCATGAAGAAGAATTAACCAAAGTCTCAGCCCCCCACCGGGAACCAGCGTAGATCCTGAACCAAAATTTTGGACTTGCGCTCAGCTCACAAAAACATGAGTTGAAAAATGGAGATCAGATGCACAGCAATTCACAAACTGGCAGGGTGATAAAGGACAACTATCGTCCAAAAACCTGTTAAGGGAAGGCAACGAGGCAGACTTGAAAGAGGGGCAGAATAGCAGGAAACAGATTTCAAGAGGTACGTTGGAATCGCCTTTAAAGCACAGGAAGAGGGGCACAACTTCGACAATGATGCACTTGGCCAAAAAGGGAGTATGTTTTTCTCCTGAATATATTCAGGAGAAAACGCATACACCCTTTTTGGCTAAGCAAGCAAGAAGGCAATGCAAATCTGCACTACAAAGAAGTATCACTTCCCACTGGTCAAAAGGGACATCCACAAAATGTGTAAAAACCAGAAAGGGAAGACAGGCCCTGGAGAACAGGCAGCATTGTTATGCTGATGGGCGGGATGTAAACTGCCAACTGCCTCTCTGGAGGACTGCATTGTGTTCCCTAAAACAAGTAAACAACAGAGCTACAGAGACAAGGGCACTTCCAGTCTAGGGAATATACCTTGGGAAAACTGAAAATCAATAAGACAGAGCCACTCCAAATATTTAGGGCTGCACTGCTTACAAGGACCTCAACTTGGGTACACCTTAAATATCCCAGGAAATATAAAAATGGTTCAAAAAATTGTGGTACTTACGTACGATGGAATATCCCTCAGCCATGAAGTCAATGTCATAAGACCAGTAGCAGCAAAATGGGTGGATTCAGGTACGATGATTCTAAGTGAAATAAGTCACACAGAAAAAGAAACTTATAATAAGATATCACTTATGTAGATCCTGTAAACATGGCTACACTTGAACTGAGTTAGGAAAGAGAACAGAGTCTCACATTTAGAAAACACTCTTATGCCTGCTTAAGGGGGAAGGAGAGGTGGGGTGATGCATGAAGCCAGAGTTTGATATAAGCACAGGTACCGTTCTAAAAACCAACTATGGAATAGTCAAGACCTACACCTTCCTCAGTGAAAGGTACTCAAAACCCCATATTTCCCGCAGAGGAATATATCTGACTAGTAAGAATCTTAAAACCTATGGATTGATATGTCTCCGTAAGGGAATCAAGTGTGTCTAGACTGGCATAAACATGGCAGCGAGAATCAGCTCAAACCCACTATAAAAAGGAATTGCAAAAACAAAACAAAAAAACTGGGAAATTCTTTACAATTCCTTTAGGGTCTCTGATGAAACCTGGAATGGCCCTATCTACAACGACAGCTGGATGTGGCATAAGGCTGGACAATTGGCACTGAGAGGATTGGTGAGATTGGGTGAGCAAATGCAGACCCATTAAAGCAATAGTGCATGGCAAACATTCCATGGGTCCCAACTCTCCCGGTAGAAGGGAATATTACTACAGTTATAACATGTACGAGAAACCTAGAGAACGGACACACTGTGAATACGAAAGGTTTCTAAAACTCAACGAATAGTCCCTCTCCTGGTGCTCCGGTATGACTTTCCATCTGCTTTATTATCAATCTCCCAACTTGGAGAGACAGCCCCTTTAACCTCCTGGATCGCAAAGGTTGCCAATTTGGCAGAGGATGAAAGGGATGAGGGAGAACCCATGACAGAGTAGCTGTTAGGCATTTGGACGGGCACATATCACTGTAATTTCCCAGCAGGAAGAAGAATTAACCAAAGTCTCAGCCACCCACCGGGAACCAGTATACGTCCTGAACCAAAATTTTGGACTTGCGGTCAGCTCACAAATACGAGTGGAAAAATGGAGCTCAAGGGCACAGCAATTCACAAACTGGCAGAGTAATAAAGGACAACTATCGTCCAAAAATCGGTTGAGGGAAGGCAACGAGGCGGACTTGAAAGCGAGGCAGAATAGCAGGAAACAGATTTCAAGAGGTACGTTGGAATCGCCTTTAAAGCACAGGAAGAGGGGCACAACTTCGACAATGATGCACTTGGCCAAAAAGGGCGTATGCGTTTTCTCCTGAATATATTCAGGAGAAAACGCATACGCCCTTTTTGGCCAAGTAAGCAAGCGGGCAATGCAAATCTGCACTACAAAGAAGTATCACTTCCCACCGGTCAAAAGGGACATCCACAAAATGTGTAAAAACCAGAAAGGCAAGACAGGCCCTGGAGAACAAGAAGCCTACTTATGCTGAAGGGCGGGATGTAAATTGCCAACTGCCTCTCTGGAGGAGTGCATTGTGTTCCCTAAAACAAGTAAACAACAGAGCTACAGAGCCAAGGGCACTTCCAGTCTAGGGAATATACCTTGGGAAAACTGAAAATCAATAAGACAGAGCCACCTCAAAATTTAGGGCTACACTGCTTACAAGAACATCAACTTGGGTACACATTAAATATCCAAGGAAATATAAAAATGGTTTAAAAAATTTTGGTACATACGTACGATGGAATAGCCCTCAGCCATGAAGTCAATGTCATAAGACCAGTAGCAGCAAAATGAGGGAATTAAGGTACGTTGATTCTAAGTGAAATAAGTCACACAGAAAAAGAAACTTATCATAAGATATCACTTATGAAGATTCTATAAACTTGCCTACACTTGAACTGAGTTAGGAAAGAGAACAGAGTCTCACATTTAGAAAACACACTTATGCCTGCTTAAGGGGGAAGGAGAAGTTGGGTGATGCATAAAACCAGATTTTGATATAAGCACAGGTACCGTTCCAAAAACCAGCTAAAGAATAGACAAGACCTAGACTTTCCTCAGTGAAAGGGACTCAAAACCCCATATTTCCCGCAGAGGAATATATCTGACTAGTAAGAATCTTAAAACCTATGTATTGATATGTCCCCGTAAGGGAATCAAGTGTGTATAGACTGGCATAAACATGGCAGCGAGAATCAGCTCAAACCCACCATAAAAAGGAATTTCAAAAACAAAACAAAAAAAACAGGGAAATTCTTTACAATTCCTTCAGGGACCTGATGAAACCTGGAATGACGCTATCTACAACGACAGCTGGATGTGGCATAAGGCTGGACACTTGGGAATGAGAGGATTGGTGAGATTGGGTGAGCAAATGCAGACACTAAAAGCAAAAATGCACGGCATCCATGATATCGGTCCGAACTCTCCAGGTTGAGGGGAATATTACTACAGCTATAACATGTACAGGATATCTAGGGAATGGACACACTGTGAATGTGAAAGGTTTCTAAAACTCAACAAGTAGTCCCTCTCATGGTGCTCTGGTTTGACTTTCCGTCTGCTTTACTATCAATCTCCCAACTTGGAGAGACAGCCCCTTTAACCTCCTGGTTCGCACAGGTTGCCAATTTGGCAGAGGATAAAAGGGAAGAGGGAGAACCAATGAGAGAGTAGCTGTTAGGCATTTGGACGGGCACATATCACTCTAATTTCCCGGCAGGAAGAAGAATTAACCAAAGCCTCAGCCACCCACCGGGAACCAGTATAGGTCCTGAACCTAACTTTTGGACTTGCCATCAGCTCACAAAAAACGAGTTGAATAATAGAGCTCAGGGGCACAGCAATTCACAAACTGGCAGAGTAATAAAAGACAACTGTCATCCAAAAATCTGTTGAGGGAAGGCAACGAGGTGGACTTGAATGCCAGGCAAAATAGCAGGAAACAGATTTCGAGAGGTACATTGGAATCGCCTTTAAAGCACAGGAAGACGGGCACAACTTCAACAATGGTCCACTTGGCCAAAACGGGCGTATGCGTTTTCTCCTGAATATATTCAGGAGAAAACGCATACGCCCTTTTTGACCAAGCAAGCAAGCGGGCAATGCAAATCTGCACTACAAAGAAGTATCTCTTCCGACCATTCAAAAGGGATATCCACAAAATGTGTAAAATTCAGAAAGGCCAGACAGGCCCTGGAGAACAGAGAGGCTTCTTGTGCTGATGGGCGGGATGTAAATTGCCATCTGCCTCTCTGGAGGAGTTCATTGTGTTCCCTAAAACAAGTAAACAACAGAGCTACAGAGCCAAGGGCACTTCCAGTCTAGGGAATATACCTTGGGAAAACTGAAAATCAATAAGACTCAGCCACCCCAATATTTAGGGCTGCACTGCTTACAAGAACCTCAACTTGGGTACACCATAAATATCCCAGGAAATATAAAAATGATTCAAAAAATTGTGGTACTTACATACGAGGGAATATCCCTCACCCATACAATCAATGTCACAAGACCAGTAGCAGCAAACTGAGTGGATTCAGGTACGATGATTCTAAGTGAAATAAGTCACACATAAAAAGAAACTTATCATAAGATATCACTTATGAAGATCCTGTAAACAAGGCTACACTTGAACTGTGTTAGGAAAGAGAACAGAGTCTCACATTTGGAAAACACTATTATGCCTGCTTAAGGGGGAAGGAGAGGTGGGGTGATGCATAAAACCAGAGTTTGATATAAGCACAGGTACCGTTCCAAAAACCAACTATGGAATAGACAAGACCTACACCTTCCTCAGTGAAAGGGACTCAAAACCCCATATTTCCCACAGAGGAATATATCTGACTAGTAACAATCTTAAAACCTATGTATTGATATGTCTCCGTAAGGGAATCAAGTGTGTCTAGACTGGCATAAACATGTCACCGAGAATCAGCTCAAACCCACTATGAAAAGGAATTTCGAAAACAAAACATAAAAACAGGAAAATTTTTTACAATTCCTTCAGGGTCTCTGATGAAACCTGGAATGACCATTTCTACAATGACAGCTGGATGTGGCATATGGCTGGACACTTGGGACTGAGAGGATTGGTGCGATTGGGTGAGAAAATGCAGACCCTTTAAAGCAATAATGCATGGCACCCATTCCATGGGTCCCAACTCTCCAGGTTGAAGGGAATATTACTATAGCTATAACACATATGGGAAACCTAGAGAATGGACACACTATGAAAATGAAAGGTTTCTAAAACTCAACAAATAGTCCCTCTCATGGTGCTCTGGTTTGATTTTCCACTGCTTTAGTGTCAATCTCTCAACTTGGAGAGACAGCCCCTTTAACCTCCTGGTTCGCACAGGTTGCCAATTTGGCAGAGGATGAAAGGGAAGAGGGAGAACCAATGAGAGAGTAGCTCTTAGGCATTTGGACGGGCACATGACACTCTAATTTTCCGGCAGGAAGAAGAATTAACCAAAGCCTCAGCCACCCACCGGGAACCAGTATAGGTCCTGAACCAAACATTTGGACTTGTGGTCAGCTCACGAAAAACGAGTTGAATAATGGAGCACAGGGGCACAGCAATTCCCAAACCGGCAGAGTAATAAAAGACAACTATCATCCAAAAATCTGTTGAGGGAAGGCAACGAGGCGGACTTGAAAGCCAGGCAAAATAGCAGGAAACAGATTTCGAGAGGTACGTTGGAATCGCCTTTAAAGCACAGGAAGAGGGGCACAACTTCAACAATGATGCACTTGGCCAAAAAGGGCGTATGCATTTTCTCCTGAATATATTCAGGAGAAAACGCATTGGCCCTTTTTGACCAAGCAAGCAAGTGGGCAATGCAAATCTTCACTACAAAGAAGTATCACTTCCCACCGGTCAAAAGGGACATCCACAAAATGTGTAAAATCCAAAAAGGCAAGACAGGCCCTGGACAACAGGGAGTCTTGTTTTGCTGCAGGGCGGGGTGTAAATTACCAACTGCCTCTGTGGAGGAGTTTATTGTGTTCCCTAAAACAATTAAACAACAGAGCTACAGAGCCAAGGGCACTTCCAGTCTAGGGATTATATCTTGGGAAAACTGAAAATCAATAAGACACAGCCACCCCAATATTTAGGGCTGCACTGCTTACAAGAACCACAACTTGGGTACACCATAAATATCCCAGGAATGATAAATATGGTTCAAAAAATTGTGGTACTTACATAAGATGGAATATCCCTCAGCCATACAATCAATTTCACAAGACCAGCAGCAGCAAAATGAGTGGATTCAGGTACGATGATTCTAAGTGAAATAAGTCACACAGAAAAAGAAACTTATCATAAGATATCACTTATGAAGATCCTGTAAACATGGCTACACTTTAACTGAGTTAGGAAAGAGAACAGAGTCTCACATTTGGAAAACACTCTTATGCCTTCTTAAGGGGGAAGGAGAGGTGGGGTGTTGCATAAAACCAGAGTTTGATATAAGCACAGGTACCGCTCCAAAAACCAACTAAGGAAGAGCCAAGACCTATACCTTTCTCAGAGAAAGTGACTCAAAACCCCATATTTCCCACAGAGGAATATATCTGACTAGTAAGAAAATTAAAACCTATGTATTGATATCTCTCTGTAAGGGAATCAAGTGCGTCTAGACTGGCATAAACATGGCAGCGAGAATCAGCTCAAACCCACCTTGAAGAGGAATTACAAAAACAAAACAAAACAAAAAAGGAAATTCTTCACAATTCCTTCAGGGTCTCTGATGAAACCTGGAATGACCTTATCTACAGTGACAGCTGGATGTGGCACAAGGCTGGACACTTGGGAATGAGAAAATTGGTGAGATTGGGTAAGCAAATGCAGACCCTTTAAAGCCATAATGCATGGCACCCATTCCATGGGTCCCAATTCTCCAGGTTGATGGGAATATTACTACAGCTATAACATGTACGGGAAACCTAGAGAATGGACACATTGTGAATACGAATGGTTTCTAAAACTCAACGAATAGTCCCTCTCATGGTGCTCCCGTTTGACTTTCCAACTGCTTTACTATCAATCTCCCAACTTGGAGAGACAGCCCCTTTAACCTACTGGTTCGCACAGGATGCCAGTTTGGCTGAAGATGAAAGTGAAGAGGGAGAACCTATGAGAGAGTAGCTGTTAGGCATTTGGACGGGCACATGTCTATCTAATTTCCCAGCAGGAAGAAGAATTAACCAAGTCTCAGGCCCCCATCGGAAACCAGTATAGGTCCTGAACCAAAATTTTGGACTTGCGGTCAGCTCACAAAAAACGAGTAGAATAATGGAGCTCAGGGGCACAGCAATTCACAAACTGGCAGAGTAATAAAGGACAACTATCATCCAAAAATCTGGTGAGGGAAGGCAACGAGGCGGACATGAAAGCGAGGCAGAATAGAAGGAAACAGATTTCAAGAGGTATGTTGGAATCGCCTTTAAAGCACAGAAAGAGGGGCAAAATTTCAAAAATGATGCACTTGGCCAAATAGAGCGTATGCGTTTTCTCCTGAATATATTCAGGAGAAAACGCATACGCCCTTTTTGGCCAAGCAAGCAGGCGGGCAATGAAAATCTGCACTACAAAGAAGTATCACTTTCCACAGGTCTAAAAGGGCCATCCACGAAATGTGTAAAAACCAGAAAGGCAAGACAGGCCCTGGAGAACAGGGAGTCTTGTTATGCTGATGGGCGGGATGTAAATTGCAAACTGCATTTCTGGAGGAGTGCATTGTGTTCCCAAAAACAAGTAAACAACAGAACTACGGAGCCAAGGGCACTTCCAGTCTAGGGAATATTCCTTGGGAAAACTGAAAATCAATAAGACAGAGCCACCCCAAAATTTAGGGCTGCACTGATTACAAGAAACTCAACTTGGGTACACCTTAAACATTCCAGGAAATATGAAAATGGTTCAAAAAATTGTGGTACTTACGTACGATGTAATATCCCTCAGCCATGAAGTCAATGTCATAAGACCAGTTGTAGCAAAATGAGTAGATACAAGTACGATAATTCTAAGTGAAATAAGTCACACAGAAAAAGAAACTTATCATAAGATATCACTTATGAAGATCCTGTAAACATGGCTACACTTGAACTGAGTTAGGAAAGAGAAGAGAGTCTCACATTTAGAAACAACTCTTATGCCTGCTTAGGGGGAAGTAGAGGTGGGGTGATGCATAAAACCGGAGTTTAATATAAACACAGGTACTGTTCCAAATACTAACTATGGAATAGACAAGACCTACACCTTCCTCAGTGAAAGGGACTCAAAACCCCATATTTCATGCAGAGGAATATATCTGACTAGTTAGAATCTTAACACCTATTTATTGATATGTCTGCGTAAGGGAATCAAGTGTGTCTAGACTGTCCTAAACATGGCAGCGAGAACCAGCTCAAACCCACTATAAAAAGGAATTTCAAAAATAAAACAAAACAAAAATGGAAATTCTTCACAATTCCTTCAGGGTCTCTGATGAAACCTGGACTGACCCAATCTACAACGACAGCTGGATGTGGCATAAGGCTGGACACTTGGGACTGAGAGGATTGGTGAGATTCAGTGAGCAAATGTAGACCATTTAAAGCAATAATGAATGGCACGCATTCCATGGTTCCCAACTCTCCAGCTTCAAGGGACTATTACTACAGATATAACATGTAAGGAAAAAATAGAGAATGGACACACTGTGAATATGAAAGGTTTCTGAAACTCAACGAATAGTCCCTCTCCTGGTGCTCCTGTTTGATTTTCCAACTGCTTTTCTATCAATCTCCCAACTTGGAGAAACAGCCCCTTTAACCTCCTGGTTCGCACAGTTGCCAATTTGGCAGAGGATGAAAGGGAAGAGGGAGAACCAGTGAGAGAGTAGCTCTAAGGCATTTGGACGGGCACATGTCACTCTAATTTCCCAGCAGGAAGAAGAATTAACCAAAGTCTCAACCCCCCTCCGGGAACCAGTATAGGTCCTGAACCACAATTTTGGACTTTCGGTCAGCTCACAAAAACAAGTTGAAAAATGGAGCTCAGGGGCACAGCAATTCACAAACTGGCAGAGTAATAAAGACAACTATTGTCCAAAAATCTGTTGATGGAAGGCAACGAGGTGGACTTGAAAGCTAGGCAGAATAGCAGGAAACAGATTTCAAGTGGTACGTTGGAATTGACTTTAAAGCACAGGATGAGGGGCACAACTTCAACAATGATGCACTTGAGAAAAATGGGCATATACGTTTTCTCCTGAATATTCAGGAGAAAACGCATACGCCTCTTTTGGCCAAGCAAGCAAGCGGGAAATGCAAATCTGCACTACAAAGAAGTATCACTTCCCACTGTTCAAAAGGGACATCCACAAAATGTTTAAAATCCAGAAAGGCAAGACCAGCCACGGAGAACAGGGAGGCTTGTTTTGCTGATGGGCTTTTTTCCTTCCTCACCTCTGTCCAGAGAGAAATTCCAGCGAAAGGTATGGGTGACACATCCTCTTCTTTACAGGTGGCAGCCTGGCAACTACTGCAGAAAGTCCAGCAGAGACCCGCTCACACCGGGCCACCCACAAAGACGTGGCCCCTCACTCCCTCCCACCAGCACAGCCCCGAGACTGCTGACGGGGCAGAGAATATGGAGTCAGGCACAGCTTCAGGGGCTATTGCTGCCTGCAGCGCTGTTTATATTGACCTCAACACAGGCACACCTGGGGAGGGCCGGCCGGCAAGGTCAGGATACCCAGGTCAGCTAATCCTCAGCCCTCAGGGAATCACATTGTTGAAAATGGACCTCGCTAAGGCAGAATAGAAGCCAAGGAATAAAAGGACACAATGCCATTTGCAGCACCGTAGGTGTGTCTAGATGTAATCACGTGACTTGTAGTAAGTCAGAAAGTGAAAGACACATATCATATCATATTTCTTATAGGTGTGACCAAAAAATGGATACCAGGGCAGATATTTCCACGGAGAAGGGCAATCACAGATTCATTCAACAAACTTATGGTTCACCAATGGAAAGGTGTGAGGATTTGTTTCATTATTATATTAGGGTTAACAGACATATAAAAACACAGGTGACATATATAATGACCAAAGACCTACAGAATACCAAGAGAAGACTACTCAACATTCTGTCATAAGGTACATGGGAAAAGGATTTCAGGAATAACAGACATATGTATATGTGTAAAAGAGCCACATCTTCCACACCTACAACAAGGCAAACACTGTAATCAAATTACCTGTAATAAAAAATAAAAAAAAATTAAATTAAAAACACGAACAAGAAGTAGTGAGACAAACTTGAGGGGCTTTCTCCTGGCACATTCCATTCTAAATTCCAATCTAGAACACAACTTCCATTGAGGCTCTGTTGCCCCAGTAACCAGATTTGGTAAGGGAGAACTGCTGCCAGCTTGTGGCCGTTTCATAAAACAGCAGCTTTTATCCCAGCGCTAATGGTCAGTTGATATTCAAAATCATTGCAGGCCTGTAAATGACACCTGCCCTGAAAACAAATCCTGGGTTCATATATCGACCAAAAAATTCAAAGGACGTCCATATTTCAAAACGACAGTTTCAAAAGGCATATTTTACACACATTAGTGTTCTGCTTCTTTTTCTTTCTTTCTTTTGTTGTTAAAAAAACAGGAATGGCAAAAAGCATCCCTCAGGATGGGCGAAAATATTTGCAAACGAATCAATGGACAAAGGTTTAATCTCCAATATATATAAAGAGCTCATGCAGCTTAATGTTAAAAAAAAAAAAAAACCCAATACAAAATTGGGCAGAAGATCTAAAGAGACGTTTCTTCAAAGAAGACACAGAGATGGCCAAGACCAACATGAAAAGCTGCTCAACATCCCTAATTATTAGAGAAATGCAAATCAAATCTACAATGAGGTATCACCTCACACCTGTCAGAATCGGCATCATCAGAAAATCTACAAACAACAAATTTTGGGGAAGGTGTGGACAAAAGGATCCCTCTTCCACTAGTGGTGGAAATGTAAATTGATACAGTCACGATGGAGAACAGTATGGATTTTCCTTAAAAAACTAGAAAGAGAATTACCATATGATCCAGCAATCCCACTTCTGGGCATATACCCAGAGAAAACCATACATCAAAAAGGCACATTCACCACAATTCTCATTTCAGCACTATTTACGATAGCCAGGTAATGGAAGCAACCTAAATACCCACAGACAGACGAATGGATAAAGATGTGGTACATATATAAAATGGAATATTACTCAGCCATAAGAAGGAATGAAACTGGGTCATTTGTAGAGACGTCGATGGATCTAGAGACTGTCACACAGAATGAAGTAAGTCAGAAAGAGAAAAACAGATATTGTATGTTAATGCATATATGTGGAACCTAGAAAAATGGTACAGATGAACTGCTTTGCAGGGAAGAAATAGAGACACAGAGGTAGAGAACACACGTATGGACACCAAGTGTGGGAAGCCATGGGGAGGTGTGTTGGGATGAGTTGGGAGACTGGGATTGACCTGTATACATGTATATGCATAAAATACATAACTAATAATAACCTGCTGTATAAAATATAAATAAAATTAAATTTCAAAATTTTTAAAAATAAAATTTAAAAATAAAACAGAAAAAAGTTCTTCCCTTCACACAGATGTATTTATATGAATGAATTATTTCCATGCTTATATCTATAAATACATAAAAGAGGAATAAAATCTAACTTGAACCAAAAAAGAAAAAAAAAAACCTGAACCCACGAGTTAGACAGAGGAAAACCCTATCAGGGCACTTGCTCCAGCGGTAAACAATTCTGAAATGGTCAGAGGTGGGGAATCATCTCCCATAGAGCCAGCAGCCCACTCCTATGCAAGGAGTGTCCTCATTGCAAAGCGGCGGGCCATGCCGAGGCATCTGTGAGTAACCGTGAGCTGAGCCCCAGGCCAGCTGCTGTTGAACTTTTCCCACCCTTCCCAGGTAAAACACCTGAATATGTACAAGGGCTTGAAAGCCTAGAGGAAGGGCCGTGGAGCCACACCAGCGACAACACGCAGGCCAACTTGGTGCCTGCAGGCCAGCCAGGATGGTCCAGGCCCTGGGCGCTCTTCTGGAAGCTTTCCATTGCCCTGCCTGAGATACCCCTCCTGTCCCGGCCCCCACTGCTTTTTTCCTTCCTCACCTCTGTCCAGAGAGAATTTCCAGCGGAAGGTATGGGTGACACATCCTCTTCTTTACAGGTGGAAGCCTGGCAACTCCTGCAGAAAGTCCAGCAGAGACCCACTCACAACGGGCCACCCACAAAGCCGTGGCCCCTCACTCCCTCCCACCAGCACAGCCCCGAGACTGCTGACGGGGCAGAGAATATGGAGTCAGGCACAGCTTCAGGGGCTATTGCTGCCTGCAGCGCTGTTTATATTGACCTCAACACAGGCACACCTGGGGAGGGCCGGCCGGCAGGGTCAGGCTACCCAGGTCAGCTAATCCTCAGCCCTCAGGGAATCACATTGTAGAAAATGGACCTCGCTAAGGCAGAATAGAAGCCAAGGAATAAAAGGACACAATGCCATTTGCAGCACCGTAGGTGTGTCTAGATGTAATCACGTGACTTGTAGTAAGTCAGAAAGTGAAAGACACATATCATATCATATCTCTTATAGGTGTGACCGAAAATTGGATACCAGGGCAGATATTTCCACGGAGAAGGGCAATCACAGATTCATTCAACAAACTTATGGTTCACCAATGGAAAGGTGTGAGGGTTGGTTTCATTATGATATTGGGGTTAACAGACATATACAAACACAGATGACATATATAATCACCAAAGACCTACAGAATACCAAGAGAAGACTACTCAACATTCTGTCATAAGGTACATGGGAAAAGGATCCCAGGAAGAACGACATCTGTATATGTGTAAAAGAACCACATCTTCCACACTTACAACAAGCCAAACATTATAATCAAATTTGCTGTAATAAAAAATAAAAAATTAAACTAAAAACACGAACACGAAGTAGTGAGGCAAACTTGACGGGCTTTCTTCTGGCACATTCCATTCTAAATTCCAATCTAGAACACGACTTCCATTGAGGCTCTGTTGCCCCAGTAACCAGATTTGGTAAAGGAGAACTGCTGCCACATTGTGGACGTTTCACCAAACAGCAGCTTTAATCCCAGCGCTAATGGTCAGTTGATATTCAAAATCATTGCAGGCCTGTAAATGACACCTGCCCTGAAAACAAATCCTGGGGTCATATATCGACCAAAAAATTCAAAGGACGTCCATATTTCAAAACGACAGTTTCAAAAGGCATATTTTACACACATTAGTGTTCTGCTTCTTTTTCTTTCTTTCTTTTGTTGTTAAAAAAACGGGAATGGCAAAAAGCATCCCTCAGAATGGGCGAAAATATTTGCAAACGAATCAATGGACAAAGGTTTAATCTCCAATATATATAAAGAGCTCATGCAGCTTAAGATTAAAAAAAAACAACCAAATACAAAATTGGGCAGAAGATCTAAAGAGACGTTTCTTCAAAGAAGACACAGAGATGGCCAAGACCAACATGAAAAGCTGCTCAACATCACTAATTATTAGAGAAATGCAAATCAAAACTACAATGAGGTATCACCTCACACCTGTTAGAATCGGCATCATAAGAAAATCTACAAACAACAAATTCTGGGGAGGGTGTGGACAAAAGGATCCCTCTTCCACTAGTGGTGGAAATGTAAATTGATACAGTCACGATGGAGAACAGTATGGAGTTTCCTTAAAAAAACTAGAAATAGAATTACCATATGATCCAGCAATCCCACTTCTGGGCATATACCCAGAGAAAACCATAAATCAAAAAGGCACATTCACCACAATGCTCATTTCAGCACTATTTACAATAGCCAGGTAATGGAAGCAACCTAAATACCCACAGACAGACGAATGGATAAAGATGTGGTACATATATAAAATGGAATATTACTCAGCCATAAGAAGGAATGAAACTGGGTCATTTGTAGAGACGTCGATGGATCTAGAGACTGTCATACAGAATGAAGTAAGTCAGAAAGAGAAAAACAAATATTGTATATTAATGCATATATGTGGAACCTAGAAAAATGGTATAGATGAACTTCTTTGCTGGGAAGAAATAGAGACACAGAGGTAGAGAACACACGTATGGACACCAAGTGTGGGAAGCCATGGGGTGGTGGTGGTGGCATATGTTTGGAGATTGGGATTGACCTGTATACATGTATATTCATACAATACATAACTAATAATAACCTGCTGTATAAAAACATAAATAAAATTAAATTTTAAAATTTTAAAAAATAAAATTTAAAAATAAAACAGAAAACAGTTCTTCCATTCACACAGATGTATTTATATGAATGAATTATTTCCATGCTTATATCAATAAATACATAAAAGAGGAATAAAATCTAACTTGAACCAAAAAAGGAAAAAAATCCTGAACCCACCAGTTATACAGAGGAAAACCCTATCAGGGCACTTGCTCCATCGGTAAACAATTCTGAAATTGGTCAGAGGTGGGGAATCATCTCCCATACGGCCAGCAGCCCACCCCCCAAGCAAGGAGGGTCCTCATTGCAAACCTGGGGGACCAAGCCAAGGCATCTGTGAGTAAACGTGAGCTGAGCCCCAGTCCTGCTGCAGCTGAACTCTTCCCACCCTTTCCAGTTAAAACACCTGAATATGTACAAGAACTTGCAAGCCTAGAGGAAGGGCTGTGGAGCCACACCAGCGACAGCACACAGGCCGACTTGGTGCCTGCAGGCCAGTCAGGATGGTCCTGTCCCCAGATGCTCTTCTGGAAGCTTTCCATTTCCCTGCCTGAGATACCCCTCCTGCCACGGCCCCCACTGCTTTTTTACTTCCTCACCTCTGCCTGGGGAGAAATTCCAGCAGCAGGTATCGGTGACACATCCTCTTCTTTAGCAGGTGGCAGCCTGGCAACTCCTGCAGAAAGTCCAGCAGAGCCCCACTCACACTGGGCCACCCACAAAGCCACGGCCCCTCACTCCCTCCCACCAGCACAGCCCCGGCACTGCCTACGGGGCAGAGAATATGGCGTCAGTCACAGCTACAAGGGCTGTCGCTCACTGGAGAGCTGTTTATATTGCCCTCAACCCAGGCACACCTGTGGAGGGCTGGCAGGCAGTTTCAGGCTGCCAAAATCAGCCAATCCTCACCCCTCAGGGGCTCACAGTTGCAGAAAATGAAACTTGCTAAACGGGCCAGGCCCTAGGAAAAGGTGTGGGCTCTTGAGAGTCAGGATAGACAAGGGGCTGCAGCTGTGGCTTGTTTTCTTATCATTTTATCTGGTCCATGAGTGGAAAACAACTTCAAGAAGACCCTATCCTAATGAGAGGAACCAAGGAGTCAGGGAGAGGAGTGATGGTGGGTGGAGACAGAGGCCTGGTGCCCTGGCTGCAGTGGAAGTGTCTGGAAGACCAGGCAGAAAGAGCCTGCAGAGAGTGATAGCCATGGTCCCAGACCTGTCAGAGCTGCTGTTTGTTAGTTCAAGTCCTGCTCTGAGGTATTCTGTGTCAGCTGTGAGTGACAGGTGAGCTGGGGGTTCTCTGCAAGGTGGGCTATGTGCACAGTTCCTCTGTGTCCAGCCCTGCTGGGGTACCTGCCCAGGGGAGCTCCGTATCCTGGGAAGGGCCTGAGTAGGAGAGCCCCATGGGCTGCTGGGTAGCTGCAGAGGTGAGCTCCATACCCTGGGAGGGACTTGACCACGAGAGCCCCGTGGGCTGTGGGGTAGGTGTGCAGCCCAGGTGAGCTCCATATCCTGGGATTGGCCTGACCACGAGAGCCCCATGGGCTGCTGGAGACCTGGTAAAGGATATCAGGACAGTCAGTGAAGCCACCGAGGATATACGTCCAGTAGCTCCTATTTCCTACTCCCTGCTGGTCATTCTACCTTCCACCAGGCCATGGCATTCTGTATTAGACTTCAATGATGCCTTCTTCTGTATTCCATTCACCTCAGAGTCACAAGAATTTTTGGCTTGTGAGTGGCAGGACACAACATGCAACAAAAGCAATAATGCTGGGCCGTCCTGCCCCAATGGTTCAAAAATCCCCACACCATCATTGGGAAAATGTCCTGTAAAGAACTAAAAGTTCAACCTCTCTAAAAGGGAACTCTCCTTCAATATACAGATGACATTCTGATCGCCAGGCATACTAAAGACGCCTCTGAACTACCTAGCCAAGAAAGGATAGAAGGTGTCCAAGAAAAACGCTCAAATATCCCCGGCTAAGGTGACATGCCTGGGCTTCATTCTCACAGATATTCGGAGAAACGAATCCCAGGATAGGGAAGAAGCCATTGGCAGCCTTACCTCTTCTAAAACTAGAAGACAGCTTAGGGGTTCCTGGGGAGGCCAAGGTTTTCTGCATCTGGATCCCTAACTACAGTGTAATAGCTGGGCCTCTACATGAAACACTGACACGAAAAGATGATGACCCTTTTGAAAAGAATCCAGAAGCAGCCTTTCAAGAATGGAAAGAGCAGTCAATACAGACCCTTGCCCAGGAACTCCCTAATTTAGCTAAACCCTTTGACCTTTACATACCCGGTCAAAGGTTAATCGCCCTTGGAGCCTTAGTGCAAAAACTGGGACCACTTGAAATGGAGCAACACAAGAATGCCCTTCAGGTATGATAAACTATGGTCACCAAGGGCTTTGCCGACCGACTCATCAGGCCAGGATACTGGGGTATGTAAAAAGCTGGAAATCAGCAGCCCGCAAGGCCAGCTCCCTCCTAAGGGAAAAGGACCCCACGTGGTGATCCTAACCACCCATCATGCCCTGAAGTTGCAGGGGTCGCTCTGTGGACACACTGACCTCGAGTGAGGAGGCCCTCCAACTCCAACCTTCAGAGAGATAAACGGGGGCAACGGGCCCCCAAGATGACTCGTGTGACCATCACTTGACCTGGAGTTTCTCTCAGAAAACGACAAGACTGTGCCCCGAAAGAGCAGACTACTGCTTGCAGGACTTACTGCACCCAGAGGGGAGCTAATAAGCTTGGCGGGGGAAACGTATATCACGCTTTCACCATAGAAAACCCTACAGACACCGCGGTGATGGTGGCCAATATGACCGGCTGGACTGCTGGCTACTTCTAAAGGCCGTTGACTCAGTGGACGTCATGGTCCTGGATCACCACTGACCCTGGACTGTCTGGGAGTTGCGCGGGCAGGGCTCTGACACATGGTGCTGTTTGTACATAAATTCAGGGACCTAATTAAAGAAAGCAAAGACTACTGGTCAGAGCATCTAGTCTGGCAAAAACTGTCAGCCTAAGGTCGCCGAACATATGTGGGGTGGGTTGAAAGCTGCCACCGCAGCATCTCTGCGCCTCTCTTTCCTGGACCCTTAAAGGTCATTAGAATCTGTAACACTTCCAATGCTGGTGCTCAGGCAGACGAGAAGTGAGGCAGGAGGCCTTGGGACAATCAACCTCACCAGGAGGCTGGTGGGGAGACGTTTTGCCCCTCCCCCCATGTATCAGGGCTCCCACCACAGCATGAAGCAGTTACAAAACAGGGGTGTGCACCCTCAACACCCCAAGAATAAGGAACGGAACAAAAAGCAGAGGAGGTGTTCGTCTCCGGCAACGTTCATTAAAAATTCCTGGGAGATAAAAAGAGAATCTGGGCAATAAAATAAAGTCTAACCTGTTTTTCCTTTGTGCTTTGTCTAATTTCACGTGCTCCTAGGGTTCCGTATGCAGAGGTCCCAAACCCGGCACTTCAGACCCGATTTCCTAGTGCAGAATGGCTGGGTCGACACCTCAGCTAGCGGGGTCCCATGCAGACTCCGCGGCATAGAGCCTGAGCTGCAGCCAATGCAGCCCTCGAGAGCTCCATCCCCTCCCTCCCACTGACGCTGCCGGGGACCCTACACAGCAGCCCAGCCCACAGCCCATGGGGGAGTGCACGCTCTCACCTCTCCATTCTGTTTTCAAAATAATGTTTCCTTTGCTTCTGAACCAAACTCAGTCTTTATCTGTTGGCTCCAATGAAACTGGGCACGGGGACTCCTGTTGGGGTCCACTCTGGAGGATCAGTAACAGAAATTGAGAACATTGTAACTTCAATGAACAGATGTGTGAGCCAAACTGTAGTTAACATAGAGCAGTGTATAATGCTCGGGTAAAATAAGATGTTTCTAAGACTTACATTTGATATTTCCATCACTTTCCTATAAGCAAGTTCAGTGAAGACGTCTGTCTTATTTGTCAGGTCAACATTAGAGAAATGAAGTGATTTATTTCCATGGATGTACATCGAATACTCTTGGCTGAAGCTTCAATCTTGTTTTGAATGCTTTTCCATTGAAAATCATACCTCTCTTTCAACTCCCCCATTTCTGAGAAGTATAAAATCTTATAATTTATTATTACCAAAGGGGAAAGGTAGGAGAAGGGATAAATTAACAATTTGGGATTAACACATACACACTGCTATGTATAAAAGAGATCATCAACAAGGAACTACTGTATAGCACAGGGAACTACACTGAATATTTTGCAATAACCTATAAGGGGAAATAATCTGAAAAAGAATAGATATTTTTATTGACATCATCTATCAATGACAGATAAAATGTAACCTAAGCAAGGCCGATGGTGAGCGCTTCTGACCCTGAAGATTTCAGTCATCTAAAGTTTGGGCTCTGCCTATTTCCCAAGGCCCTTAAAGGACATACGTGTAACCGTAGCTTAAAAATTCCCCAGTTTGGGGTTCGGGGAGGCACTGATTTGGAAAAATCCCTGGTGTTCTCCTTACATGCACGGGACCCTTCCTACAGCTAAAACATGCCTGTCACACCTAGAGGATGGTACACCGTTTGATCGGAAAGAGTTTGGAAAAGGCACCTCATCTCCTCATCGCCTGGTGCTCGGGTTCAACCCTCCAGCATCTTTTCTAACAATCTCCTCACTTGGGGATATCAGCACCATCAACATCCTGTTGCACACAGTTTGGAATTTGTCCAGAGGATGAAGCAGAAGGATGAGAAAAATTTAGAGACAAGTCTTAGGTGTTCGGACAGGCACATGCCACTCTAATTTCCAATCCGGAAGACAAATTCATCAAAGGCTAGAATTGCCCACGGAAACAGAATAGGGCTAGAGGAAATCCCGCTGTTTTGTGTCCAGTTTCCAAAAACACAAGTTGAATAATGGAACTCAGGGGCACTAAAATTCATGAAACTGCAGAGTTGAAAATATCTGTCGTCGAAAAATGTCTTGAGGTAAGTCACAGAAAAGGACTTGTAAGCAAGGGAGAGTGGCAGGAAACAGATTTGAAGAGGTAGAAAGGACTCCCCATTAAAGCACAAGAAAAGGGGCTGAACATCGCCAATGATGCAGTTGGCCAAAAAGGGTGTATGCATTTTTTCTGAATATATTCAAGTAAAGGCCATACACACTTTTTATCCAACCAAACAGGTGGGCACTGGAAATCAATATCACAAAATGTCTCACTTCACATCAGTCAGAAGGGCCATCCACATAAAGTGTAAACACCAGAAATGCAGGACAGGGCGAGGAGAAAAGGGAGCCCTGTGAGGCTGATAGTGGAAATGTAATTTGCCAACGGCCACTCTGGAGAAGTGTATTGTGTTTGCTAAAACATCTAAAAAATGAGCTACAGAGCATAGGGCACTTGCACTCATGGGCGTGTACCTTGGGAAAAACAAAAATCGACAGAAAACAGGCACCCGAACGTTTACCACCTCTCTGTTAAAAAGGGCCTCAACTTGGATATAACCTAAATGTCCCTGGAAGGATAAAATGGATAAAAGAGATGGGGTACTTATGTAGAGTGGAATATTACTCATCCAGAAATCAATGAAATAAGGCCAGTTGTAACAACTCTGGAGGAGTTACATACGATCATTCTAAGTGACATATGTCAGAAAGAAAAAGACACATATCATAAGATGTCACTTAAAGGTGGAATCAAAAAGGGCTACACATGAAATAAATTACAAAACAGAAACATAGTCAAATATGTAGAAAATAGACATAATGCTGCTAAATGGGAAAGGTGGGGAATGGTGAGGTATTATCCAGGAGGTTGAAATTAGCAAAGATACCATTCCAAGTACCAAATTGAATAACTGACAAGGCCTACACGGTACCTCAAAGAACTGCACTCAGCCCACTCAAGTCACTGGAAAATAATACATATGACTGGTAAGCATCTGAAAAAGAATTTATTGTTGTCTCACAGTACATGAATCAAGTGGATGTACAGCAGCAAAAAACAGAGCTTTGAAAATCAGCTGTAACCAATATAAAAATAAATTTAAAACTATTTATAAAAACAGTGAGACAGACAAAAATTCTTACAACTTTTGTTGAAGGGCTACGATGTAACATGGATTGAACACATGTAGACCCACAGCAGGATGATTATATAAGGCTGGAAGCTATGCACGCTAAGAGATGTTAGAGAGGCTGGGTGAGGAAATGCAGACCTTTTAAAGTAATACTGCCTGGTACCCATTCCATGGGTCCCAAATCTGCAGGTTCAAGGGAATCTTCTGACAGCGAAAACATGCCTGGGAAACCGAGATGAATGTACACCGTGTGCTCAGGAAAGGTGTCTAAAATGCACCTCATTTTTGATCTCCTGGTGCTGGGGTTCGCCATTCCAGCCACATTACTAACAATCTCCCCACTTGGAGAATCAGCACCTTTAACCTCCTGTTTCACACAGTTTGCAATTTGTGCAGAGGATAAATGGGAAGAGGGGGAACCAATGAGAGATTAGCTGTAGGACTTTTGACAGGCACATGCCACTCTAATTTCCCATTAGGAAGAAGAATTAACCAAAGGCTCAGCCTGCCTCCCCAGAACCAGAATAGGGCCAGAAGTAATCCAATGGTTTGGCGGCCAGCTCACAAAAAAAGCGAGTTGCAAAATGGAGCTCAGGAGCAGACAATTCAAAGACCTGCAAAGATATAAATGATAACCAACGTCCAAAAATATATTCAGGTAAGGTAACGAAGAGGATCTGAATGAGAGGCAGAATTGCAGGAAACAGATTTCAAAAGGTAGATTGTACTCACATTTAAAGCATATGAAAAGCAGAAGAATTTCTAAAATGATGTGGTTGGGCAAAAGGGTGTATGCGTTTTTTTCGTGAATATCTTCAGGAAAAAAACACATGCAGAGTTTTTGGCCAACCAAGCAGGAGGGAAATGCAAATCCGCACAACAAAGAAGTCTCAATTTCCACTGCTCAGAAAGGCCATCCAAAAAATGTGTACAAACCAGAAATGCAGGAGAGGCCATGGAAAACAGGGAGCCTAGTCACGCTGATGGGTGGCGTATAAATATCCAAGAGCCACTCTGAAGAAGTGTATGCTGTTTTTAAAACATCTAAAATACAAAGCCCCGGAGCAAGGGGATTTCAACTCATGGACATATAACTTGGGAAGACTAAATGTCAATAAGACACAGGAACCCCAAAGTTTAGGGCTGCTCTGCATACAAGAACCTCAACTTTGGTACACCTAAAATATCCCAGGAAAAAGAGAAATGCATAAAGAACTTGTGGTAATTTTGTACAACGGAATATCACTCAGACGTGAAATCAATGTATATAAGGCCAGTAGCAGCATAATGAGTGGATTTAGGTATGATGATTTTAAGGGAAATTAGTCACACAGAAAAAGAATCTTATCATAAGATATCACTTATAGAGGGAATGTCAATATCACAACACATGAACTGAATTAGGAAAGAGAACAGAGTCTCACATTTAGCAAAAATCTCTTATGCCTGCTTCAGGGGAAAGGAGAGGTGGGGTGATGCATAAAACCAGAGATTGATATTAGCACAGGTACCATTCCATAAACCAAATACAGAATAGACAAGACCTACACCTTCCTCAGTGAACGGGACTCAACACCCCTATGCCCCACAGAGGAATATATCTGACTACTAAGAATCTTAAAACCTATGTATTGATATGTCTCCGTAAGGGAATCAATTGTGTCTAGACTGGCATAAACACGTCAGTGAAAATCAGCTCAACCCCATTATAAAAATGAATTTCAAAAAACCCCCAAAAAACAGCGAAATTCTTACACAATTCCTTCAGGGGTTCTGATGAAACCTGGAATGACCCTATCTGCAAAGACAGCTGGATGAGACATAAGGCTGGACACTTGGGACTGAGAGGACTGGTGAGATTGGGAGAGAAAATGCAGACCTTTTAAAGTAGTAATGCATGCCACCATTCCATGTGTCCCAAATCTCCAGGTAGAAGGGAATATCACTACAATTATAACATGTATGGGAAACCTAGAAAATGGACACCCTGTGATCGCGAAAGGTTTCTAAAACTCTCCTAATTTTTCCTCTCCTTGTGCTCCACTTTGGCATTCCAACTGCTTTACTATCAATCTCCCAACTTAGGAGAGTCAGCCCCTATAACCTCCTGGTTCGCACAGTTTGCTAATTGTGCAGAGGATGAAAGGGAAGAGGGAGAACCAATCAGAGAGTAGATGTAGGCATTTGGATGGGCACATGTCACTCTAATTTCCCGGCAGGAAGAAGAATTAACCAAAGCCTCAGCCACCCACAGGGAACCAATATAGCCACCCCTGGAACCAGTATAGGTCCTGAAGCAAAATTGTGGATTTGCGGCCAGCTCACAAAGATGGGATTTGAAAATTGGAGCTCAGGGGCACAGCAATTCACAAACCTGCAGACTTATAAAGGACTACTCTCTTCCAAAAATCTGTTGAGGGAAGGCAATGAAGCGGCCTTGAAAATGAGCCAGAATTGCACAAAACCTATTTCAAAAGGTAAACTGGAATCGCCTTTAAAGCACAGGAAAAGCATCCCAACTTGGACAGAGATGCACTTGGCCAAAAAGGGCGTATGACTTTTCTCCTGAATATATTCAGAAGAAAACGCATACACCCTTTTTGGCCAATCAAGCAAGCGCGCAATAAAATCCACACTACAAAGAATTGTCACTTACCACCGGTCAAAAGGGACATCCGAATATCTGTAAAAACCAGAAAGGCAAGAGAGAGATGGCAAGGGCATGAAGCAATGTGATCCCAATGGTCATGGAGGATTGTGATGACAAGCGCATGGAGAATTGTGATGAGAAGATTATGTACCATTTTGTTGACAAAGGCAAGGAGCATTATGATGACAAGGTTGATGGAGCACTGTGATGAAAAGCATCACGGAGCATAGTGATTACAGGGGTCATGGAGCATTGGGATGACAAGCGCATGGATCATTGTGATGACAATGGTCATGGAGCATTTTAATGACAAGAGTCCCGGATCATTGTGTTGTCAGGGTTAATGGAGCGTTGTGATGACAGTGGTCATGGCGCATTGTGATGAGAAGGTCATGGAGCATTGGGCTGAAAATGTCCATGGAGTACTGTGATGACAGGGGTCATGGAGCATTGTGATGACAAGGTACTGGAGCACTGTGATGAGAAGACCATGGAGCCTTGTGATGACAAGTCTCATGGAGCATTCTGATGAAAAGTGCCATGGAGCATTGTGATTACAGGGGTCTTGGAGCATTGTGATGACAAGGGCATGGAGCATTGGGATGAGAAGGCCATGGAGCGTTCTGATGACATGCATCATGGAGCTTTGTGATGACAAGGGCATGGAGCATTGTGATGAAAAAGGCATGGAGCCTTGTCATGACAGGGTTCAAGGAGCAAACTGACAACAAGTGTCAGGGAGCATTGTGATGACAAGGGTATTGAGTATTGTGATGACAAAGGTCATGGAGCATTGTGATGAGAAGACCATGGATAATTGTGATGACGAGCATCATGGGGCGTTGTGATGATAAGTGTTATGGAACATATTGATCACAAGGATTTGGAGCATTGTGATGACAGAGGTCATGGAGCATTTTGGTTTCATTGTGATGACAATAGCCTGAAGCATTATGATGATGGGCATGGTGCATTGTGATGACAGGGTTCATGGAGCATTGAGATGAAAAGGGGCATGGAGCATTGCGATTACAGGAGTCTTGAAGCATTGTGATGACAAAGGCATGGAACATCGTGAATGAGAAAGCCATGGAGCATTCTGTTGACATGCGTCATGGAGCTTTGTGATGACAAGGGCATGGAGCATTGTGATTACAGGGGTCTTGGAGCATTGTGATGACAAGGGTCATGGAGCCTTGTGATGACAAGGCTGTGGAACATTGTGATGGCAGGGGTCATGGAGCATTGTTATGACAGGGGTAATGGAGCATTGTGATGACAAGGGCATGGAGCATTGGTCTGAAAAGTTTCATGGATTATTGTGATGAGAGGGGGCAAGGAGCATTGTGATGACAAGGGCATGGAACACTGTGATACATGGGTCATGGAGGATTGTAATGACAAGCGCATAGAGCATTGTGATAAGAATGGCATCGAGCATTGTGATGAAAAGCATCATGGAGCCTGTGATGACAAGGGCATGGAACAATGTGATGAGAGGGTTCATGGAGCATTGTGATGACGATGGCATGCAGCATTGTGATGACAAGGGTCATTGAGCTTTTTGATGACAAATGTCATGGAGCATTTTGATGACAAGGGTGTGGTGCATTCTGTTGTGAAGGGCAGGGAGCATTGTGATGACAGGGGTTATGGAACATTGTGATGTCAGAGGAATGGAGCATTGTGATGATAAAGGCATGTAGCATTGTTGTGACAAGGGTCATGGAATATTGTGATGACAGGGGTGAGGGAGTATTGTGTTGACTAGTGATGGAACATTGTGATATCAGTGGTGAGAGAGCATTTTGATGAGAAGTGCATGGAGCAGTGTGATGACAAGGTATATGGAGCATTGTGATGACAAAGATGTGGAGCATTGTGATGACAAGTGCATGGCACATTGTGATGCCATGGGTCATGGAGTATTGTGCTAACAAAGGCATTGAGCATTGGGAGGACAAGGGTCACCGAGCATTGTGATGAAATGTTCATGGAGCGCTGTGGTGACAAAGGTCACAGAGCCTTGTGATGACGAGGGCATGGACCATTGTGATGACAAAGGTCATGAAGCATTGTGATGACTGGAGTCATGGAGCATTGTGATGACAGGGGTCATAGAGCATTGTGATGAAAGGGCATGGAGCATTGTGATGACAGGGGCATGTTGCATTGGTTTGACATATTTCAGGGATTATTGTGATGACAGTGGGCATGGCGCATTGTGATGACAAGGGCATGGAGCATTGTGATGAGAAGGTCATGGAGTATTGTGAAGAAGGGTGTCAGGGAGCATTGTGATGACATATGTCGTGGTCCATTGCGATGACAATGGAATGGAGCATTGTGATGCCAAGTGTCATGGAGGATTGTGATGACAAAGGTAATAGAGCATTTTGATGACAAGCGCTTGGGGCATTGTGATGACAAGGGTCATGGAGCATTGTGATAACAAGGGCCATTGAGAATTTTGATGACATGTTCATGAAGCATTGTGATGACAATCACATGGAGCTTGCTGTGACAGGGATCATGGAGCATTGCGATGAAAAGTGCATAGAGAATTGTGATGACAAAGCATGTAACACTGTGATGAAAAGCATCATGGAGCACAGTGATGCCAAGATCGTGGAGAATTGTGATGACAGGGGACATGGAGCATTGTGATGACCAGGGCATGGAGTATTGTGATGGCAAGACCGTGGAGCATTGTGATGAGAAGACCATGAATAATTGTGATGATGAGCGTCATGGAGCACTGTAATGACAAGGGGTATGGAGCATTGTGATGACAGGGGTCATGGAGCATTGTGATGACAAGGTTCGTGGAGCATTCTGATGACAAGCTTGTGGAGTATTTTGATGACAATGACATGGAGCATTTTGATGAAAATGGCATGGGGCATTGTGATGAAAAAGACATGGAGCCTTTTCATGACAGTTTTCAGGGAGCATTCTGACGACAAGTGTCAGGGAGCATTGTGATGACAAAGGTCATGGAGAATTGTGCCGACAAGGGCATGGAGTATTGTGATGACAAGCACATGGAGCTTGCTATGACGGGGTCATGGAGCATTGCGATGACAAGTGCATAGAGAATTGTGATGACAAAGCATGTAACACTGTGATGAGAAGTGTCATGGAGCATAGTGATGCCAAGATTGTGGAGAATTGTGATGACAGGGGACATGGAGCATTGTGATGACCAGGGCATGGAGCATTGCGATGGCAAGATCGTGGAGCATTGTGATGAGAAGACCATGGATAGTTGTGATGACGAGGGTCATGGAGCACTGTAATGACAAGGGGTATAGAGCATTGTGATGACAGTGGTCATGGAGCATTGTGATGACCGGGGACATGGAGCATTGTGATGCCCAAGGCATGGAGCACTGTGATGGCAAAACCGTGGGGCATTTTGATGAGAAGACCATGGATAATTGTGATGAGGAGCGTCATGGAGCACTGTAATGACAAGTGGTATGGAGCCTTGTGATGACAGGGGTCATGGAGCATTGTTATGACAGTGGTCATGGAGCATTGTGATGACAAGTGTCATGGAGCATTTTGATGACAAGGGCGTGGAGCATTGTGATGAGAAGACCATGGACAATTGTGATTACGAGTGTCATGGAGCACTGTAATGACAAGCAGTATGGAGCATTGTGATGACAGGGGTCATGGAGCATTGTGATGACTGGGGACATGGAGCATTGTGATGACCAGGGCATGGAGCATTGTGATGGCAAGACCGTGGAGCACTGTGATGAGAAGACCATGGATAATTGTGATGACGAACATCATGGAGCACTGTAATGACAAGGGGCATGGAGCATTGTGATGACAGGTGTCATGGAGCATTGTGATGACAGGGGTCATGGATCATTGAGATGACAAAGGTCACGGAGCATTCTGATGACAAGCTTGTGGAGTATAGTGATGACAATGGCATGAAGCATTGTGATGAAAAGGGCATGGATCATTGTGATGAAAAAGGCATGGAGACTTGTCATGACAGGGTTCAATGAGCATACTGATGACAAGTGTCAGGGAGCATTGTGATGACAAGTGTATTGAGAATTGTGATGACAAAGGTCATGGAGCATTGTGATGAGAAGTCCATGGATAATTGTGATGACCAGCGTCATGGGGCGTTGTGATGACAAGTGTTATGGAACATTGTGATCACAAGGGTTTGGAGCATTGTGATGAGAGAGGTCATGGAGAATTTTGATTTCATTGTGATGACAATAGCATGAAGCATTATGATGATGGGCATGGTGCATTGTGATGACAGGGTTCATGGAGCATTGAGATGAAAAGAGGCATGGATCATTGTAATAACAAGGGCCTTGGAGCATTGTGATGACAAGGGCATGGAGTATTGTGATGAGAAGGCCATGGAGCATTCTGATGACATGCGTCAGGGAGCTTTGTGATGACATGGGCATGGAGCATTGTGATTACAGGGGTCTTGGAGCATTGTGATGACAAGGGTCATGGAGTCTTGTGATGACAAGGCCGTAGAACATTGTGATGGCAGGGGTCATGGAGCATTGTTATGACAGGTGTAATGGAGCATTGTGATGACAAGGGCATGGAGCATTGGTCTGAAAAGTTTCATGGATTATTGTGATGAGAGTGAGCATGGAGCATTGTGATGACAAGGGCACGGCACACAGTGATACATGTGTCATGGAGGATTGCAATGACAAGGGCATGGAGCATTGTGATGACAAGCGTCATGGAGCTTTGTGATGACAACGGCATGGAGCAATGTGATGAGAGGTTTCATGGAGCTTTGTGATGACAATGGCATGGAGCATTGTGATTCCAAGGGTCATGGAGCTTTGTGATGACATAGGCCATGGAGCATTTTGATGACAAGGGCGTGGTGCATTGTGATAAGAAGGGCAGGGAGCATTGCGATGACAGGGTCATGGAGCAATTGGATGAAAAGGGTCATGGAACATTTTGATGACAGTGTTTATGGAATATTGTGATGTTAGGGGTCATGGAGCATTGTGATGAAAAGTGTCATGGAGCATTGTGATGACAGGGGTTATGGAACATTGTGATGTCAGGGGTCATGGAGCATTGTGATGATAAGAGCATGTAGCATTGTTGTGACAAGGGTCATGGAACATTGGGATGACAGGGTGGAGGGAGTATTGTGTTGACTAGTGATGGAACATTGTGATATCAGTGGTGAGAGAGCATTTTGATGAGAGGTGCATGGAGCATTGTGATGACAAGGTTGTGGAGCATTGTGATGAGAAACGCAGGGCACATTGTGATGACATGGGTCATGGAACGTTGTGCTGACAAACGCATGGAGCATTGTGATGACAAGGTTTATGGAGCATTGTGATGACAACGATGTGGAGCATTGTGATGACAAGCGCATGGCACATTTGATGCCATGTGTCATGGAGTAATGTGCTGACAAAGGCATGCAGCATTGTGATGACAAGGGTCACCGAGCATTGTGATGAAATGTTCATGGAGTGTTGTGGTCACAAAGGTTACAGAGCCTTGTGATGACGAGGGCATGGACCATTGTGATGACAAAGGTCATGAAGCATTGTGATGACAGGAGTCACGGAGCATTGTGATGACTGGAGTCACAGAGCATTGTGATGACAGGGGTCATGGAGCATTGTGATGACAAGGGCATGGAGCATTGTGATGACAGGGGCATGGAGCATTGGTCTGACAAGTTTAATAGATTATTGTGATGACAGTGGGCATGGGACATTGTGATGACAAGGGCATGGGGCATTGTGATGAGAAGGTCATGGAGTATTGTGAAGACAGGTGTCAGGGAGCATTGTGATGACATATGTCATGGTCCATTGCGATGACAATGGCATGGAGCATTGTGTTGCCAAATGTAATGGAGGATTGTGATGACAAATATAATGGAGCATTGTGATGACTAGGGCTTGGAGCATTATGATGACAAGGGCCATTGAAAATTTTCATGACAAGGTCGTGAAGCATTGTGATGACAAGGTGCTGGAGCATTATGATTAGAAAACCATGGAGCCTTGTGAGACAAGTCTCATGGAGCATACTGATGAAAAGGGGCATGGAGCATTGTGATTAGAGTGTCTTGGAAAATTGTGATGACAAGGGCATGGAGCATTGTGATGAGAAGGCCAAGGAGCAGTCTGATGACATGCGTCATTGAGCTTTGTGATGACAAGGGCATGGAGCATTGTAATTACAGGTGTCTTGGAGCATTGTGATGAAAAACGCATGGATCATTGTGATGAAAAAGGCATGGAGCCTTGTCATGACAGGGTTCAAGGAGCATACAGAGAACAAGTGTCAGGGAGCATTTTGATGACAAGTGTATTGAGCATTGTGATGACAAAGGTCATGGAGCATTGTGAAGAGAAGACCATAGATAATTGTGATGACGAGCGTCATGGGGCATTGTGATGACAAGTGTTATGGAATATTGTGATCACAAGGGTTTGGAGCAGTGTTATGACAGAGGTCATGGAGCATTTTGATTTCATTGTGATGACAATAGCCTGAAGCATTATGATGATGGGCATGGTGCATTGTGATGACAGGGTTCATGGATCATTGAGATAAAAAGGGACATGGAGCATTGTGATTACAGGTGTCTTGGAGCATTGTGATGAGAAGGGTCATGGAGCCTTGTGATGACAAGGCCATGGAACATCGTGATGGCAGGGGTCATGGAGCATTGTTATCACAGGGGTAATGGAGCATTGTGATGGCAAGGGCATGGAGCATTCTGATGACATGCATCATGGAGCTTTGTGATGACAAGGGCATGGAGCACTGTGATTACAGGGGTCTTGGAGCATTGTGATGACAAGGGTCATGGAGCCTTGTGATGACAAGGCCGTGGAACGTTGTGATGGCAGGGGTTATGGAGCATTGTTATGACAGGGGTAATGGAGCATTGTGATGACAAGGGCATGGAACATTTGTCTGAAAAGTTTCATGGATTATTGTGATGAGAGTGGGCATGGAGCATTGTGATGACAAGGGCACGGAACACAGTGATACATGGGTCATGGAGGATTGTAATGACAAGGGCATGGAGCATTGTGATGAGAAGGGCATCGAGCAGTGTGATGACAAGCACCATGGAGCTTTTTGATGACAATTGCATGGAACAATGTGATGAGAGGTTTCATGGAGTATTGTGATGACAATGGCATGGAGCATTGTGATGCCAAGGGTCATGGAGCTATGTGATGACAAAGGTCATGGAGCATTTTGATGACAAGGGTGTGGTGCATTGTGATGAGAAGGGTAGCGAGCATTGTGATGACATTGTCATGGACCAATTTGATGAAAAGGGTCATGGAACATTTTGATGAGAGGCGTTATGTAACATTGTGATGTTAGGGGTCATGGAGCATTTTGAAGAAAAGGGTCATGGAGCATTGTGATGACAGGTGTTATTGAACATTGTGATGTCAGGGATCATCGAACATTGTGATGATAAGTGCATGTAGCATTGTGATGACAGGAGTCATGGAACATTGTGATGACAGGGTTGAGGGAGTATTGTGATGAATAGTGATGTAACATTGTGATATCAGTGGTAAGAGAGCATTTTGATTTGAAGTGCATGGAGCATTGTGATGACAAGGTTTATGGAGCATTGTGATGACAAGATTGTGGAGCACTGTGACGACAAGCGCATGGTGCATTGTGATGACATGGGTCATGGAGCATTGTGCTGACAAGCGCATGGAGCATTGTGATGACAAGGGTCATGGAGCATTGTGCTGAGAAAGGCATAGAGAATTGTGATGACAAGGGTCAAAGGGCATTGTGATGAAAAGTTCATGAAGCATTGTGATTAAAAAGGTCACAGAGACTATTAATGACAAGGGCATGGACCACTGTGATGACAAAGGTCATGAAGCCTTGTGATGACTGGAGTCACGGAGCATTGTGATGACAGGGGTCATGGAGCATTGTGATAACAAGAGCATGGGGCATTGTGATGACAAGGGCATGGAGCATTGGTCTAATAAGTTTCATGGCTTATTGCGATGACAGTTGGAATGGCGCATTGTGATGACAAGGGCATGGAGCATTGTGATGACCAGGTCATTCATTATTGTGAAGACAGGTGTCAGGGAGCATTGTGATGACATATGTAATGGCCCATTGTGATGACAATGCCATGGAGCATTGTGATGCCAAGTGTCATGGAGGATTCTGATGACAAAGGTAATGGAGCATTGTGATGACAATGGCTTAGAGCATTGTGATGACAAGGGTCAGGGAGCATTGTGCTGACAAGTGCATGGAAAATTGTGATGACAAGGGACATGGAGCATTCTGATGACAAGCTTGTGGAGTATTTTGATGACAATGGCATGGAGCATTGTGTTGAAAATGGCATGGTGCATTTTGATGAAAAAGGCATGGAGCCTTTTTGTGACAGGGTTCAAGGAGCATTCTGACGACAAGTGTCAGGGAGCATTGTGATGACAAGTGTATCGAGAATTGTGATGACAAAGGTCATGGAGCATTGTGATGAAAAGGGCATGGAGTATTGTGATGACAGGCATCATGGAGCATTGTGATGACAAGTGTTATGGAACATTGTGATCACAAGGGTTTGGAGCATTGTGATGACAGAGGTCATGGATCATTTTGATTTCAAGGAGCATGGAGCATTGTGATGACAAGGGCATGGAGCAATGTGATCCCAAGGTTCATGGAGGATTGTTATGGCAATGGTAATGGAGTATTGTGATGACAAGTGCATAGAACATTGTAATGACAAGGTCATGTAGCATTTTGCTGACAAAGGCATGGAGCATTGTGATGACAGGTGTCATGGAGCACTGTGATGACAGGCGTCACGGAGCATTGTGATTACAGGGGTCATGGAGCATTGGGATGACAAGGGCATGCATCATTGTGATGACAAGTGTCATGGAGCATTGGGCTGAAAATGTTCATGGAGTATTGTGATGACAGGGGTCATGGAGCATTGTGATGACTAGGGAATGGAGCATTGTGATGACAAGAGTCCCGGATCATTGTGTTGTCAGGTGATATTGAGCGTTGTGATGACTGTGGTCATGGAGAATTTTGATGATATTGGTCATGGAGCATTGTGATGAGAAGGTCATGGAGCATTGGGCTGAAAATGTTCATGGAGTATTGTGATGACAGGGGTCATGGAGCATTGTGATGATAAGGGAATGGGGCATTTTGATGACAATGTCCTGGAGCATTGTGATGAGAAGACCATGGAGCCTTGTGATGACAAGTCTCATGGAGCACTCTGATGAAAAGGGGCATGGACCATTGTGATTACAGGGGTCTTGGAGCATTGTGATGACAAGGGCATGGAGCATTGTGATGAGAAGGCCATGGAGCATTCTGATGACATGCATCATGGAGCTTTGTGATGACAAGGGCATGGAGCATTGTGATTACAGGGGTCTTGGAGCATTGTGATGAAAATGGCATGGATCATTGTGATGAAAAAGGCATGGAGCCTTGTCATGAAAGGGTTCAGGGAGCATACTGATGGCAAGAGTCAGGGAGCATTGTGATGACATGTGTATTGCGCATTGTGATGACAAATGTCATGGGGCATTGTGATGAGAAGTCCATGGATAATTGTGATGAGTAGCGTCATGGGGTATTGTGATGACAAGTGTTATGGAACATTGTGATCACAAGGGTTTGGAGCATTGTGATGACAGAGGTCATGGAGCATTTTGATTTCATTGTGATGACAAGAGCATGAAGCATTATGATGATGGGCATGGTGCATTGTGATGACAGGGTTCATGGAGCATTGTGATGAAAGGTGGCATGGAGCTTTGGTCTGACAAGTTTCATGGATTATTTTGATGACAGTGGGCATGACACATTGTGATGACAAGGGCATGGAGCATTGTGATGACAAGGTCATGGAGTATTGTGAAGACAGGTGTCAGGGAGCATTGTGATGACATATGTCATGTTCCATTGTGATGACAATAGCACGGAGCATTGTGATGCCAAGTGTCATGGAGGATTGTTGTGACAAAGGTAAAGGAGCATTGTGATGATAAGCGCATGGAGCATTGAGATGACAAGGGCCATTGATAATTTTAATGTCCATGTCGTGAAACATTGTGGTGACAAGCGCATGGAGCTTCCTATGACAGGGGTCATGGAGCATTGCGATGACAAGTGCATGGAGTATTGTTATGACAAGAGCATATAACGTTGTGATGAGAAGTGCCATGGAGCATTGTGATGACAAGGACGTGGAGAATTGTGAGGACAAGGGACATTGAGCTTTGAGATGACCAGGGCATGGAGCATTGTGATGGCAAAACCGTGGAGCATTGTGATGAGAAGACCTTGGGTAATTGTGATGACGAGCATCATGGAGAACTGTAATGACAAGGAGCATGAAGCATTGTGATGACAGGTGTCAGGGAGCATTGTGATGACAGGGGTCATGGAGCATTGTGATGACAAGGACATGGAGCATTGTGATGACAAGGGTACGGAACATTGTGATGAAAAGTGCCATTGAGAATTTTGATGATAAAGTCGTGAAGCATTGTGATGACAAACACTTGGAGCTTGCTATGACAGGGGTCATGGAACATTGCAATGACAAGTGCATGGAGAATTGTGATGAAACGAGCATGTAACTTTGTGATGAGAAGTGTCATGTAGCATTGTGATGACAAGTACGTGGAGAATTGTTATGACAAGGGACATGGAGCATTGTGATAACCAGGGAATGGAGCATTGTGATGACAGGGGTCATGGAGCATTATTATGACAAGGTCCATGGTGCATTCTGATATAAGATATCATTTATGAAGGGAATGTAAACCTGGCTACATATGAACTGAATTAGGAAAGAGAACAGAGTCTCAGATTTAGAAAACACTCTTATGCTTGCTTAAGGGGGAACGAGAGGTGGGGAGACTCACAAAACCAGAGTTTGATATTAACACAGGTACCGTTCCATAATCCAAATACAGAAGAGACAAGCCCGACTCCTTCCTCAGTGAATGGGACTCAACAACCCTATTCCCCACAGAGAAATATATCTGACTAGTAAGGATCTTAAAACCTATGTATTGATATGTCTCCATAAGGGAACCAAGTGTGTCTAGAATGACATAAACACGGCAGTGAGAATCAGCTCAAACCCACTATAAAAAGGAATTTCAAAACAAAACAAAGAAACAGTGAAATTCTTACACAATACCTTCAGGGGTTCTGATGAAACTTGGAATGACCCTATCTACAACAACAGCTGGATGTGGCATAAGGCTGTTCACTTGGGACTGAGAGGATTGGTGAGATTGGGTGTGAAAATGCAGACGCTTTAAAGCAATAATGCCTGCCACTGATTCCATGGTTCCCAACTCTCCAGGTAGAAGGGAATATCACTACAGTTATAACATGTATGGGAAACCTAGAGAATGGACACCCTCTGATGGTGAAAGGTTTCTAAAACTCTACTAATTTTTTTCTCTCCATGTGCTGCAGCTTGACATTCCAACTGCTTTAATATCAATCTCCCAACTTGGAGAGTCAGCCCCTATAACCTCCTGGTTCGCACAGTTGGCACATTGTGCAGAGGATATAAGGGAATAGGGAGAACCAATGAGAGAGTAGCTGTAGGCATTTGGACAGTCACATGTCACTCTAATTTCCCGTCACGAAGAAGAATTAAACAAACTCTCAGCCTGCCCCACCCCAATAACTAGTATAGGTCCTGAAGCAAAATTGTGGGTTTGCGGCCAGCTCACAAAAACACAAGGTGAAAAATGGAGCTCAGGGGCACAGCAATTCACTAACTTGCAGAGTTATACAGGACTACTCTCTTCCAAAAATCTGTTGAGAAAAAGCCATGAGGCGGACTTGAAAATGAGGGAGATTTGCACAAACAGATTTCCAGAAGTACATTGGAATCGCCTTTAAACACAGGAAAAGCATCACAACTTCGACAATTAGGGAATTGCCCTTAAAGGGCGCATGTGTTTTCTCCTGAATATATTCAGGAGAAAACACATACACCCATTTTGGCCAACCAAGCAACCGCACAATGCAAATCTGCACTACAAAGAAGTGTCACTTCCCACCAGTCAAAAGGGATATCCGTAAAATGTGTAAAAACCAGAAAGGCAAGAGGGGCTCTGGAGAACAGGGAGCCTTGTTATGCTGATGGGTGGGATGTAGATTACCAACAGCCACTCTGGAGGAGTGCATTGTGTTCCCTAAAAGAATTAAACAACAGAGCTTCACAACCTAAGGCACTTCCAGTCATGGGAGTATACCTTGGGAAAATTGAAAATCAATAAGACACAGCCAACCCAAAATATAGGGCAGCACTGCTTACAAGAACCTCGACTTCGGGACTCCTTAAATATCCCAGGAAAGGCAAAAATAGTAAAGAAATTGTGATACATACGTACGATGGAATATCCCTCAGCCATGAAATCAATGTCATAAGGCCAGTAGCAGCATAATGAGTGGATTCATGTACGATGATTCTAACTGAAATAAGTCACACAGAAAAAGAAACTTATCATAAGATATCACTTATGAAGGTCTTGTAAACATGGCTACACATGAACTGAATTAGGAAGGAGAAGAGTCTCACATTTAGAAAATACTCTTATGCCTGCTCAAGAGAAAAGGAGAGGTGGGGTGATGCATAAAACCAGAGTTTGATATTAGCACAGGTATGGTTGCATAATCCAAATAAGAATAGACAAGACCAACTCTTTCCTCACTGAATGGGGCTCAACACCCCTATTCCCCGCATTGTAGTATATCTGACTAGTAAGAATCTTAAAACCTATGTATTGATATGTCTCCATAAGGTAACCAAGTGTGTCTAGAACGACATAAACACGGCAGTGAGAATCAGCTCAAACCCACTATAAAAATGAATTTCAAACAAAACAAATAAACAGTGAAATTCTTACACAATACCTTCAAGGGTTCTGATGAAACTTAGAATGACCCTATCTACAACGACAGCTGGATCTGGCATAAGGCTGCTCACTTGGGACTGAGAGGATTGGTGAGATTGGGTGAGAAAATGCAGACCGTTTAAAGCAATAATACCTGGCACCCATTCCATGGTTCCCAACTCTCCAGGTAGAAGGGAATATCACTACAGTTATAACATGTATGGGAAACCTAGAGAATGGACACCATCTGATGGTGAAAGGTTTCTAAAACTCTACTAATTTTTTTTCTCTCCTTGTGCACCAGTTTGACATTCCAACTGCTTTAGTATCAATCTCCCAAATTGGAGAGTCAGCACCTTTAACCTCCTGGTTTGCACAGTTGGCACGTTTTGCAGAGGATATAAGGGAAGAGGGAGAAACAATTAGAGAGTAGCTGAAGGCATTTGGATGGCCACATGTCACTCTAAATTCCCGTCACGAAGAAGAATTAACAAACTCTGAGCCAGCCTCCCCAGTGGAACCAGTATAGGTCCTGAAGCAAAATTGTGGATTGGCAGTCAGCCCACAAAAACGCGAGTTGAAAAATGGAGCTCAGGGGCACTGCAATTCACTAACTTGCAGAGTTATAAAGGACTACTCTCTTCCAAAAATCTGTTGAGAGAAAGCCATGAGGCGGACTTGAAAATGAGGCAGAAGTGCACGAAACAGATTTCCAGAAGTACATTGGAATCGCCTTTAAACACAGAAAAAGCATCAAAACTTCGACAATTATGGAATTGTCCATAAAGGGCGCATGCGTTTTCTCCTGAATATATTCAGGAGAAAACGCATGTGCCCATTTTGGCCAACCAAGCAACCGCACAATGCAAATCTGCACTACAAAGAAGTATCACTTCCAACCGGTCAAAAGGGACATCCGTAAAATGTGTAAAAACAAGAAAGGCAAGACAGGATCTGGAGAAGAGGGAGCCTTGTTATGCGGATGGGTGGGATGTAAATTGACAACAGCCACACTGGAGGAGTGCACTGTGTTCCCAAAAAGAAGTAAACAGCAGTGCTTCACTACCTAAGGCACTACCAGTCACGGGAATATACCTTGGGAAAATTGAAAATCAATAAGACACAGCCACCCCAAAATTTATGGCAGCACTGCTTACAAGAACCTCGACTTCGGGACACCTTATATATCCAAGGAAAGACAAAAATGGTAAAGAAATTGTGGTACATACGTATGATGGAATATCCCTCAGCCATGAAGTCAATGTCATAAGGTCAGTAGCAGCATAATGACGGGATTCATGTACGATGATTCTAACTGAAAAAATCACACAGAAAAAGAAACTTATCATAAGATATCACTTATGAAGGGTATAAAAACATGGCTACACATGGAATGAATTAGGAAAGGGAACAGAGTCTTATATATAGAAAGCACTCTTATGCATGCTTAAGGGGAAAGCAGAGGTGGGGTGATGAATGAAACCAGAGTTTGATATTAGCACAGGTACGGTTCCATAATCCAAATACAGAATAGACAAGACCTACTACTCCCTCTGTGAACGGGACTCAAAACCCCATATTTCCCGCAGAGGAATATATCTTACTAGTAAGAATCTTAAAACCTATGTATTGATATGTCTCCGTAAGGGAATCAAGTGTGTCTAGACTGGCATAAACAAGGCAGCGAGAATCAGCTCAAACCCACTAGAAAAGGAAATTCAAAAACAAAACTAAAAACAGGGAAATTCTTTACAATTCCTTCAGGGTCTCTGATGAAACCTGGAATGACCCTATCAACAACGACAGCTGGATGTGGCATAAGGCTAGACACTTGGGACTGAGAGGATTGGTGAGATTGGGTGAGCAAATGCAGACACTTTAAAACAATAATATGTGGCACCCATTGAATGGGTCCAAACTCTCCAGGTTGAAGGAACTATTACTACAGCTATAACATGTACGGTAAACCTAGAGAACGGACACACTGTGAATACAAAAGGTTTCTAAAATTCAAAGAATAGACCCTCACCTGGTGCACCGGTTTGACTTTCCTACTGCTTTATTATCAGTCTCCCAACTTGAAGAGACAGCCCCTTTAACCTCCTGGTTCGCACAGGTTGCCAATTTGGCAGAGGATGAAAGGGAAGAGGGAGAACCAAGGAGAGAGTAGCTGTTAGGCATTTGGACGGGCACATGTCACTCTAATTTCCCGGCAGGAAGAAGAATTAACAAAAGTCTCAGCCACCCACCGGGAACCAGTATAGGTCCTGAACCAAAATTTTGGACTTGCGTTCAGCTCACAAAAAACGAGTTGAAAAATGGAGCTCAGGGGCACAGCAATCCAAAAACTGGCAGAGTAATAAAGGACAACTCTCGTGCAAAAATCTGTTGAGGGAAGGAAACGAGGCGTATTTGAAAGGAAGGCAGAAGAGCAGGAAACAGATTTCAAGAGGTACGTTAGAATCGCCTTTAAAGCACAGGAAGAGGGGCACAACTTCGACAATAATGCACTTGGCCAAAAAGGGCGTATGCGTTTTCTCCTAAATATATTCAGGAGAAAACGCATACGCCCTTTTTGGCCAAGCAAGTAAGCGGGCAATGCAAATCTGCACTCAAAGAAGTATCACTTCCCACTGGTCAAAAGGGACAGCCACAAAATGTGTAAAAACCAGAAAGGCAAGACAGGTCCTGGAGAACAGGGAGCCTTGTTATGCTGATGGGCGGGATGTAAATTGCCAACTGCCTCTCTGGAGGAGTGTATTGTGTTCCCTAAAACAAGTAAACAACAGAGCTACAGAGCCAAGGGCACTTCCAGTCTAGGGAATATACCTTGGGAAAACTGAAAATCAATAAGACAGAGGCACCCCAAAATTTAGGGCTGCACTTCTTACAAGGACCTCAACTTGGGTACACCTTAAATATCCCAGGAAATATAAAAATGGTTCAAAAAATTGTGGTACTTACGTACGATGGAATATCCCTCAGCCATGAAATAAATGTCATAAGACCAGTAGCAGCAAAATGGGTGGATTCAGGTACGATGATTCTAAGTGAAATAAGTCACACAGAAAAAGAAACTTATCATAAGATATCACTTATGAAGATCCTGTAAACATGGCTACACTTGAACTGAGTTAGGAAAGAGAAGAGTGTCTCACATTTACAAAACACTCTTATGCCTGCTTAATGGGGAAGGAGAGGTGGGCTGATGCATAAAACCAGAGTTTGATATAAGCACAGGTACCGTTCCAAAAACCAACTATGGAATAGACAAGACCTACACCTTCCTCAGTGAAAGGGACTCAAAACCCCTTATTTCCCGCAGAGGAATATATCTGACTAGTAAGAATCTTAAAACCTATGTATTGATATGTCTCCATAAGGGAATCAAGTGTGTCTAGACTGGCATAAACATGGCAGTGAGAATCAGCTCAAACCCACTATAAAAAGGAATTTCAAAAACAAAACAAAAAAACTGGGAAATTCTTTACAATTCCTTCAGGGTCTCTGATGAAACGTGGAATGACCCTATCTAAAATGACAGCTGGATGTGGCATAAAGCTGGACACTTGGGACTGAGAGGATTGGTGAGATTGGGTGAGCAAATGCAGACCCTTAAAAGCACAAATGCCTGGCACCCATTCCGTGGGTCCCAACTCTCCAGGTTGAAGGGAATATTACTACAGCTATAACATGTACGGGAAACCTAGAGAACGGACACATTGTGAATACGAAAGGTTTCTAAAACTCAACGAATAGTCCCTCTCTTGGTGCTCCGGTTTGACTTTCCATCAGCTTTACTTTCAACCTCCCAACTTGGAGAGACAGCCCCTTTAACCTCCTGGTTCGCACAGGTTTCCAATTTGGCAGAGGATGAAAGGGAAGAGGGAGAACCAATGAGAGAGTAGCTGTTAGGCATTTGAACGGGCACATATCACTCTAACTTCCCGGCAGGAAGAAGAATTAACCAAAGTCTCAGCCCCCCACCGGGAACCAGTATAGGTCCTGAACCAAAATTTTGGACTTGCGGTCAACTCACCAAAAACGAGTTGAAAAATGGAGCTCAGGGGCACAGCAATTCACAAACTGGCCGAGTAATAAAGGACAACTATTGTCCAAAAATCTGTTGAGCGAAGGCAACGAGGCGGACTTGAGAGCGAGGCAGAATAGCAGGAAACAGATTTCAAGAGGTACGTTGGAATCGCCTTTAAAGCACAGGAAGAGGGGCACAACTTCGACAATGATGCACTTGGCCAAAAAGGGCGTATGCGTTTTCTCCTGAATATATTCAGGAGAAAACGCATACGCCCTTTTTGACCAAGCAAGCAAGCGGGCAATGCAAATCTGCACTACAAAGAAGTATCACTTCCCACCGGTCAAAAGGGACATCCACAAAATGTGTAAAAACCAGAAAGGCAAGAGAGGCCCTGGAGAACAGGGAGCCTTGTTATGCTGATGGGCGAGATGTAAATTGCCAACTGCCTCTCTGGAGTAGTGCATTGTGTTCCCTAAAACAAGTAAAGAACAGAGCTACAGAGCCAAGGGCACTTCCAGTCTAGGGAATATACCTTGGGAAAACTGAAAATCAATAAGACAGAGCCACCCCAAAATTTAGGGCTGCACTGCTTACAAGGACCTCAACTTGGGTACACCTTAAATATCCCAGGAAATATAAAAATGGTTCAAAAAATTGTGGTACTTACGTACGATGGAATATCCCTCAGCCATGAAATCAATGTCATAAGACCAGTAGCAGCAAAATGGGTGGATTCGGGTACGATGATTCTAAGTGAAATAAGTCACAGAGAAAAAGAAACTTATCATAAGATATCACTTATGAAGATCCTGTAAACATGGCTACACTTGAACTGAGTTAGGAAAGAGAACAGTGTCTCACATTTAGAAAACACTCTTATGCCTGCTTAATGGGGATGGTGAGGTGGGATGATGCATAAAACTAGAGTTTGATATAAGCACAGGTACCGTTCCAAAAACCAACTATGGAATAGACAAACCTACACCTTCCTCAGTGAAAGGGACTCAAAACCCCATATTTCCCACAGAGGAATATATCTGACTAGTAAGAATCTTAAAACCTATGTATTGATATGTCTCCGTAAGGGAATCAAGTGTGTCTAGACTGGCATAAACATGGCAGCGAGAATCAGCTCAAACCCACTATAAAAAGGAATTTAAAAACAAAACAAAAAAACTGGGAAATTCTTTACAATTCCTTCAGGGTCTCGGATGAAACTTAGAATGACCCTATCTACAACGACAGCTGGATGTGGCATAAGGAGGGACACTTGAGACTGAGAGGTTTGGTGAGATTGGGTGAGCAATTGCAGACCCTTTAAAGCAATAAGGCATGGCACCCATTCCATGGGTCCCAACTCTCCAGGTTGAAGGGAATATTACTACAGTTATAATATGTACGGGAAACCTAGAGAACGGACACACTGTGAATACGAAAGGTTTCTAAAACTCAACGAATAGTCCCTCTCTTGGTGCTCCGGTTTGACTTTCCATCTGCTTTACTATCAACCTCCCAACTTGGAGAGACAGCCCCTTTAACCTCCTGGTTCGCACAGGTTGCCAATTTGGCAGAGGATGAAAGGGAAGAGGGAGAACCAATGAGAGAGTAGCTGTTAGGCATTCGGACGGGCACATATCACTGTAATTTCCTGGCAGGAAGAAGAAGTAAACAAAGTCTCAGACCTCCACCTGGAACCAGCATAGGTCCTGAACCAAAATGTTGTACTTGCGGTCAGCTCACCAAAAACGAGTTGAAAAATGGAGCTCAGGGGCACAGCAATTCACAAACTGGCCGAGTAATAAAGGACAACTATCGTCCAAAAATCTGTTGAGGGAAGGCAACCAGGCGGACTTGAATGCGAGGCAGAATAGCAGGAAACGGATTTCAAGAGGTACGTTGGAATCGCCTTTAAAGCACAGGAAGAGGGGCACAACTTTGACAATGATGCACTTGGCCATAAAGGGTGTATGCGTTTTCTCCTGAATATATTCAGGAGAAAACGCATACGCCCTTTTTGCGCAAGCAAGCAAGTGGGCAATGCAAATCTGCACTACAAAGAAGTATCACTTCCCACCGTTCAAAAGGGACATCCACAAAATGTGTAAAAACCAGAAAGTCAAGACAGGCCCTGGAGAACAGGGAGCCTTGTTATGCTGATGGGCGGGATGTAAATTGCCAACTGCCTGTCTGGAGGAGTACATTGTGTTCCCTAAAACAAGTAAAGAACAGAGCTACCGAGCCAAGGGCACTTCCAGTCTAGGGAATATACCTTGGGAAAACTGAAAATCAATAAGACAGAGCCACCCCAAAATTTAGGGCTGCACTGCTTACAAGGACCTCAACTTGGGTACACCTTAAATATCCCAGGAAATATAAAAATGGCTCAAAAAATGGTGGTACTTACGTACGATAGAATATCCCTCAGCCATGAAATCAATGTCATAAGACCAGTAGCAGCAAAATGGGTGGATTCAGGTACGATGATTCTAAGTGAAATAAGTCACACAGAAAAAGAAACTTATCATAAGATATCACTTATGAAGATCCTGTAAACATGGCTACACTTGAACTGAGTTAAGAAAGAGAACAGTGTCTCACATTTAGAAAACACTCTTATGCCTGCTTAAGGGGGAAGGAGAGGTGGGGTGATGCATAAAACCAGAGTTTGATATAAGCACAGGTACCGTTCCAAAAACCAACTATGGAATAGACAAGACCTACACCTTCCTCAGTGAAAGGGACTCAAAACCCCATATTTCCCGCAGAGGAATATATCTGACTAGTAAGAATCTTAAAACCGATGTATTGATATGTCTCCGTAAGGGAATCAAGTGTGTCTAGACTGGCATAAACATGGCACCGAGAATCTGCTCAAACCCACTATAAAAAGGAATTTCAAAAACAAAACAAAAATACTGGGAAATTCTTTACAATTCCTTCAGGGTCTCTGATGAAACCTGGAATGACCCTATCTACAATGACAGCTGGATGTGGCATAAGGAGGGACACTTGGGACTGAGACTATTGGTGAGATTGGGTGAGCAAATGCAGACCCATTAAAGCACAAATGCCTGGCACCCATTCCATGGGTCCCAACTCTCCAGGTTGAAGGGAATATTACTACAGCTATAACATGTACGGGAAACCTAGAGAACGGACACACTGTGAATACGAAAGGTTTCTAAAACTCAACGAATAGTCCCTCTCCTGGTGCTCCGGTTTGACTTTCCATCTGCTTTACTATCAACCTCCCAACTTGGAGAGACAGCCCCTTTAACCTCCTGGTTCGCACAGGTTTCCAATTTGGCAGAGGATGAAAGGGAAGAGGGAGAATCAATGAGAGAGTAGCTGTTAGGCATTTGGACGGGCACATATCACTGTAATTTCCCGGCAGGAAGAAGAATTATCCAAAGTCTCAGCCCCCCACCGGTAACCAGCATAGGTCCTGAACCAAAATTTTGGACTTGCGGTCAGCTCACCAAAAACGAGTTGAAAAATGGAGCTCAGGGGCACAGCAATTCACAAACTGGCCGAGTAATAAAGGACAACTATCGTCCAAAAATCTGTTGAGGGAAGGCAACGAGGCGGACTTGAAAGCGAGGCAGAATAGCAGGAAACAGATTTCAAGAGGTACGTTGGAATCGCCTTTAAAGCACAGGAAGAGGGGCACAACTCCGACAATGATGCACTTGGCCAAAAAGGGCGTATGCGTTTTCTCGTGAATATATTCAGGAGAAAACGCATACGCCCATTTTGGCCAAGCAAGCAAGCGGGCAATGCAAATCTGCACTACAAAGAAGTATCACTTCCCACCGGTCAAATGGGACATCCACAAAATGTGTAAAAACCAGAAAGGCAAGACAGGCCCTGGAGAACAGGGAGCCTTGTTATGCTGATGGGCGGGATGTAAATTGCCAACTGCCTCTCTGGAGTAGTGTATTGTGTTCCCTAAAACAAGTAAAGAACAGAGCTACAGAGCCAAGGGCACTTCCAGTCTAGGGAATATACCTTGGGAAAACTGAAAATCAATAAGACAGAACCACCCCAAAATTTAGGGCTGCACTGCTTACAAGGACCTCAACTTGGGTACACCTTAAATATCCCAGGAAATATAAAAATGGTTCAAAAAATTGTGGTACTTACGTACGATGGAATATCCCTCAGCCATGAAATCAATGTCATAAGACCAGTAGCAGCAAAATGGGTGGATTCAGGTGCGATGATTCTAAGTGAAATAAGTCACACAGAAAAAGAAACTTATCATAAGATATCACTTATGAAGATCCTGTAAACATGGCTACACTTGAACTGAGTTAGGAAAGAGAAGAGAGTCTCACATTTAGAAAACACTCTTATGCCTGCTTAAGGGGGAAGGAGAGGTGGGGTGATGCATAAAACCAGAGTTTGATATAAGCACAGGTACCGTTCCAAAAACCAACTATGGAATAGACAAGACCTACACCTTCCTCAGTGAAAGGGACTCAAAACCCCATATTTCCCGCAGAGGAATATATCTGGCTAGTAAGAATCTTAAAACCTATGTATTGATATGTCTCCGTGAGGGAGTCAAGTGTGTCTAGACTGGCATAAACATGGCAGCGAGAATCAGCTCAAACCCACTATAAAAAGGAATTTCAAATACAAAACAAAAAACCTGGGAAATTATTTACAATTCCTTCAGGGTCTCTGATGAAACACTGGAATGACCCTATCTACAATGACAGATGGATGTGGCATAAGGAGGGACACTTGGGACTGAGACGATTGGTGATATTGGGTGAGCAAATGCAGACCCCTTAAAGCACAAATGCCTAGCACCCATTCCATGGGTCCCAACTCTCCAGGTTAAAGGGAATATTACTACAGCTATAACATGTACAGGAAACCTAGAGAACGGACACACTGTGAATACGAAAGGTTTCTAAAACTCAACGAATAGTCCCTCTCCTGGTGCTCCGGTTTGACTTTCCATCTGCTTTACTATCAACCTCCCAACATGGAGAGACAGCCCCTTTAACCTCCTGGTTCGCACAGGTTGCCAATTTGGCAGAGGATGAAAGGGAAAAGGGAGAACCAATGAGAGAGTAGCTGTTAGGCATTTGAACGGGCACATATCACTGTAATTTCCCGGCAGGAAGAAGAATTAACCAAAGTCTCAGCGCCCCACCAGGAACCAGCATAGGTCCTGAACCAAAATTTTGGACTTGCGGTCAACTCACCAAAAACGAGTTGAAAAATGGTGCTCATGGGCACAGCAATTCACAAACTGGCCGAGTAATAAAGGACAACTATCGTCCAAAAATCTTTTGAGGGAAGGCAACAAGGCGCACTTGAAAGCGAGGCAGAATAGCAGGAAACAGATTTCAAGAGGTACGTTGGAATCGCCTGTAAAGCACAGGAAGAGGGGCACAACTTCGACAATGATGCACTTGGCCAAAAAGGCCGTATGTGTTTTCTCCTGAATGTATACAGGAGAAAACGCATACGCTCTTTTTGTCCAAGCAAGCAAGCAGGCAATGCAAATCTGCACTACAAAGAAGTATCACTTCCCACCGGTCAAAAGGGACATCCACAAAATGGGTAAAAACCAGAAAGGCAAGACAGGCCCTGGAGAACAGGGAGCCTTGTTATGCTGATGGGCGGGATGTAAATTACCAACTGCCTCTCTGGAGGACTACATTGTGTTCCCTAAAACAAGTAACGAACAGAGCTACAGAGCCAAGGGCACTTCCAGTCTAGGGAATATACCTTGGGAAAACTGAAAATCAGTAAGACAGAGCCACCCCAAAATTTAGAGCTGCACTGCTTACAAGGACCTTAACTTGGGTACACCTTAAATATCCCAGGAAATATAAAAATGGTTCAAAAAATTGTGGTACTTACGTACGATGGAATATCCCTCAGCCATGAAATCAATGTCATAAGACCGGTAGCAGCAAAATGGGTGGATTCAGGTAAGATGATTCTAAGTGAAATAAGTCACACAGAAAAAGAAACTTATCATAAGATATCACTTATGAAGATCCTGTAAACATGGCTACACTTGAACTGAGTTAGGAAAGAGAACAGTGTCTCACATTTAGAAAACACTCTTATGCCTCCTTAAGGTGGAAGGAGAGGTGGGGTGATGCATAAAACCAGAGTTTGATATAAGCACAGGTACCGTTCCAAACACCAACTATGGAATAGACAAGACCTACACCTTCCTCAGTGAAAGGGACTCAAAACCCCATATTTCCCGCAGAGGAATATATCTGGCTAGTAAGAATCTTAAAACCTATGTATTGATATGTCTCCATAAGGGAATCAAGTGTGTCTAGACTGGCATAAACATGGCAGCGAGAATCAGCTCAAACCCACTATAAAAAGGACTTTCAAAAACAAAAGAAAAAAACTGGGAAATTCTTTACAATTCCTTCAGGGTCTCTGATGAAACCTGGAATGGCCCTATCTAAAATGACAGCTGGATGTGGCATAAGAAGGGACACTTGGGACTGAGACGATTGGTGAGATTGGGTGAGCAAATGCAGACCCTTTAAAGCACAAATGCCTGGCACACATTGCATGGGTCCCAACTCTCCTGGTTGAAGGGAATATTACTACAGCTATAACATGTACAGGAAATTTAGAGAACGGACACACTGTGAATACGAATGGTTTCTAAAACTCAATGAATAGTCCCTCTCCTGGTGCTCCGGTTTGACTTTCCATCTGCTTTACTATCAACCTCCCAACTTGGAGAGACAGCCCCTTTAAACTCCTGGTTCGCACAGGTTGCCAATTTGGCAGAGGAGGAAATGGAAGAGGGAGAACCAATGAGAGAGTAGCTGTTACGCATTTGGACTGGCACATATCACTGTAATTTCCCGGCAGGAAGAAGAATTAACCAAAGTCTCAGCCACCCACCGGGAACCAGTATAGGTCCTGAACCAAAATTTTGGACTTGCGGTCAGCTCACCAAAAACGAGTTGAAAAATGGAGCTCAGGGGCACAGCAATTCACAAACTGGCCGAGTAATAAAGGACAACTATCGTCCAAAAATCTGTTGAGGGAAGGCAACGAGGCGGACTTGAAAGCGAGGCAGAATAGCAGGAAACAGATTTCAAGAGGTATGTTGGAATCACCTTTAAAGCACAGGAAGAGGGGCACAACTCCGACAATGATGCACTTGGCCAAAAAGGGCGTATGTGTTTTCTCCTGAATATATTCAGGAGAAAACGCATACGCCGTTTTTGGCCAAGCAAGCAAGCGGGCAATGCAAATTTGCACTACAAAGAAGTATCACTTCCCACTGGTAAAAAGGGACATCCACAAAATGTGTAAAAACCAGAAAGGCAAGACAGGCCCTGGAGAACAGGGAGCCTTGTTATGCTGATATGTGGGATGTAAATTGCCAACTGCCTCTCTGGAGGAGTGCACTGTGTTCCCTAAAACAAGTAAACAACAGAGCTACGGAGCCAAGGGCACTTCCAGTCTAGGGAATATACCTTGGGAAAACTGAAAATCAATAAGACAGAGCCACCCCAAAATTTAGGGCTGCACTGCTTACAAGGACCTCAACTTGGGTACACCTTAAATATCCAAGGAAATATAAAAATGGTTCAAAAAATTGTGGTACTTACGTACGATGGAATACCCCTCAGCCACGAAATCAATGTCATAAGACCAGTAGCAGCAAAATGGGTGGATTCAGGTACGATGATTCTAAGTGAAATAAGTCACACAGAAAAAGAAACTTATCATAAGATATCACTTATGAAGATCCTGTAAACATGGCTACACTTGAACTGAGTTAGGAAAGAGAAGAATGTCTCACATTTAGAAAACACTCTAATGCCTGCTTTAGGGGGAAGGAGAGGTGGGGTGATGCATAAAAGCAGAGTTTGATATAAGCACAGGTACCGTTCCAAAAACCAACTATGGAATAGACAAGACCTACACCTTCCTCAGTGAAAGGGACTCAAAACCCCATATTTCCTGCAGAGGAATATATCTGACTAGTAAGAATCTTAAAACCTATGTATTGATATGTCTCCGTAAGGGAATCAAGTGTGTCTAGACTGGCATAAACATGGCAGCGAGGATTAGCTCAAACCAACTATAAAAAGGAATTTCAAAAACAAAACAAAAAAACTGGGAAATTCTTTACAATTCCTTCAGGGCCTCTGATGAACCATGGAATGACCCTATCTACAACGACAGCTGGAAGTGGCATAAGGCTGGACACTTGGGACTGAGAGGATTGGTGAGATTGGGTGAGCAAATGCAGACCCTTTAAAGCAATAATGCATGGCACCCATTCCTTGGGTCCCAACTCTCCAGGTTGAAGGGAATATTACTACAGTTATAATATGTACCGGAATCCTAGAGAACGGAAACACTGTGAATACGAAAGGTTTCTAAAACTCAACGAATAGTCCCTCTCCTGGTGCTCCGGTTTGACTTTCCATCTGCTTTACTATCAACCTCCCAACTTGGAGAGACAGCCCCTTTAACCTCCTGGTTCGAACAGGTTTCCAATTTGGCAGAGGATGAAAGGGAAGAGGGAGAACCATTGAGAGAGTAGCTGTTAGGCATTTGAACTGGCACATATCACAGTAATTTCCCGGCAAGAAGAAGAATTAACCAAAGTCTCAGCCACCCACCGGGAACCAGTATTGGTCCTGAACAAAAATTTTGGACTTGCGGTCAGCTCACCAAAAACGAGTTGAAAAATGGAGCTCAGGGGCACAGCAATTCACAAACTGGCCGAGTAATAAAGGACAACTATCGTCCAAAATTCTGTTGAGGGAAGGCAACGAGTCGGACTTGAAAGTGACGCAGAATAGCAGGAAACAGATTTCAAGAGGTACGTTGGAATCGCCTTTAAAGCACAGGAAGAGGGGCAAAACTTCGACCATGATGCACTTGGCCAAAAAGGGCATATGCGTTTTCTCCTGAATATTTTCAGGAGAAAATGCATACGCCCTTTTTGGCCAAGCAAGCAAGCGGGCAATGGAAATCTGCACTACAAAGAAGTATCACTTCCCACCGGTCAAAAGGGACATCCACAAAATGTGTAAAAACCAGAAAGGCAAGACAGGCCCTGGAGAATAGGGAGCATTGTTATGCTGATGGGCGGGATGTAAATTGCCAACTGCCTCTCTGGAGGAGTGCACTGTGTTCCCTAAAACAAGTAAAGAACAGAGCTACAGAGCCAAGGGCACTTCCAGTCTAGGGAATATACCTTGGGAAAACTAAAAATCCATAAGACAGAGCCACCCCAATATTTAGGGCTGCACTGCTTACAAGGACCTCAACTTGGGTACACCTTAAATATCCCAGGAAATATAAAAATGGTTCAAAAAATTGTGGTACTTACATACGATGGAATATCCCTCAGCCATGAAATCAATGTCATAAGACCAGTAGCAGCAAAATGGGTGGATTCAGGTACGATGATTCTAAGTGAAATAAGTCACACAGAAAAAGAAACTTATCATAAGATATCACTTATGAAGATCCTGTAAACATGGCTAAACTTGAACTGAGTTAGGAAAGAGAACAGTGTCTCACATTTAGAAAACACTCTTATGCCTGCTTAAGGGGGAAGGAGAGGTGGGGTGATGTATAAAACCAGAGTTTGATATAAGCAGAGGTACCGTTCCAAAAACCAACTATGGAATAGACAAGACCTACACCTTCCTCAGTGAAAGGGACTCAAAACCCCATATTTCCCGCAGAGGAATATATCTGACTAGTAAGAATCTTAAAACCTATGGATTGATATGTCTCCATAAGGGCATAAAGTGTGTCTAGACTGGCATAAACATGGCAGCGAGAATCAGCTCAAACTCACTATAAAAAGGAATTTCAAAAACAAAACAAAAAAACTGGGAAATTCTTTACAATTCCTTCAGGGAAACTGATGAAACCTGGAATGACCCTATCTACAACGACAGCTGGATGTGGCATAAGGCTGGAAACTTGGGACTGAGAGGATTGGTGAGATTGGGTTAGCAAATGCAGACCCTTTAAAGCAATAATGCATGGCACGCATTCCATTGGTCCCAACTCTCCAGGTTGAAGGGAATATTACTACAGTTATAACATGTACCGGAAACCTAGAGAATGGACACACTGTGAATACGAAAGGTTTCTAAAACTCAAAGAATAGTCCCTCTCCTGGTGCTCCGGTTTGACTTTCCATCTGCTTTACTATCAATCTCCCAACTTGGAGAGACAGCGCCTTCAACCTCCTCGTTCACACAGGTTTCCAATTTGGCAGAGGATGAAAGGGAAGAGGGAGAACCAATGAGAGAGTAGCTGTTATGCATTTGAACGGGCACATATCACTCTAACTTCCCGGCAGGAAGAAGAATTAACCAAAGTCTCAGCCACCCACCGGGAACCAGTATAGGTCCGGAACCAAAATTTTGGACTTGCGGTCAGCTCACCAAAAACGAGTTGAAAAATGGAGCTCAGGGGCACAGCAATTCACAAACTGGCCGAGTAATAAAGGACAACTATCGTCCAAAATCTGTTTAAGGAAGGAAACGAGGCGGACTTGAAAATGAGGCAGAATAGCAGGAAAGAGATTTCAAGAGGTACGTTGGAATCGCCTTTAAAGCACAGGAAGAGGGGCACAACTTCGACAATGATGCACTTGGCCAAAAAGGGCGTATGCGTTTTCTCATGAATATATTCAGGAGAAAACGCATACACCGTTTTTGGCCAAGCAAGCAAGCGGGCAATGCAAATCTGCACTAGAAAGAAGTATCACTTCCCACCGGTCAAAAGGGACATCCACAAAATGTGTAAAAAGCAGAAAGGCAAGACAGGCCCTGGAGAACAGGGAGCCTTGTTATGCTGATGTGTGGGATGCAAATTGCCAACTGCCTCTCTGGAGGAGTGCATTGTGTTCCCTAAAACAAGTAAACAACAGAGCTACAGAGTCAAGGGCACTTCCAGTCTAGGGAATATTCCTTGGGAAAACTGAATATCAATAAGACAGAGCCACCCCAAAATTTAGGGCAGCACTGCTTACAAGGACCTCAACTTGGGTACACCTTAAATATCCCAGGAAATATAAAAATGGTTCAAAAAATTGTGGTACTTACGTACAAAGGAATATCCCTCAGCCATGAAATCAATGTCATAAGACCAGGAGCAGCAAAATGGGTGGATTCAGGTACGATGATTCTAAGTGAAATAAGACACACAGAAAAAGAAACTTATCATAAGATATCACTTATGAAGATCCTGTAAACATGGCTACACTTGAACTGAGTTAGGAAAGAGAAGAATGTCTCACATTTAGAAAACACTCTTATGCCTGCTTTGGGGGAAGGAGAGGTGGGGTGATGCATAAAACCAGAGTTTGATATAAGCACAGGTACCGTTCCAAAAACCAACTATGGAATAGACAAGACCTACACCTTCCTCAGTGAAAGGGACTCAAAACCCCATATTTCCCGCAGAGGAATATATTTGACTAGTAAGAATCTTAAAACCTATGTATTGATATGTCTCCGTAAGGGAATCAAGTGTGTTTAGACTGGCATAAACATGGCAGCGAGAATCAGCTCAAACCCACTATAAAAAGGGATTTCAAAAACAAAACAAAAATACTGGGAAATTCTTTACAATTCCTTCAGGGTCTCTGATGAACCCTGGAATGACCCTATCTACAACGACAGCTGGATGTGGCAAAGGCTGGAAACTTGGGACTGAGACGATTGGTGAGATTGGGTGAGCAAATGCTGATCCTTTAAAGCAATAATGCATGGCACCCATTCCATGGGTCCCAACTCTCCAGGTTGAAGGGAATATTACTACAGTTATAACATGTACCGGAAACTTAGAGAACGGACACACTGTGAATACGAAAGGTTTCTAAAACTCAACGAATAGTCCCTCTCCTGGTGCTGTGGTTTGACTTTCCATCTGCTTTACTATACCTCCCAAATTGGAGAGACAGCCCCTTTAACCTCCTGGTTCGCACAGGTTGCCAATTTGGCAGAGGATGAAAGGGAAAAGGGAGAACCAATGAGAGAGTAGCTGTTAGGCATTTGAACGGGCACATATCACTGTAATTTCCCGGCAGGAAGAAGAATTAACCAAAGTCTCAGCGCCCCACCAGGAACCAGCATAGGTCCTGAACCAAAATTTTGGACTTGCGGTCAGCTCACCAAAAACGAGTTGAATAATGGAGCTCAGGGGCACAGCAATTCACAAACTGGCCGAGTAATAAAGGACAACTATCGTCCAAAAATCTGTTGAGGGAAGGCAACGAGGCGGACTTGAAAGCGAGGCAGAATAGCAGGAAACAGATTTCAAGAGGTACGTTGGAATCACCTTTAAAGCACAGGAAGAGGGGCACAACTCCGACAATGATGCACTTGGCCAAAAAGGGCGTATGCGTTTTCTCCTGAATATATTCAGGAGAAAACGCATACGCCCTTTTTGGCCAAGCAAGCAAGTGGGCAATGCAAATCTGCACTACAAAGAAGTATCACTTCCCACCGGTCAAAAGGGACATCCACAAAATGTGTAAAAACCAGAAAGGCAAGACAGGCCCTGGAGAACAGGGAGCCTTGTTATGCTGATGGGCGGGATGTAAATTGCCAACTGCCTCTCTGGAGGAGTGCATTGTGTTCCCTAAAACAAGTAAAGAACAGAGCTACAGAGCCAAGGGCACTTCCAGTCTAGGGAATATACCTTGGGAAAACTGAAAATCAATAAGACAGAGCCACCCCAAAATTTAGGGCTGCACTGCTTACAAGGACCTCAACTTGGGTACACCTTAAATATCCCAGGAAATATAAAACTGGTTCAAAAAATTGTGGTACTTACGTACGATGGAATATCCCTCAGCCATGAAATCAATGTCATAAGACCAGTAGCAGCAAAATGGGTGGATTCAGGTACGATGATTCTAAGTGAACTAAGTCACAGAGAAAAAGAAACTTATCATAAGATATCACTTATGAAGATCCTGTAAACATGGCTACACTTGAACTGAGTTAGGAAAGAGAAGAATGTCTCACATTTAGAAAAAACTCTTATGCCTGCTTTGGGGGAAGGAGAGGTGGGGTGATGCATAAACCCAGAGTTTGATATAAGCACAGGTACCGTTCCAAAAACCAACTATGGAATAGACAAGACCTACACCTTCCTCAGTGAAAGGGACACAAAACCCCATATTTCCTGCAGAGGAATATATCTGACTAGTAAGAATCTTAAAACCTATGTATTGATATGTCTCCGTAAGGGAATCAAGTGTGTCTAGACGGGCATAAACATGGCAGCGAGAATCAGCTCAAACCCACTATAAAAAGGAATTTCAAAAACAAAACAAAAAAACTGGGAAATTCCTTAAAATTCCTTCAGGGTCTCTGATGAAACCTGGAATGACCCTATGTACAACGACAGCTGGATGTGGCATAAGGCTGGACACTTGGGACTGAGACGATTGGTGAGACTTGGTGAGCAAATGCAGACCCTTTAAAGCAATAATGCATGGCACCCATTCCATGGGTCCCAAATCTCCAGGTTGAAGGGAATATTACTACAGTTATAACATGTACCGGAAACCTAGAGAACGGACACACTGTGAATACGAAAGGTTTCTAAAACTCAACGAATAGTCCCTCTCCTGGTGCTCCGGTTTGACTTTCGATCTTCTTTACTATAAACCTCCCAACTTGGAGAGACAGCCCCTTTAACCTCCTGGTTCGCACAGGTTGCCAATTTGGCAGAGGATGAAAGGGAAGAGGGAGAACATATGAGAGAGTAGCTGTTAGGCATTTGGACGGGCACATATCACTGTAATTTCCCGGCAGGAAGAAGAATTAACCAAAGTCTCAGCCACCCACCGGGATCCAGTATAGGTCCTGAACCAAAATTTTGGACTTGCGGTCAGCTCACCAAAAACGAGTTGATAAATGGAGCTCAGGGGCACAGCAATTCACAAACTGGCCGAGTAATAAAGGACAACTATCGTCCAAAAATCTGTTGAGGGAAGGCAGTGAGGCGGACTTGAAAGCGAGGCAGAATAGCAGGAAACAGATTTCAAGAGGTACGTTGGAATCGCCTTTAAAGCACAGGAAGAGGGGCACAACTTCGACAATGATGCACTTGGCCAAAAAGGGCATATGCGTTTTCTCCTGAATATATTCAGGAGAAAACGCATACGCCCTTTTTGGCCAAGCAAGCAAGCGGGCAATGCAAATCTGCACTACAAAGAAGTATCACTTCCCACCGGTCAAAAGGGACATCCACAAAATGTGTAAAAACCAGAAAGGCAAGACAGGCCCTGGAGAACAGGGAGCCTTGTTATGCTGATGGGCGGGATGTAAATTGCCAACTGCCTCTCTGGAGGAGTGCATTGTGTTCCCTAAAACAAGTAAAGAACAGAGCTACAGAGCCAAGGGCACTTCCAGTCTAGGGAATATACCTTGGGAAAACTGAAAATCAATAAGACAGAACCACACCAAAATTTAGGGCTGCACTGCTTACAAGGACCTCAACTTGGGTACACCTTAAATATCCCAGGAAAGATAAAAATGGTTCAAAAAATTGTGGTACTTACGTACGATGGAATATCCCTCAGCCATGAAATCAATGTCATAAGACCAGTAGCAGCAAAATGAGTGGATTCTGGTACGATGATTCTAAGTGAAATAAGTCACACAGAAAAAGAAACTTATCATAAGATATCACTTATGAAGATCCTGTAAACATGGCTACACTTGAACTGAGTTAGGAAAGAGAACAGAGTCTCACATTTAGAAAACACTCTTATGCCTGCTTAAGGGGGAAGCAGAGGTGGGGTGATGCATAAAACCAGAGTTTGATATAAGCACAGGTACCGTTCCAAAAACCAACTATGGAATACACAAAACCTACACCTTCCTCAGTGAAAGGGACTCAAAATCCCATATTTCCCGAAGAGGAATACATCTGACTAGTAAGAATCTTAAAATCTATGTATTGATATGTCTCCGTAAGGGAATCATGTGTGTCTACACTGGCATAAACATGGCAGCGAGAGTCAGCTCAAACCCACTATAAAAAGAATTTCAAAAACAAAAGAAAAAAACAGGGAAATTCTTTACAATTCCTTCAGGGTCTCTGATGAAACCTGGAATGACCCTATCTACAGCGACAGCTGGATGTGACATAAGGCTGGACACTTGGGCCTGAGAGGATTGGTGAGATTGGGTGAGGAAATGCAGACCCTTTAAAGCAATAATGCATGGCACCCATTCCATGGGTCCGAACTCTCCAGGTTGAAGGGAATATTACTACAGCTATAACATGTACAGGAAACCTAGAGAACGGACACACTGTGAATACGAAAGGTTTCTAAAACTCAATGAATAGTCCCTCTCCTGGTGTTCCGGTTTGACTTTCCAACTGCTTTACTATCAATCTCCCAACTTGGAGAGACAGCCCCTTTAACGTCCTGGTTCGCACAGGTTGCCAATTTGGCAGAGGATGAAAGGGAAGAGGGAGAACAAATGAGAGAGTAGCTGTTAGGCATTTGGACGGGCACATGTCACTCTAATTTCCCGGCAGGAAAAAGAATTAACCAAACTCTCAGCCACCCACCGGGAACCAGTATAGGTCCTGAACCAAAATTTTGGAATTGTGTTCATCTCACAAAAAACGAGTTGAAACATGGAGCTCAGGGGCACAGCTATTCACAAACTGGCAGAGTAATAAAGGACAACTATCGTCCAAAAATCTGTTGAGGGAAGGCAACGAGGCGGACTTGAAAGCAAGGCAGAATAGCAGGAAACAGATTTCAAGAAGTACGTTGGAATCGCCTTTAAACACAGGAAGAGGGGCAGAACTTCGACAATGAGGCACTTGGCCAAAAAGGGCGTATGCGTTTTCTCCTGAATATATTCAGGAGAAAACGCATACGCCCTTTTTGGCCAAGCAAGCAGGCGGGCAATTCAAATCTGCAATACAAAGAAGTATCACTTCCCACCGGTCAAAAGGGACATCCACAAAATGTGTAAAAACCAGAAAGGCAAGACAGGCCCTGGAGAACAGGGAGCCTTGTTATGCTGATGGGCGGGATGTAAATTGCCAACTGCCTCTCTGGAGGAGTGCATTGTGTTCCCTAAAACAAGTAAACAACAGAGCTACAGAGCCAAGGGCACTTCCAGTCTAGGGAATATACCTTGGGAAAACAGAAAATCAATAAGACAGAGCCACCCCAAATTTAGGGCTGCACTGCTTACAAGAACCTCAACTTGGGTACACCTTAAATATCCCAGGAAATATAAAAATGGCTCAAAAAATGGTGGTACTTACGTACGATGGAATATCCCTCAGCCATGAAATCAATGTCATAAGACCAGTAGCAGCAAAATGGGTGGATTCAGGTTCGATGATTCTATGTGAAATAAGTCACACAGAAAAAGAATCTTATCCTAAGATATCACTTATGAAGATCCTGTAAACATGGCTACACTTGAACTGAGTTAGGAAAGAGAACAGAGTCTCACATTTAGAAAACACTCTTATGCCTGCTTAAGGGGGAAGGAGAGGTGGGGTGATGCATAAAACCAGAGTTTGATATAAGAACAGGTACCGTTCCAAAAACCAACTATGGAATAGACAAGACCTACACCTTCCTCAGTGAAAGGGACTCAAAACCCCATATTTCCCGCAGAGGAATACATCTGCCTAGTAAGTATCTTAAAACCTATGTATTGATATGACTCCATAAGGGAATCAAGTGTGTCTACTGGCATAAACATGGCAGCGAGAATCAGGTCATACCCACTATAAAAAGGAATTTAAAAAACAAAACAAAAAAACAGGGAAATTCTTTACAATTCCTTCAGGGTCTCTGATGAAACCTGGAAGGACCCTATCTACAACGACAGCTTGATGTGGCATAAGGTTGGACACTTGGCACTGAGAGGATTGGTGAGATTGGGTGATCAAATGCAGACCCTTTAAAGCAATAATGCATGGCACCCATTCCATGGGTCCCAACTCTCCAGGTTGAAAGGAATATTACTACAGCTATAACATGTACGGGAAACCTAGAGAACGGACACACTGTGAATACGAAAGGTTTCTAAAACTCAACGAATAGTCCCACTCCAGGTGCTCCAGATTGACATTCCAACTGCTTTACTATCAATCTCCCAACTTGGAGAGACAGCCCCTTGAACCTCCTCATTCGCACAGGTTGCCAATTTGGCACAGGAAGAAAGGGAAGAGGGAGAACCAATGAGAGAGTAGCTGTTGGGCATTTGGACGGGCACATGTCACTCTAATTTCCCGGCAGGAAAAAGAATTAACCAAAGTCTCAGCCACCCACCGGGAACCAGAATAGGTCCTGAACCAAAATGTTGGATTTGCGATCAGCTCACAAAAAGCGAGTTGAAAAATGGAGCTCAGGGGCACAGCAATTCACAAACTGGCAGAGTAATAAAAGACAAATATCGTACAAAAATCTGTTGAGGGAAGGCAACGAGGCGGACTTGAAAGCGAGGCAGAATAGCAGGAAACAGATTTCAAGAGGTACGTTGGAATCGCCTTTAAAGCACAGGAAGAGGGTCACAACTTCGACAATGATGCACTTGGCCAAAAAGGGCGTATGCGTTTTCTCCTGAATATATTCAGGAGAAAACGCATACGCCCATTTTGACCAAGCAAGCAAGCGGGCAATGCAAATCTGCACTACAAAGAAGTATCAATTCCCACCGGTCAAAAGAGACATCCACAAAATGTGTAAAAACCAGAAAGGCAAGACAGGCCCTGGAGAACAGGGAGCCTTGTTATGCTGATGGGTAGAATGTAAATTGCCAACTGCCTCTCTGGAGGAGTGCATTGTGTTCCCTAAAACAAGTAAACAACAGAGCTACAGAGTCAAGGGCACTTCCAGTCTAGGGAATATACCTTGGGAAAACTGAAAATCAATAAGACAGAGCCAACCCAAAATTTACGGCTGCACTGCTTACAAGAACCTCAACTTGGGTACACCTTAAATATCCCAGGAAAGATAAATATGGTTCAAGAAATGGTGGTACTTACGTACGATGGAATATCCCTCAGCCATGAAATCAATGTCATAAGACCAGTGGCAGCAAATGAGTGGATTCAGGTACGATTATTCTAAGTGAAATAAGTCACACAGATAAAGAAACTTATCATAAGATATCACTTATGAAGAATCTGTAAACATGGCTACACTTGAACTGAGTTACGAAAGAGAACAGAGTCTCACATTTAGAAAACACTCTTATGCCTGCTTAAGGGAGAAGGAGAGGTGGGGTGATGCATAAAACCAGAGTTTGATATAAGCACAGGTACCGTTCCGAAAACCAACTATGGAATTGACAAGACCTACACCTTCCTCAGTGAAAGGGACTCAAAACCCCATATTTCCCACAGAGGAATATATCTGACTAGTAAGAATCTTAAAACCTATGTATTGATATGTCTCCGTAAGGGTATCAAGTGTGTCTACACTGGCATAAACATGGCAGCGAGAATCAGCTCAAACCTAATATAAAAAGGAATTTCAAAAACAAAACAAAAAAACAGGGAAATTCTTTACAATTCCTTCAGGGTCTCTGGTGAAACCTGGAATGACCATATCTACAACGACAGCTGGATGTGACATAAGGCTGGACACTTGGGACTGAGAGGATTGGGGAGATTGGGTGAGCAAATGCAGACCCTTTAAAGCAATAATGCATGGTACCCATTCCATGGGTCCCAACTCTCCAGGTTGAAGGGAATATTACTACAGTTATAACATGTACAGGAAACCTAGAGAACGGACACACTGTGAATACGAAATGTTTCTAAAACTCAACGAATAGTCCCTCTCCTGGTGCTCCGGTTTGACATTCCATCTGCTTTACTATCAATCTCCCAACTTGGAGAGACAGCCCCTTTAACCTCCTGGTTCGCACAGGTTTCCAATTTGGCAGAGGATGAAAGGAAAGAGGGAGAACCAATGAGAGAGTAGCTGTTAGGCATTTGGACGGGCACATATCACTCTAACTTCCCGGCAGGAAGAAGAATTAACCAAAGTCTCAGCCCCCCAACGGGAAACAGCATAGGTCCTGAACCAAAATTTTGGACTTGCGGTCAGCTCACAAAAAACGAGTTGAAAAATGGAGCTCAGGGGCACAGCAATTCACAAACTGGCAGAGTAATAAAAGACAAGTATCGTACAAAAATCTGTTGAGGGAAGGCAACGAGGTGGACTTGAAAGCGAGGCAGAATAGCAGGAAACAGATTTCAAGAGGTTCTTTGGAATCGCCTTTAAAGCACAGGAAGAGGGGCACAACTTCGACAATGATGCACTTGGCCAAAAAGGGTGTATGCGTTTTCTCCTGAATATATTCAGGAGATAACGCATACGCCCTTTTTGGCCAAGCAAACAAGCGGGCAATGCAAATCTGCACTACAAAGAAGTATCACTTCCCACCGGTCAAAAGGGACATCCACAAAATGTGTAAAAACCATAAAGGCAAGACAGGCCCAGGAGAACAGGGAGCCTTGTTATGCTGATGGGCGGGATGTAAATTGCCAACTGCCTCTCTGGAGGAGTGCATTGTGTTCCCTAACACAAGTAAACAACAGAGCTACAGAGCCAAGGGCACTTCCAGTCTAGGGAATGTACCTTGGGAAAACTGAAAATCAATAAGACAGAGCCACCCCAAAATTTAGGGCTGCACTGCTTACAAGGACCTCAACTTGGGTACACCTTAAATATCCCAGGAAATATAAAAATGGTTCAAAAAATTGTGGTACTTACGTACGATGGAATATCCCTCAGCCATGAAATCAATGTCATAAGACCAGTAGCAGCAAAATGGGTGGATTCAGGTACGATGATTCTAAGTGAAATAAGTCACAGAGAAAAAGAAACTTATCATAAGATATCACTTATGAAGATCCTGTAAACATGGCTACACTTGAACTGAGTTACGAAAGAGAACAGTGTCTCACATTTAGAAAACACACTTATGCCTGCTTAAGGGGGAAGGAGAGGTAGGGTGATGCATAAAACCAGAGTTTGATATAAGCACAGGTACCGTTCCAAAAACCAACTATGGAATAGACAAGACCTACACCTTCCTCAGTGAAAGGGACTCAAAACCCCATATTTCCCGCAGAGGAATATATCTGACTAGTAAGAATCTTAAAACCTATGTATTGATATGTCTCCGTAAGGGAATCAAGTGTGTCTAGACTGGCATAAACATGACAGCGAGAATCAGCTCAAGCCCACTATAAAAAGGAATTTCAAAAACAAAACAAAAAAACTGGGAAATTCTTTACAATTCCTTCAGGGACTCTGATGAAACCTGGAATGACCCTATCTACAACGACAGCTGGATGTGGCATAAGGCTGGACACTTGGGACAGAGAGGATTGGTGAGATTGGGTGAGCAAATGCAGACCCTTTAAAGCAATAATGCATGGCACCCATTCCATGGGTCCCAACACTCCACGTTGAAGGGAATATTACTACAGCTATAACATGTACCGGAAACCTAGAGAACGGACACACTGTGAATACGAAAGGTTTCTAAAACTCAACGAATAGTCCCTCTCCTGCTGCTCTGGTTTGACTTTCCACCTGCTTTACTATCATCCTCCCAACTTGGAGAGACAGCCCCTTTAACCTCCTGGTTCGCACAGGTTGCCAATTTGGCAGAGGATGAAAGGGAAGAGGGAGAACCAATGAGAGAGTAGCTGTTAGGCATTTGAACGGGCACATATCACTGTATTTTCCCAGCAGGAAGAAGAATTAACCAAAGTCTCAGGCCCCCACTGGGAACCAGCATAGGTCCTGAACCAAAATTTTGGACTTGCGGTCAGCTCACCAAACAGGAGTTGAAAAATGGAGCTCAGGGGCACAGCAATTCACAAACTGGCCGAGTAATAAAGGACAACTATCGTCCAAAAATCTGTTGAGGGAAGGCAACGAGGCGGACTTGAAAGTGAGGCAGAATAGCAGGAAACAGATTTCAAGAGGTACGTTGGAATCGCCTTTAAAGCACAGGAAGAGTGGCACAACTTCGACAATGATGCACTTGGCCAAAAAGGGCGTATGCGTTTTCTCGTGAATATATTCAGGAGAAAACGCATACGCCCTTTTTGGCCAAGCAAGCAAGCGGGCAATGCAAATCTGCACTACAAAGAAGTATGACTTCCCACCGGTCAAAAGGGACATCCACAAAATGTGTAAAAACCAGAAAGGCAAGACAGGCCCTGGAGAACAGGGAGCCTTGTTATGCTGATGGGCGGGATGTAAATTGCCAACTGCCTCTCTGGAGGAGTGCATTGTGTTCCCTAAAAGAAGTAAACAACAGAGCTACAGAGCCAAGGGCACTTCCAGTCTAGGGAATATACCTTGGGAAAACTGAAAATCAATAAGACAGAGCCACCCCAAAATTTAGGGCTGCACTGCTTACAAGGACCTCAACTTGGGTACACCTTAAATATCCCAGGAAATATAAAAGTGGTTCAAAAAATTGTGGTACTTACGTACGATGGAATATCCCTCAGCCATGAAATCAATGTCATAAGACCAGTAGCAGCAAAATGGGTGGATTGAGGTACGATGATTCTAAGTGAAATAAGTCACAGAGAAAAAGAAACTTATCATAAGATATCACTTATGAAGATCCTGTAAACATGGCTACACTTGAACTGAGTTAGGAAAGAGAACAGTGTCTCAGATTTAGAAAACACTCTTATGCCTGCTTAAGGGGGAAGGAGAGGTGGGGTGATGCATAAAACCAGCGTTTGATATAAGCACAGGTACCGTTCCAAAAACCAACTATGGAATAGAAAAGACCTACACCTTCCTCAGTGAAAGGGACTCAAAACACCATATTTCCCGCAGAGGAATATATCTGACTAGTAATAATCTTAAAACCTATGTATTGATATGTCTCCGTAAGGGAATGAAGTGTGTCTAGACTGGCATAAATATGGCAGTGAGAATCAGCTCAAACCCACTATATAAAGGAATTTCAAGAACAAAACAAAAAAACTGGGAAATTCTTTACAATTACTTCAGGGTCTCTGATGAAACCTGGAATGACCCTATCTACATCGACAGCTGGATGTGGCATAAGGAGGGACACTTAGGACTGACATGATTGGTGAGATTGGGTGAGCAAATGCAGACCCTTTAAAGCACAAATGCCTGACACCCATTCCATGGGTCCCAACTCTCCAGGTTGAAGGGAATATTACTACAGCTATAACATGTACGGGAAACCTAGAGAACGGACACACTGTGAATACGAAAGGTTACTAAAACTCAACGAATAGTCCCTCTCCTGGTGCACCGGGTTGGCATTCCCACTGCTTTACTATCAATCTCACAACTTAGAGAGACAGCCCCTTTAACCTCCTGGCTCGCACAGGTTGCCAATTTGGCAGAGGATGAAATGGAAGAGGGAGAACCAATGAGACAGTAGCTGTTAGGCATTTGGACGGGCACATGTCACTCTAATTTCCCGGCAGGAAAAAGAATTAACAAAAGTCTCAGCCACCCACTAGGAACCAGTATAGATCCTGAACCAAAACTTTGGAATTGTGTTCATCTCACAAAAAACGAGTTGAAACATGGAGCTCAGGGGCACAGCTATTCACAAACTGGCAGAGTAATAAAGGACAACTATCGTCCAAAAATCTGTTGAGGGAAGGCAACGAGGCGGACTTGAAAGCGAGGCAGAATAGCAGGAAACAGATTTCAAGAGGTACGTTGGAATCGCCTTTAAAGCACAGGAAGAGGGGCAGAACTTCAACATTGAGGCACTTGGCCAAAAAGGGCGTATGCGTTTTCTCCTGAATATATTCAGGGGAAAACGCATACGCCCTTTTTGGCCAAGCAAGCAGGCGGGCAATTCAAATCTGCACTACAAAGAAGTATCACTTCCCACCAGTCAAAAGGGACATCCACAAAATGTGTAAAAACCAGAAAGGCAAGACAGGCCCTGGAGAACAGGGAGCCTTGTTATGCTGATGGGCGGGATGTAAATTGCCAACTGCCTCTCTGGAGGAGTGCATTGTGTTCCCTAAAACAAGTAAACAACAGAGCTACAGAGACAAGGGCACTTCCAGTCTAGGGAATATACCTTGGGAAAACTGAAAATCAATAAGACAGAACCACCCCAAAATTTAGGGCTGCACTGCTTACAAGAACCTCAACTTGGGTACACCTTAAATATCCCAGGAAATATAAAAATGGCTCAAAAATTGGTGGTACTTACGTACGATGGAATATCCCTCAGCCATGAAATCAATGTCATAAGACCAGTAGCAGCAAAATGAGTGGATTCAGGTACGATGATTCTATGTGAAATAAGTCACACAGAAAAATAATCTTATCCTAAGATATCACTTATGAAGATCCTGTAAACATGGCTACACTTGAACTGAGTTAGGAAAGAGAACAGAGTCTCACATTTAGAAAACACTCTTATGCCTGCTTAAGGGGGAAGGAGAGGTGGGGTGATGCATAAAACCAGAGTTTGATATAAGAACAGGTACCGTTCCAAAAACCAACTATGGAATAGACAAGACCTACACCTTCCTCAGTGAAAGGGACTCAAAACCCCATATTTCCCGCAGAGGAATACATCTGCCTAGTAAGTATCTTAAAACCTATGTATTGATATGACTCCATAAGGGAATCAAGTGTGTCTACTGGCATAAACATGGCAGCGAGAATCAGGTCATACCCACTATAAAAATGAATTTAAAAAACAAAACAAAAAAACAGGGAAATTCTTTATAATTCCTTCAGGGTCTCTGGTGAAACCTGGAATGACCCTATCTACAACGACAGCTGGATGTGGCATAAGGCTGGACACTTGGGACTGAGAGGATTGGTGAGATTGGGTGAGCAAATGCAGACCCTTTAAAGCAATAATGCATGGCACCCATTCCATGGGTCCCAACTCTCCAGGTTGAAAGGAATATTACTACAGCTATAACATGTACTGGAAACCTAGAGAACGGACACACTGTGAATACGAAAGGTTTCTAAAACTCAACGAATAGTCCCACTCCAGGTGCTCCAGATTGACATTCCAACTGCTTTACTATCAATCTCCCAACTTGGAGAGACAGCCCCTTGAACCTCCTCATTCGCACAGGTTGCCAATTTGGCACAGGAAGAAAGGGAAGAGGGAGAACCAATGAGAGAGTAGCTGTTGGGCATTTGGACGGGCACATATCACTGTAATTTCCCAGCAGGAAGAAGAATTAACCAAAGTCTCAGCCACCCACCGGGAACCAGAATAGGTCCTGAACCAAAATGTTGGATTTGCGCTCAGCTCACAAAAAGCGAGTTGAAAAATGGAGCTCAGGGGCACAGCAATTCACAAACTGGCAGAGTAATAAAAGACAAGTATCGTACAAAAATCTGTTGAGGGAAGGCAACGAGGCGGACTTGAAAGCGAGGCAGAATAGCAGGAAACAGATTTCAAGAGGTACGTTGGAATCGCCTTTAAAGCACAGGAAGAGGGGCACAACTTCGACAATGATGCACTTGGCCAAAAAGGGCGTATGCGTTTTCTCCTGAATATATTCAGGAGAAAACGCATACGCCCATTTTGGCCAAGCAAGCAAGCGGGCAATGCAAATCTGCACTACAAAGAAGTATCAATTCCCACCGGTCAAAAGAGACATCCACAAAATGTGTAAAAACCAGAAAGGCAAGACAGGCCCTGGAGAACAGGGAGCCTTGTTATGCAGATGGGCGGAATGTAAATTGCCAACTGCCTCTCTGGAGGAGTGCATTGTGTTCCCTAAAACAAGTAAACAACAGAGCTACAGCGCCAAGGGCACTTCCAGTCTAGGGAATATACCTTGGGAAAACTGAAAATCAATAAGACAGAGCCACCCCAAAATTTAGGGCTGCACTGCTTACAAGGACCTCAACTTGGGTACACCTTAAATATCCCAGGAAATATAAAAATGGTTCAAAAAATTGTGGTACTTACGTACGATGGAATATCCCTCAGCCATGAAATCAATGTCATAAGACCAGTAGCAGCAAAATGGGTGGATTCAGGTACGATGATTCTAAGTGAAATAAGTCACAGAGAAAAAGAAACTTATCATAAGATATCACTTATGAAGATCCTGTAAACATGGCTACACTTGAACTGAGTTAGGAAAGAGAACTGTGTCTCACATTTAGAAAACACACTTATGCCTGCTTAAGGGGGAAGGAGAGGTAGGGTGATGCATAAAACCAGAGTTTGATATAAGCACAGGTACCGTTCCAAAAACCAACTATGGAATAGACAAGACCTACACCTTCCTCAGTGAAAGGGACTCAAAACCCCATATTTCCCGCAGAGGAATATATCTGACTAGTAAGAATCTTAAAACCTATGTATTGATATGTCTCCGTAAGGGAATCAAGTGTGTCTAGACTGGCATAAACATGACAGCGAGAATCAGCTCAAGCCCACTATAAAAAGGAATTTCAAAAACAAAACAAAAAAACTGGGAAATTCTTTACAATTCCTTCAGGGACTCTGATGAAACCTGGAATGACCCTATCTACAACGACAGCTGGATGTGGCATAAGGCTGGACACTTGGGACAGAGAGGATTGGTGAGATTGGGGGAGCAAATGCAGACCCTTTAAAGCAATAATGCATGGCACCCATTCCATGGGTCCCAACACTCCACGTTGAAGGGAATATTACTACAGCTATAACATGTACCGGAAACCTAGAGAACGGACACACTGTGAATACGAAAGGTTTCTAAAACTCAACGAATAGTCCCTCTCCTGCTGCTCTGGTTTGACTTTCCACCTGCTTTACTATCATCCTCCCAACTTGGAGAGACAGCCCCTTTAACCTCCTGGTTCGCACAGGTTGCCAATTTGGCAGAGGATGAAAGGGAAGAGGGAGAACCAATGAGAGAGTAGCTGTTAGGCATTTGAACGGGCACATATCACTGTATTTTCCCAGCAGGAAGAAGAATTAACCAAAGTCTCAGCCCCCCACCGGGAACCAGCATAGGTCCTGAACCAAAATTTTGGACTTGCGGTCAGCTCACCAAACAGGAGTTGAAAAATGGAGCTCAGGGGCACAGCAATTCACAAACTGGCCGAGTAATAAAGGACAACTATCGTCCAAAAATCTGTTGAGGGAAGGCAACGAGGCGGACTTGAAAGTGAGGCAGAATAGCAGGAAACAGATTTCAAGAGGTACGTTGGAATCGCCTTTAAAGCACAGGAAGAGTGGCACAACTTCGACAATGATGCACTTGGCCAAAAAGGGCGTATGCGTTTTCTCGTGAATATATTCAGGAGAAAACGCATACGCCCTTTTTGGCCAAGCAAGCAAGCGGGCAATGCAAATCTGCACTACAAAGAAGTATGACTTCCCACCGGTCAAAAGGGACATCCACAAAATGTGTAAAAACCAGAAAGGCAAGACAGGCCCTGGAGAACAGGGAGCCTTGTTATGCTGATGGGCGGGATGTAAATTGCCAACTGCCTCTCTGGAGGAGTGCATTGTGTTCCCTAAAAGAAGTAAACAACAGAGCTACAGAGCCAAGGGCACTTCCAGTCTAGGGAATATACCTTGGGAAAACTGAAAATCAATAAGACAGAGCCACCCCAAAATTTAGGGCTGCACTGCTTACAAGGACCTCAACTTGGGTACACCTTAAATATCCCAGGAAATATAAAGGTGGTTCAAAAAATTGTGGTACTTACGTACGATGGAATATCCCTCAGCCATGAAATCAATGTCATAAGACCAGTAGCAGCAAAATGGGTGGATTCAGGTACGATGATTCTAAGTGAAATAAGTCACAGAGAAAAAGAAACTTATCATAAGATATCACTTATGAAGATCCTGTAAACATGGCTACACTTGAACTGAGTTAGGAAAGAGAACAGTGTCTCACATTTAGAAAACACTCTTATGCCTGCTTAAGGGGGAAGGAGAGGTGGGGTGATGCATAAAACCAGCGTTTGATATAAGCACAGGTACCGTTCCAAAAACCAACTATGGAATAGAAAAGACCTACACCTTCCTCAGTGAAAGGGACTCAAAACACCATATTTCCCGCAGAGGAATATATCTGACTAGTAATAATCTTAAAACCTATGTATTGATATGTCTCCGTAAGGGAATGAAGTGTGTCTAGACTGGCATAAATATGGCAGTGAGAATCAGCTCAAACCCACTATAAAAAGGAATTTCAAGAACAAAACAAAAAAACTGGGAAATTCTTTACAATTACTTCAGGGTCTCTGATGAAACCTGGAATGACCCTATCTACATCGACAGCTGGATGTGGCATAAGGAGGGACACTTAGGACTGAGATGATTGGTGAGATTGGGTGAGCAAATGCAGACCCTTTAAAGCACAAATGCCTGACACCCATTCCATGGGTCCCAACTCTCCAGGTTGAAGGGAATAGTACTACAGCTATAACATGTACGGGAAACCTAGAGAACGGACACACTGTGAATACGAAAGGTTACTAAAACTCAACGAATAGTCCCTCTCCTGGTGCACCGGGTTGGCGTTCCCACTGCTTTACTATCAATCTCACAACTTAGAGAGACAGCCCCTTTAACCTCCTGGCTCGCACAGGTTGCCAATTTGGCAGAGGATGAAATGGAAGAGGGAGAACCAATGAGACAGTAGCTGTTAGGCATTTGGACGGGCACATGTCACTCTAATTTCCCGGCAGGAAAAAGAATTAACAAAAGTCTCAGCCACCCACTAGGAACCAGTATAGATCCTGAACCAAAATTTTGGAATTGTGTTCATCTCACAAAAAACGAGTTGAAACATGGAGCTCAGGGGCACAGCTATTCACAAACTGGCAGAGTAATAAAGGACAACTATCGTCCAAAAATCTGTTGAGGGAAGGCAACGAGGCGGACTTGAAAGCGAGGCAGAATAGCAGGAAACAGATTTCAAGAGGTACGTTGGAATTGCCTTTAAAGCACAGGAAGAGGGGCAGAACTTCAACATTGAGGCACTTGGCCAAAAAGGGCGTATGCGTTTTCTCCTGAATATATTCAGGGGAAAACGCATACGCCCTTTTTGGCCAAGCAAGCAGGCGGGCAATTCAAATCTGCACTACAAAGAAGTATCACTTCCCACCAGTCAAAAGGGACATCCACAAAATGTGTAAAAACCAGAAAGGCAAGACAGGCCCTGGAGAACAGGGAGCCTTGTTATGCTGATGGGCGGGATGTAAATTGCCAACTGCCTCTCTGGAGGAGTGCATTGTGTTCCCTAAAACAAGTAAACAACAGAGCTACAGAGACAAGGGCACTTCCAGTCTAGGGAATATACCTTGGGAAAACTGAAAATCAATAAGACAGAACCACCCCAAAATTTAGGGCTGCACTGCTTACAAGAACCTCAACTTGGGTACACCTTAAATATCCCAGGAAATATAAAAATGGCTCAAAAATTGGTGGTACTTACGTACGATGGAATATCCCTCAGCCATGAAATCAATGTCATAAGACCAGTAGCAGCAAAATGAGTGGATTCAGGTACGATGATTCTATGTGAAATAAGTCACACAGAAAAATAATCTTATCCTAAGATATCACTTATGAAGATCCTGTAAACATGGCTACACTTGAACTGAGTTAGGAAAGAGAACAGAGTCTCACATTTAGAAAACACTCTTATGCCTGCTTAAGGGGGAAGGAGAGGTGGGGTGATGCATAAAACCAGAGTTTGATATAAGAACAGGTACCGTTCCAAAAACCAACTATGGAATAGACAAGACCTACACCTTCCTCAGTGAAAGGGACTCAAAACCCCATATTTCCCGCAGAGGAATACATCTGCCTAGTAAGTATCTTAAAACCTATGTATTGATATGACTCCATAAGGGAATCAAGTGTGTCTACTGGCATAAACATGGCAGCGAGAATCAGGTCATACCCACTATAAAAATGAATTTAAAAAACAAAACAAAAAAACAGGGAAATTCTTTATAATTCCTTCAGGGTCTCTGGTGAAACCTGGAATGACCCTATCTACAACGACAGCTGGATGTGGCATAAGGCTGGACACTTGGGACTGAGAGGATTGGTGAGATTGGGTGAGCAAATGCAGACCCTTTAAAGCAATAATGCATGGCACCCATTCCATGGGTCCCAACTCTCCAGGTTGAAAGGAATATTACTACAGCTATAACATGTACTGGAAACCTAGAGAACGGACACACTGTGAATACGAAAGGTTTCTAAAACTCAACGAATAGTCCCACTCCAGGTGCTCCAGATTGACATTCCAACTGCTTTACTATCAATCTCCCAACTTGGAGAGACAGCCCCTTGAACCTCCTCATTCGCACAGGTTGCCAATTTGGCACAGGAAGAAAGGGAAGAGGGAGAACCAATGAGAGAGTAGCTGTTGGGCATTTGGACGGGCACATATCACTGTAATTTCCCAGCAGGAAGAAGAATTAACCAAAGTCTCAGCCACCCACCGGGAACCAGAATAGGTCCTGAACCAAAATGTTGGATTTGCGCTCAGCTCACAAAAAGCGAGTTGAAAAATGGAGCTCAGGGGCACAGCAATTCACAAACTGGCAGAGTAATAAAAGACAAGTATCGTACAAAAATCTGTTGAGGGAAGGCAACGAGGCGGACTTGAAAGCGAGGCAGAATAGCAGGAAACAGATTTCAAGAGGTACGTTGGAATCGCCTTTAAAGCACAGGAAGAGGGGCACAACTTCGACAATGATGCACTTGGCCAAAAAGGGCGTATGCGTTTTCTCCTGAATATATTCAGGAGAAAACGCATACGCCCATTTTGGCCAAGCAAGCAAGCGGGCAATGCAAATCTGCACTACAAAGAAGTATCAATTCCCACCGGTCAAAAGAGACATCCACAAAATGTGTAAAAACCAGAAAGGCAAGACAGGCCCTGGAGAACAGGGAGCCTTGTTATGCTGATGGGCGGAATATAAATTGCCAACTGCCTCTCTGGAGGAGTGCATTGTGTTCCCTAAAACAAGTAAACAACAGAGCTACAGCGCCAAGGGCACTTCCAGTCTAGGGAATATACCTTGGGAAAACTGAAAATCAATAAGACAGAGCCAACCCAAAATTTACGGCTGCACTGCTTACAAGAACCTCAACTTGGGTACACCTTAAATATCCCAGGAAAGATAAATATGGTTCAAGAAATCGTGGTACTTACGTACGATGGAATATCCCTCAGCCATGAAATCAATGTCATAAGACCAGTAGCAGCAAAATGAGTGGATTCAGGTACGATGATTCTAAGTGAAATAAGTCACACAGATAAAGAAACTTATCATAAGATATCACTTATGAAGATCCTGTAAACATGGCTACACTTGAACTGAGTTACGAAAGAGAACAGAGTCTCACATTTAGAAAACACTCTTATGCCTGCTTAAGGGAGAAGGAGAGGTGGGGTGATGCATAAAACCAGAGTTTGATATAAGCACAGGTACCGTTCCGAAAACCAACTATGGAATTGACAAGACCTACACCTTTCTCAGCGAAAGGGACTCAAAACCCCATATTTCCCACAGAGGAATATATCTGACTAGTAAGAATCTTAAAACCTATGTATTGATATGTCTCCGTAAGGGAATCAAGTGTGTCTAGACTGGCATAAATATGGCAGTGAGAATCAGCTCAAACCCACTATAAAAAGGAATTTCAAAAACAAAACAAAAAAACTGGGAAATTCTTTACAATTCCTTCAGGGTCTCTGATGAAACCTGGAATGACCCTATCTACAATGACAGCTGGATATGGCATAAGGAGGGACACTTGGGACTGAGACGATTGGTGAGATTGGGTGAGCAAATGCAGACCCTTTAAAGCACAAATGCCTGGCACCCAGTCCATGGGTCCCAACTCTCCAGGTTGAAGGGAATATTACTACAGCTATAACATGTACGGGAAACCTAGAGAACGGACACACTGTGAATACGAAAGGTTTCTAAAACTCAACGAATAGTCCCTCTCCTGGTGCTCCGGTTTGACTTTCCATCTGCTTTACTGTAAATCTCCCTACTTGGAGAGACAGCCCCTTTAACCTCCTGGTTCGCACAGGTTGCCAATTTGGCAGAGGATGAAAGGGAAGAGGGAGAACCAATGAGAGAGTAGCTGTTAGGCATTTGGTCGGGAACATATCACTCTAACTTCCCGGCAGGAAGAAGAATTAACCAAAGTCTCAGCCCCCCACCGGGAACAACCATAGGTCCTGAACCAAAATGTTGGACTTGCGGTCAGATCACAAAAAGCCAGTAGAAAAATGGAGCTCAGGGGCACAGCAATTCACAAACTGGCCGAGAAATAAAGGACAACTATAGTCCAAAAATCTGTTGAGGGTAGGCAACGAGGCGGAATTGAAAGCGAGGCAGAATAGCAGGAAACAGATTTCAAGAGGTACGTTGGAATCGCCTTTAAAGCACAGGAAGAGGGGCCCAACTTCGACAATGATGCACTTGGCCAAAAAGGGCGTATGCGTTTTCTCCTGAATATATTCAGGAGAAAACGCATACGCCCTTTTTGGCAAAGGAAGAAAGCGGGCAATGCAAATCTGCACTACAAAGAAGTATCACTTCCCACCGGTCAAAAGGGACATCAACAAAATGTGTAAAAACCAGAAAGGCAGGACAGGCCCTGGAGAACAGGGAGCCTTGTTATGCTGATGGGCGGGATGTAAATTGCCAACTGCCTCTCTGGAGGAGTACATTGTGTTCCCTAAAACAAGTAAAGAACAGAGCTACAGAGCCAAGGACACTTCCAGTCTAGGGAATATACCTTGGGAAAACTGAAAATCAATAAGACAGAGCCACCCCAAAATTTAGGGCTGCACTGCTTACAAGGACCTCAACTTGGGTACACCTTAAATATCCCAGGAAATATAAAAATGGTTCAAAAAACTGTGTTACTTACGTACGATGGAATATCCCTCATCCATGAAATCAATGTCATAAGACCAGTAGCAGCAAAATGGGTGGATTCAGGTACGATGATTCTAAGTGAAATAAGTCACAGAGAAAAAGAAACTTATCATAAGATATCACTTATGAAGATCCTGTAAACATGGCTACACTTGAACTGAGTTAGGAAAGAGAACAGTGTCTCACATTTAGAAAACACTCTTATGCCTGCTTAAGGGGGAAGGAGAGGTGGGGTGATGCATAAAACCAGAGTTTGATATAAGCACAGGTACCGTTCCAAAAACCAACTATGGAATAGACAAGACCTACACCTTCCTCAGTGAAAGGGACTCAAAACCCCATATTTCCCGCAGAGGAATATATCTGACTAGTAAGAATCTTAAAACCTATGTATTGATATGTCTCCGTAAGGCAATCAAGTGTGTCTACACTGGCATAAACATGGCAGTGAGAATCAGCTCAAACCCACTATAAAAAGGCATTTCATAAACAAAACAAAAAAACTGGGAAATTCTTTACAATTCCTTCAGGGTCTCTGATGAAACCTGGAATGACCCTATCTACAATGACAGCTGGATGTGGCATAAGGAGGGACACTTGGGACTGAGAGGATTGGTGAGATTGGGTGAGCAAATGCAGACCCTTTAAAGCACAAATGCCTGGCACCCATTCCATGGGTTCCAACTCTCCAGGTTGAAGGGAATATTACTACAGCTATAACATGTACGGGAAACCTAGAGAACGGACACACTGTGAATACGAAAGGTTTCTAAAAGTCAACGAATAGTCCCTCTCCTGCTGCTCCGGTTTGACTTTCCATCTGCTTTACTATCAACCTCCCAACTTGGAGAGACAGCCCCTTTAACCTCCTGGTTCGCACAGGTTGCCAATTTGGCAGAGGATGAAAGGGAAGAGGGAGAACCAATGAGAGAGTAGCTGTTAGGCATTTGCACGGGCACATATCACTCTAACTTCCCGGCAGGAAGAAGAATTAACCAAAGTCTCAGCCCCCCACCGGGAAACAGCATAGGTCCTGAACCAAAATGTTGGACTTGCGGTCAGCTCACAAAAAACGAGTTGAAAAATGGAGCTCAGGGGCACAGCAATTCACAAACTGGCCGAGTAATAAAGGACAACTAAGGTCCAAACATCTGTTGAGGGAAGGCAACGAGGCGGACTTGACAGCGAGGCAGAAGAGCAGGAAACAGATTTCAAGAGGTACGTTGGAATCGCCTTTAAAGCACAGGAAGAGGGGCCCAACTTCGACAATGATGCACTTGGCCAAAAAGGGCGTATACGTTTTCTCCTGAATGTATTCAGGAGAAAACGCATACGCCCTTTTTGGCCAAGCAAGCAAACGGGCAATGCAAATCTGCACTACAAAGAAGTATCACTTCCCACCGGTCAAAAGGGATATCCACAAAATGTGTAAAAACCAGAAAGGCAGGACAGGCCCTGGAGAACAGGGAGCCTTGTTATGCTGATGGGCGCGATGTAAATTTCCAACTGCCTCTCTGGAGGAGTACATTGTGTTCCCTAAAACAAGTAAAGAACAGAGCTACAGAGCCAAGGGCACTACCAGTCTAGGGAATATACCTTGGGAAAACTGAAAATCAATAAGACAGTGCCACTCGAAAATTTAGGGCTGCATTGCTTACAAGGACCTTATCTTGGGTACACCTTAAATATCCCAGGAAATATAAAAATGGTTCAAAAAATTGTGGTACTTACGTACGATGGAATATCCCTCAGCCATGAAATCAATGTCATTATAAGACCAGTAGCAGCAAAATGGGTGTATTCAGGTACGATGTTTCTAAGTGAAATAAGTCACACAGAAAAAGAAACTTATCATAAGATATCACTTATGAAGATCCTGTAAACATGGCTACACTTGAACTGAGTTAGGAAAGAGAACAGTGTCTCACATTTAGAAAACACTCTTATGCCTGCTTAAGGGGGAAGGAGAGGTGGGGTGATGCATAAAACCAGAGTTTGATATAAGCACAGGTACCGTTCCAAATACCAACTATGGAATAGACAAGACCTACACCTTCCTCAGTGAAAGGGACTCAAAACCCCATATTTCCCACAGAGGAATATATCTCAGTAGTAAGAATCTTAAAACCTATGTATTGATATGTCTCCGTAAGGGAATCAAGTGTGTCTAGACTGGCATAAACATGGCAGCGAGAATCAGCTCAAACCCACTATAAAAAGGAATTTCAAAAACAAACCAAAAAAACTGGGAAATTCTTTAAAATTCCTTCAGGGTCTCTGATGAAACCTGGAATGACCCTATCTACAACGACAGCTGGATGTGGCATAAGGCTGGACACTTGGGACTGAGAGGATTGGTTAGATTGGGTGAGCAAATGCAGACCCTTTAAAGCAATAATGCCTGGCACCCATTCCATGGGTCCCAACTCTCCAGGTTGAAGGGAATATTACTACCGCTATAACATGTACGGGAAACCTAGAGAACGGACACACTGTGAATACGAAACGTTTCTAAAACTCAAGGAATAGTCCCTCTCCTGGTGCTCTGGTTTGACTTTCCATCTGCTTTACTATCAACCTCCCAACTTGGAGAGACAGCCCCTTTAACCTCCTGGTTCCCACAGGTTTCCAATTTGGCAGAGGATGAAAGGGAAGAGGGAGAACCAATGAGAGAGTAGCTGTTAGGCATTTGGACGGGCACATATCACTCTAACCTCCCGGCAGGAAGAAGAATTAACCAAAGTCTCAGCCCCCCACCGGGAACCAGCATAGGTCCTGAACCAAAATTTTGGACTTGCGGTCAGCTCACCAAAAACGAGTTGAAAAATGGAGCTCAGGGGACAGCAATTCACAAACTGGCCTAGTAATAAAGGACAACTATGGTCCAAAAATCTGTTGAGGGAAGACAACGAGGCGGACTTGAATGCGAGGCAGAATAGAAGGAAACAGATTTCAAGAGGTAAGTTGGAATCGCCTTTAAAGCACAGGAAGAGGGGCACAACTTTGACAATGATGCACTTGGCCAAAAAGGGCGTATGTGTTTTCTCCTGAATATATTCAGGAGAAAACGCATACGCCCTTTTTGGCCAAGCAAGCAAGCAGGCAATGCAAATCTGCACTACAAAGAAGTATCACTTCCCACCGGACAAAAGGGACATCCACAAAATGTGTAAAAACCAGAAAGGCAAGACAGGCCCTGGAGAACAGGGAGCCTTGTTATGCTGATGGGCGGAATGTAAATTGCCAACTGCCTCTCTGGAGGAGTGCATTGTGTTCCCTAAAACAAGTAAACAACAGAGCTACAGCGCCAAGGGCACTTCCAGTCTAGGGAATATACCTTGGGAAAACTGAAAATCAATAAGACAGAGCCAACCCAAAATTTACGGCTGCACTGCTTACAAGAACCTCAACTTGGGTACACCTTAAATATCCCAGGAAAGATAAATATGGTTCAAGAAATCGTGGTACTTACGTACGATGGAATATCCCTCAGCCATGAAATCAATGTCATAAGACCAGTAGCAGCAAAATGAGTGGATTCAGGTACGATGATTCTAAGTGAAATAAGTCACACAGATAAAGAAACTTATCATAAGATATCACTTATGAAGATCCTGTAAACATGGCTACACTTGAACTGAGTTACGAAAGAGAACAGAGTCTCACATTTAGAAAACACTCTTATGCCTGCTTAAGGGAGAAGGAGAGGTGGGGTGATGCATAAAACCAGAGTTTGATATAAGCACAGGTACCGTTCCGAAAACCAACTATGGAATTGACAAGACCTACACTTTCCTCAGTGAAAGGGACTCAAAACCCCATATTTCCCACAGAGGAATATATCTGACTAGTAAGAATCTTAAAACCTATGTATTGATATGTCTCCGTAAGGGAATCAAGTGTGTCTAGACTGGCATAAATATGGCAGTGAGAATCAGCTCAAACCCACTATAAAAAGGAATTTCAAAAACAAAACAAAAAAACTGGGAAATTCTTTACAATTCCTTCAGGGTCTCTGATGAAACCTGGAATGACCCTATCTACAATGACAGCTGGATGTGGCATAAGGAGGGACACTTGGGACTGAGACGATTGGTGAGATTGGGTGAGCAAATGCAGACCCTTTAAAGCACAAATGCCTGGCACCCAGTCCATGGGTCCCAACTCTCCAGGTTGAAGGGAATATTACTACAGCTATAACATGTATGGGAAACCTAGAGAACGGACACACTGTGAATACGAAAGGTTTCTAAAACTCAACGAATAGTCCCTCTCCTTGTGCTCCGGTTTGACTTTCCATCTGCTTTACTGTAAATCTCCCTACTTGGAGAGACAGCCCCTTTAACCTCCTGGTTCGCACAGGTTGCCAATTTGGCAGAGGATGAAAGGGAAGAGGGAGAACCAATGAGAGAGTAGCTGTTAGGCATTTGGTCGGGAACATATCACTCTAACTTCCCGGCAGGAAGAAGAATTAACCAAAGTCTCAGCCCCCCACCGGGAACAACCATAGGTCCTGAACCAAAATGTTGGACTTGCGGTCAGATCACAAAAAGCCAGTTGAAAAATGGAGCTCAGGGGCACAGCAATTCACAAACTGGCCGAGAAATAAAGGACAACTATAGTCCAAAAATCTGTTGAGGGTAGGCAACGAGGCGGAATTGAAAGCGAGGCAGAATAGCAGGAAACAGATTTCAAGAGGTATGTTGGAATCGCCTTTAAAGCACAGGAAGAGGGGCCCAACTTCGACAATGATGCACTTGGCCAAAAAGGGCGTATGCGTTTTCTCCTGAATATATTCAGGAGAAAACGCATACGCCCTTTTTGGCAAAGGAAGAAAGCGGGCAATGCAAATCTGCACTACAAAGAAGTATCACTTCCCACCGGTCAAAAGGGACATCAACAAAATGTGTAAAAACCAGAAAGGCAGGACAGGCCCTGGAGAATAGGGAGCCTTGTTATGCTGATGGGCGGGATGTAAATTGCCAACTGCCTCTCTGGAGGAGTACATTGTGTTCCCTAAAACAAGTAAAGAACAGAGCTACAGAGCCAAGGGCACTTCCAGTCTAGGGAATATACCTTGGGAAAACTGAAAATCAATAAGACAGAGCCACCCCAAAATTTAGGGCTGCACTGCTTACAAGGACCTCAACTTGGGTACACCTTAAATATCCCAGGAAATATAAAAATGGTTCAAAAAACTGTGTTACTTACGTACGATGGAATATCCCTCAGCCATGAAATCAATGTCATAAGACCAGTAGCAGCAAAATGGGTGGATTCAGGTACGATGATTCTAAGTGAAATAAGTCACAGAGAAAAAGAAACTTATCATAAGATATCACTTATGAAGATCCTGTAAACATGGCTACACTTGAACTGAGTTAGGAAAGAGAACAGTGTCTCACATTTAGAAAACACTCTTATGCCTGCTTAAGGGGGAAGGAGAGGTGGGGTGATGCATAAAACCAGAGTTTGATATAAGCACAGGTACCGTTCCAAAAACCAACTATGGAATAGACAAGACCTACACCTTCCTCAGTAAAAGGGACTCAAAACCCCATATTTCCCGCAGAGGAATATATCTGACTAGTAAGAATCTTAAAACCTATGTATTGATATGTCTCCGTAAGGGAATCAAGTGTGTCTACACTGGCATAAACATGGCAGTGAGAATCAGCTCAAACCCACTATAAAAAGGCATTTCATAAACAAAACAAAAAAACTGGGAAATTCTTTACAATTCCTTCAGGGTCTCTGATGAAACCTGAATGACCCTATCTACAATGACAGCTGGATGTGGCATAAGGATGGACACTTGGGACTGAGAGGATTGGTGAGATTGGGTGAGCAAATGCAGACCCTTTAAAGCACAAATGCCTGGCACCCATTCAATGGGTTCCAACTCTCCAGGTTGAAGGGAATATTACTACAGCTATAACATGTACGGGAAACCTAGAGAACGGACACACTGTGAATACGAAAGGTTTCTAAAAGTCAACGAATAGTCCCTCTCCTGCTGCTCCGGTTTGACTTTCCATCTGCTTTACTATCAACCTCCCAACTTGGAGAGACAGCCCCTTTAACCTCCTGGTTCGCACAGGTTGCCAATTTGGCAGAGGATGAAAGGGAAGAGGGAGAACCAATGAGAGAGTAGCTGTTAGGCATTTGCACGGGCACATATCACTCTAACTTCCCGGCAGGAAGAAGAATTAACCAAAGTCTCAGCCCCCCACCGGGAAACAGCATAGGTCCTGAACCAAAATGTTGGACTTGCGGTCAGCTCACAAAAAACGAGTTGAAAAATGGAGCTCAGGGGCACAGCAATTCACAAACTGGCCGAGTAATAAAGGACAACTAAGGTCCAAACATCTGTTGAGGGAAGGCAACGAGGCGGACTTGACAGCGAGGCAGAAGAGCAGGAAACAGATTTCAAGAGGTACGTTGGAATCGCCTTTAAAGCACAGGAAGAGGGGCCCAACTTCGACAATGATGCACTTGGCCAAAAAGGGCGTATACGTTTTCTCCTGAATGTATTCAGGAGAAAACGCATACGCCCTTTTTGGCCAAGCAAGCAAACGGGCAATGCAAATCTGCACTACAAAGAAGTATCACTTCCCACCGGTCAAAAGGGATATCCACAAAATGTGTAAAAACCAGAAAGGCAGGACAGGCCCTGGAGAACAGGGAGCCTTGTTATGCTGATGGGCGCGATGTAAATTTCCAACTGCCTCTCTGGAGGAGTACATTGTGTTCCCTAAAACAAGTAAAGAACAGAGCTACAGAGCCAAGGGCACTACCAGTCTAGGGAATATACCTTGGGAAAACTGAAAATCAATAAGACAGTGCCACTCGAAAATTTAGGGCTGCATTGCTTACAAGGACCTTAACTTGGGTACACCTTAAATATCCCAGGAAATATAAAAATGGTTCAAAAAATTGTGGTACTTACGTACGATGGAATATCCCTCAGCCATGAAATCAATGTCATTATAAGACCAGTAGCAGCAAAATGGGTGTATTCAGGTACGATGTTTCTAAGTGAAATAAGTCACACAGAAAAAGAAACTTATCATAAGATATCACTTATGAAGATCCTGTAAACATGGCTACACTTGAACTGAGTTAGGAAAGAGAACAGTGTCTCACATTTAGAAAACACTCTTATGCCTGCTTAAGGGGGAAGGAGAGGTGGGGTGATGCATAAAACCAGAGTTTGATATAAGCACAGGTACCGTTCCAATTACCAACTATGGAATAGACAAGACCTACACCTTCCTCAGTGAAAGGGACTCAAAACCCCATATTTCCCACAGAGGAATATATCTCAGTAGTAAGAATCTTAAAACCTATGTATTGATATGTCTCCGTAAGGGAATCAAGTGTGTCTAGACTGGCATAAACATGGCAGCGAGAATCAGCTCAAACCCACTATAAAAAGGAATTTCAAAGACAAACCAAAAAAACTGGGAAATTCTTTACAATTCCTTCAGGGTCTCTGATGAAACCTGGAATGACCCTATCTACAACGACAGCTGGATGTGGCATAAGGCTGGACACTTGGGATTGAGAGGATTGGTGAGATTGGGTGAGCAAATGCAGACCCTTTAAAGCAATAATGCCTGGCACCCATTCCATGGGTCCCAACTCTCCAGGTTGAAGGGAATATTACTACCGCTATAACATGTACGGGAAACCTAGAGAACGGACACACTGTGAATACGAAACGTTTCTAAAACTCAAGGAATAGTCCCTCTCCTGGTGCTCTGGTTTGACTTTCCATCTGCTTTACTATCAACCTCCCAACTTGTAGAGACAGCCCCTTTAGTCTCCTGGTTCGCACAGGTTGCCAATTTGGCAGAGGATGAAAGGGAAGAGGGAGAACCAATGAGAGAGTAGCTGTTAGGCCTTTGGACGGGCACATATCACTCTAACATCCCGGCAGGAAGAAGAATTAACCAAAGTCTCAGCCCCCCACCGGGAACCAGCATAGGTCCTGAACCAAAATTTTGGACTTGCGGTCAGCTCACCAAAAACGAGTTGAAAAATGGAGCTCAGGGGACAGCAATTCACAAACTGGCCTAGTAATAAAGGACAACTATGGTCCAAAAATCTGTTGAGGGAAGACAACGAGGCGGACTTGAAAGCGAGGCAGAATAGAAGGAAACAGATTTCAAGAGGTAAGTTGGAATCGCCTTTAAAGCACAGGAAGAGGGGCACAACTTTGACAATGATGCACTTGGCCAAAAAGGGCGTATGTGTTTTCTCCTGAATATATTCAGGAGAAAACGCATACGCCCTTTTTGGCCAAGCAAGCAAGCAGGCAATGCAAATCTGCACTACAAAGAAGTATCACTTCCCACCGGTCAAAAGGGACATCCACAAAATGTGTAAAAACCAGAAAGGCAAGACAGGCCCTGGAGAACAGGGAGCCTTGTTATGCTGATGGGCGGAATGTAAATTGCCAACTGCCTCTCTGGAGGAGTGCATTGTGTTCCCTAAAACAAGTAAACAACAGAGCTACAGCGCCAAGGGCACTTCCAGTCTAGGGAATATACCTTGGGAAAACTGAAAATCAATAAGACAGAGCCAACCCAAAATTTACGGCTGCACTGCTTACAAGAACCTCAACTTGGGTACACCTTAAATATCCCAGGAAAGATACATATGGTTCAAGAAATCGTGGTACTTACGTACGATGGAATATCCCTCAGCCATGAAATCAATGTCATAAGACCAGTAGCAGCAAAATGAGTGGATTCAGGTACGATGATTCTAAGTGAAATAAGTCACACAGATAAAGAAACTTATCATAAGATATCACTTATGAAGATCCTGTAAACATGGCTACACTTGAACTGAGTTACGAAAGAGAACAGAGTCTCACATTTAGAAAACACTCTTATGCCTGCTTAAGGGAGAAGGAGAGGTGGGGTGATGCATAAAACCAGAGTTTGATATAAGCACAGGTACCGTTCCGAAAACCAACTATGGAATTGACAAGACCTACACTTTCCTCAGTGAAAGGGACTCAAAACCCCATATTTCCCACAGAGGAATATATCTGACTAGTAAGAATCTTAAAACCTATGTATTGATATGTCTCCGTAAGGGAATCAAGTGTGTCTAGACTGGCATAAATATGGCAGTGAGAATCAGCTCAAACCCACTATAAAAAGGAATTTCAAAAACAAAACAAAAAAACTGGGAAATTCTTTACAATTCCTTCAGGGTCTCTGATGAAACCTGGAATGACCCTATCTACAATGACAGCTGGATGTGGCATAAGGAGGGACACTTGGGACTGAGACGATTGGTGAGATTGGGTGAGCAAATGCAGACCCTTTAAAGCACAAATGCCTGGCACCCAGTCCATGGGTCCCAACTCTCCAGGTTGAAGGGAATATTACTACAGCTATAACATGTACGGGAAACCTAGAGAACGGACACACTGTGAATACGAAAGGTTACTAAAACTCAACGAATAGTCCCTCTCCTGGTGCTCCGGTTTGACTTTCCATCTGCTTTACTGTAAATCTCCCTACTTGGAGAGACAGCCCCTTTAACCTCCTGGTTCGCACAGGTTGCCAATTTGGCAGAGGATGAAAGGGAAGAGGGAGAACCAATGAGAGAGTAGCTGTTAGGCATTTGGTCGGGAACATATCACTCTAACTTCCCGGCAGGAAGAAGAATTAACCAAAGTCTCAGCCCCCCACCGGGAACAACCATAGGTCCTGAACCAAAATGTTGGACTTGCGGTCAGATCACAAAAAGCCAGTTGAAAAATGGAGCTCAGGGGCACAGCAATTCACAAACTGGCCGAGAAATAAAGGACAACTATAGTCCAAAAATCTGTTGAGGGTAGGCAACGAGGCGGAATTGAAAGCGAGGCAGAATAGCAGGAAACAGATTTCAAGAGGTACGTTGGAATCGCCTTTAAAGCACAGGAAGAGGGGCCCAACTTCGACAATGATGCACTTGGCCAAAAAGGGCGTATGCGTTTTCTCCTGAATATATTCAGGAGAAAACGCATACGCCCTTTTTGGCAAATGAAGAAAGCGGGCAATGCAAATCTGCACTACAAAGAAGTATCACTTCCCACCGGTCAAAAGGGACATCAACAAAATGTGTAAAAACCAGAAAGGCAGGACAGGCCCTGGAGAACAGGGAGCCTTGTTATGCTGATGGGCGGGATGTAAATTGCCAACTGCCTCTCTGGAGGAGTACATTGTGTTCCCTAAAACAAGTAAAGAACAGAGCTACAGAGCCAAGGGCACTTCCAGTCTAGGGAATATACCTTGGGAAAACTGAAAATCAATAAGACAGAGCCACCCCAAAATTTAGGGCTGCACTGCTTACAAGGACCTCAACTTGGGTACACCTTAAATATCCCAGGAAATATAAAAATGGTTCAAAAAACTGTGTTACTTACGTACGATGGAATATCCCTCAGCCATGAAATCAATGTCATAAGACCAGTAGCAGCAAAATGGGTGGATTCAGGTACGATGATTCTAAGTGAAATAAGTCACAGAGGAAAAGAAACTTATCATAAGATATCACTTATGAAGATCCTGTAAACATGGCTACACTTGAACTGAGTTAGGAAAGAGAACAGTGTCTCACATTTAGAAAACACTCTTATGCCTGCTTAAGGGGGAAGGAGAGGTGGGGTGATGCATAAAACCAGAGTTTGATATAAGCACAGGTACCGTTCCAAAAACCAACTATGGAATAGACAAGACCTACACCTTCCTCAGTGAAAGGGACTCAAAACACCATATTTCCCGCAGAGGAATATATCTGACTAGTAAGAATCTTAAAAACTATGTATTGATATGTCTCCGTAAGGGAATCAAGTGTGTCTACACTGGCATAAACATGGCAGTGAGAATCAGCTCAAACCCACTATAAAAAGGCATTTCATAAACAAAACAAAAAAACTGGGAAATTCTTTACAATTCCTTCAGGGTCTCTGATGAAACCTGAATGACCCTATCTACAATGACAGCTGGATGTGGCATAAGGAGGGACACTTGGGACTGAGAGGATTGGTGAGATTGGGTGAGCAAATGCAGACCCTTTAAAGCACAAATGCCTGGCACCCATTCCATGGGTTCCAACTCTCCAGGTTGAAGGGAATATTACTACAGCTATAACATGTACGGGAAACCTAGAGAACGGACACACTGTGAATACGAAAGGTTTCTAAAAGTCAACGAATAGTCCCTCTCCTGCTGTTCCGGTTTGACTTTCCATCTGCTTTACTATCAACCTCCCAACTTGGAGAGACAGCCCCTTTAACCTCCTGGTTCGCACAGGTTGCCAATTTGGCAGAGGATGAAAGGGAAGAGGGAGAACCAATGAGAGAGTAGCTGTTAGGCATTTGCACGGGCACATATCACTCTAACTTCCCGGCAGGAAGAAGAATTAACCAAAGTCTCAGCCCCCCACCGGGAAACAGCATAGGTCCTGAACCAAAATGTTGGACTTGCGGTCAGCTCACAAAAAACGAGTTGAAAAATGGAGCTCAGGGGCACAGCAATTCACAAACTGACCGAGTAATAAAGGACAACTAAGGTCCAAACATCTGTTGAGGGAAGGCAACGAGGCGGACTTGAAAGCGAGGCAGAAGAGCAGGAAACAGATTTCAAGAGGTACGTTGGAATCGCCTTTAAAGCACAGGAAGAGGGGCCCAACTTCGACAATGATGCACTTGGCCAAAAAGGGCGTATACGTTTTCTCCTGAATGTATTCAGGAGAAAACGCATACGCCCTTTTTGGCCAAGCAAGCAAACGGGCAATGCAAATCTGCACTACAAAGAAGTATCACTTCCCACCGGTCAAAAGGGATATCCACAAAATGTGTAAAAACCAGAAAGGCAGGACAGGCCCTGGAGAACAGGGAGCCTTGTTATGCTGATGGGCGCGATGTAAATTTCCAACTGCCTCTCTGGAGGAGTACATTGTGTTCCCTAAAACAAGTAAAGAACAGAGCTACAGAGCCAAGGGCACTACCAGTCTAGGGAATATACCTTGGGAAAACTGAAAATCAATAAGACAGTGCCACTCGAAAATTTAGGGCTGCATTGCTTACAAGGACCTTAACTTGGGTACACCTTAAATATCCCAGGAAATATAAAAATGGTTCAAAAAATTGTGGTACTTACGTACGATGGAATATCCCTCAGCCATGAAATCAATGTCATTATAAGACCAGTAGCAGCAAAATGGGTGTATTCAGGTACGATGTTTCTAAGTGAAATAAGTCACACAGAAAAAGAAACTTATCATAAGATATCACTTATGAAGATCCTGTAAACATGGCTACACTTGAACTGAGTTAGGAAAGAGAACAGTGTCTCACATTTAGAAAACACTCTTATGCCTGCTTAAGGGGGAAGGAGAGGTGGGGTGATGCATAAAACCAGAGTTTGATATAAGCACAGGTACCGTTCCAATTACCAACTATGGAATAGACAAGACCTACACCTTCCTCAGTGAAAGGGACTCAAAACCCCATATTTCCCACAGAGGAATATATCTCAGTAGTAAGAATCTTAAAACCTATGTATTGATATGTCTCCGTAAGGGAATCAAGTGTGTCTAGACTGGCATAAACATGGCAGCGAGAATCAGCTCAAACCCACTATAAAAAGGAATTTCAAAAACAAACCAAAAAAACTGGGAAATTCTTTACAATTCCTTCAGGGTCTCTGATGAAACCTGGAATGACCCTATCTACAACGACAGCTGGATGTGGCATAAGGCTGGACACTTGGGATTGAGAGGATTGGTTAGATTGGGTGAGCAAATGCAGACCCTTTAAAGCAATAATGCCTGGCACCCATTCCATGGGTCCCAACTCTCCAGGTTGAAGGGAATATTACTACCGCTATAACATGTACGGGAAACCTAGAGAACGGACACACTGTGAATACGAAACGTTTCTAAAACTCAAGGAATAGTCCCTCTCCTGGTGCTCTGGTTTGACTTTCCATCTGCTTTACTATCAACCTCCCAACTTGGAGAGACAGCCCCTTTAACCTCCTGGTTCCCACAGGTTTCCAATTTGGCAGAGGATGAAAGGGAAGAGGGAGAACCAATGAGAGAGTAGCTGTTAGGCATTTGGACGGGCACATATCACTCTAACCTCCCGGCAGGAAGAAGAATTAACCAAAGTCTCAGCCACCCACCGGGAACCAGCATAGGTCCTGAACCAAAATTTTGGACTTGCGGTCAGCTCACCAAAAACGAGTTGAAAAATGGAGCTCAGGGGACAGCAATTCACAAACTGGCCTAGTAATAAAGGACAACTATGGTCCAAAAATCTGTTGGGGGAAGACAACGAGGCAGACTTGAAAGCGAGGCAGAATAGAAGGAAACAGATTTCAAGAGGTAAGTTGGAATCGCCTTTAAAGCACAGGAAGAGGGGCACAACTTTGACAATGATGCACTTGGCCAAAAAGGGCGTATGTGTTTTCTCCTGAATATATTCAGGAGAAAACGCATACGCCCTTTTTGGCCAAGCAAGCAAGCAGGCAATGCAAATCTGCACTACAAAGAAGTATCACTTCCCACCGGTCAAAAGGGACATCCACAAAATGTGTAAAAACCAGAAAGGCAAGACAGGCCCTGCAGAACAGGGAGCCTTATTATGTTGATGGGCGGGATGTAAATTGGCAACTGTCTCTCTGGAGGAGTGCATTGTGTTCCCTAAAACAAGTAATCAACAGAGCTACAGAGCCTAGGGCACTTCCAGTCTAGGGAATATACCTTGGGAAAACTGAAAATCAATAAGACAGAGCCACCCCAAAATTTAGGGCTGCACTGCTTACAAGGACCTCAACTTGGGTACACCTTAAATATCCCAGGAAATATAAAAATGGTTCAAAAAATTGTGGTACTTACGTACGATGGAATATCCCTCAGCCATGAAATCAATGTCATAAGACCAGTAGCAGCAAAATGGGTGGATTCAGGTACGATGATTCTAAGTGAAATAAGTCACACAGAAAAAGAAACTTATCATAAGATATCACTTATGAAGATCCTGTAAACATGGCTACAATTGAACTGAGTTAGGAAAGAGAACAGTGTCTCACATTTAGAAAACACTCTTATGCCTGCTTAAGGGGGAAGGAGAGGTGGGGTGATGCATAAAACCAGAGTTTGATATAAGCACAGGTACCGTTCCAAAAACGAACTATGGAATAGACAAGACCTATACCTTCCTCAGTGAAAGGGACTCAAAACCCCATATTTCCCGCAGAGGAATATATCTGAGTAGTAAGAATCTTAAAACCTATGTGTTGATATGTCTCCGTAAGGGAATCAAGTGTGTCTAGACTGGCAAAAACATGGCAGCGAGAATCAGCTCAAACCCACTAAAAAAAGGAATTTCAATAACAAAACACAAAAACTGGGAAATTCTTTACATTTCCTTCACGGACTCTGATGAAACGTGGAATGACCCTATCTACAACGACAGCTGGATATGGCATAAGGCTGGACACTTGGGACTGAGAGGATTGGTGAGATTGGGTGAGCAAATGCAGACCCTTTAAAGCAATAATGCATGGCACCCATTCCATGGGTCCCAACACTCCACGTTGAAGGGAATATTAGTACAGCTATAACATGTACGGGAAACCTAGAGAACGGACACACTGTGAATACGAAAGGTTTCTAAAACTCAACGAATAGTCCCTCTCCTGGTACTCCGGTTTGACTTTCCATCTGCTTTACTATCAACCTCCCAACTTGGAGAGACAGCCCCTTTAACCTCCTGGATCGCACAGGTTGCCAATTTGGGAAAGGATGAAAGGGAAGAGGGAGAACCAATGAGAGAGTAGCTGTTAGGCATTTGGACGGGCACATATGACTGTAATTTCCCGGCAGGAAGAAGAATTAACCAAAGTCTCAGCCACCCACCGGGAACCAGTATAGGTCCTGAACCAAAATTTTGGACTTGCGGTCAGCTCACCAAAAACGAGTTGAAAAATGGAGCTCAGGGGCACAGCAATTCACAAACTGGCCGAGTAATAAAGGACAACTATCGTCCAAAAATCTGTTGAGGGAAGGCAACGAGGCGGACTTGAAAGCGAGGCAGAATAGCAGGAAACAGATTTCAAGAGGTACGTTGGAATCGCCTTTAAAGCACAGGAAAAGGGGCACAACTTCGAAAATGATGCACTTGGCCCAAAAGGGCGTATGCGTTTTCTCCTGAATATATTCAGGAGAAAACGCATACGCCCTTTTTGGCCAAGCAAGCAAGCGGGCAATGCAAATCTGCACTACAATGAAGTATCATATCCCACCGGTCAAAAGGGACATCCACAAAATGTGAAAAAACCAGAAAGGCAAGACAGGCCCTGGAGAACAGGGAGCCTTGTTATGCTGATGGGCGGTATGTAAATTGCCAACTGCCTCTCTGGAGGAGTGCATTGTGTTCCCTAAAACAAGTAAAGAACAGAGCTACAGAGCCAAGGGCACTTCCAGTCTCGGGAATATACCTTGGGAAAACTGAAAATCAATAAGACAGAGGCACCCCAAAATTTAGGGCTGCACTGCTTACAAGGACCTCAACTTGGGTACACCTTAAATATCCCAGGAAATATAAAAATGGTTCAAAAAATTGTGGTACTTACATACGATGGAATATCCCTCAGCCATGAAATCAATGTCATAAGACCAGAAGCAGCAAAATGGGTGGATTCATGTACGATGATTCTAAGTGAAATAAGTCACAAAAAAAAAGAATCTTATCATAAGATATCACTTATGAAGATCCTGTAAACATGGCTACACTTGAACTGAGTTAGGAAAGAGAACAGTGTCTCACATTTAGAAAACACTCTTATGCCTGCTTAAGGGGGAAGGAGAGGTGGGGTGATGCATAAAACCAGAGTTTGATATAAGCACAGGTACCTTTCCAAAAACAAACTATGGAATAGACAAGGCCTACACCTTCCTCAGTGAAAGGGACTCAAAACCCCATATTTCCCACAGAGGAATATATCTGACTAGTAAGAATCATAAAACCTATGTATTGATATGTCTCCGTAAGGGAATCAAGTGTGTCTAGACTGGCATAAACATGGCAGCGAGAATCAGCTCAAACCCACTATAAAAAGGAATTTCAAAAACAAAACAAAAAAACTGGGAAATTCTTTACAATTCCTTCAGGGTCTCTGATGAAACCTGGAATGACCCTATCTACAAGGACAGCTGGATGTGGCATAAGGCTGGACACTTGGGACTGAGAGGATTGGTGAGATTGGGTGAGCAAATGCAGACCCTTTAAAGCAATAATGCATGGCACCCATTCCATGGGTCCCAACTCTCCAGGTTGAAGGGAATATTACTACAGTTATAACATGTACGGGAAACCTAGAGAACGGACACACTGTGAATACGAAAGGTTTCTAAAACTCAACAAATAGTCCCTCTCCTGGTGCTCTGGTTTGACTTTCCATCTGCTTTACTATCAACCTCCCAACTTGGAGAGACAGCCCCTTTAACCTCCTGGTTCGCACAGGTTGCCAATTTGGCAGAGGATGAAAGGGAAGAGGGAGAACCAATGAGAGAGTAGCTGTTAGGCATTTGGAAGGGCACACATCACTGTAATTTCCCGGCCGGAAGAAGAATTAACCAAAGTCTCAGCCACCCACCAGGAACCAGTATAGGTCCTGAACCAAAATTTTGGACTTGCGGTCAGCTCACCAAAAACGAGTTGAAAAATGGAGCTCAGGGGCACAGCAATTCACAAACTGGCCGAGTAATAAAGGACAACTATCGTCCAAAAATCTGTTGAGGGAAGGCAATGAGGCGGACTTGAAAGCAAGGCAGGATAGCAGGAAACAGATTTCAAGAGGTACGTTGGAATCGCCTTTAAAGCACAGGAAGAGGGGCACAACTTCGACAGTGATGCACTTGGCCCAAAAGGGCGTATGCGTTTTCTCCTGAATATATTCAGGAGAAAACGCATACGCACTTTTTGGCCAAGCAAGCAAGCGGGCAATGCAAATCTGCACTACAAAGAAGTATCACTTCCCACCGGTCAAAAGGGACATCCACAAAATGTGTAAAAACCAGAAAGGCAAGACAGGCCCTGGAGAACAGGGAGCCTTGTTATGCTGATGGGCGGGATGTAAATTGCCAACTGCCTCTCTGGAGGAGTGCATTGTGTTCCCTAAAACAAGTAAAGAACAGAGCTACAGAGCCAAGGGCACTTCCAGTCTAGGGAATATACCTTGGGAAAACTGAAAATCAATAAGACAGAGGCACCCCAAAATTTGGGCTGCACTGCTTACAAGGACCTCAACTTGGGTACACCTTAAATATCCCAGGAAATATAAAAATGGTTCAAAAAATTGTGGTACTTACGTACGATGGAATATCCCTCAGCCTTGAAATCAATGTCATAAGACCAGAAGCAGCAAAATGGGTGGATTCATGTACGATGATTCTAAGTGAAATAAGTCACACAAAAAAGGAAACTTATCATAAGATATCACTTATGAAGATCCTGTAAACATGGCTACACTTGAACTGAGTTAGGAAAGAGAACAGTGTCTCACATTTAGAAAACACTCTTATGCCTGCTTAAGGGGGAAGGAGAGGTGGGGTGATGCACAAAACCAGAGTTTGATATAAGCACAGGTACCGTTCCGAAAACCAACTATGGAATTGACAAGACCTACACCTTCCTCAGTGAAAGGGACTCAAAACCCCATATTTCCCACAGAGGAATATATCTGACTAGTAAGAATCTTAAAACCTATGTATTGATATGTCTCCGTAAGGGAATCATGTGTGTCTAGACTGGCATAAACATGGCAGCGAGAATCAGCTCAAATCCACTATAAAAAGGAAATTCAAAAACAAAACAAAAAAACTGGGAAAATCTTTACAATTCCTTCAGGGTCTCTGATGAAACCTGGAATGACCCTATCTACAATGACAGCTGTATGTGGCATAAGTTTGGACACTTGGGACTGAGAGGATTGGTGAGATTGGGTGAGCAAATGGAGACCCTTTAAAGCAATAATGCATGGCACCCATTCCATGGGTCCCAACTCTCCAGGTTGAAGGGAATATTACTACAGTTATAACATGTACGGGAAACCTAGAGAACGGACACACTGTGAATACGAAAGGTTTCTAAAACTCAACGAATAGTCCCTTTCCTGGTGCTCTGGTTTGACTTTCCATCTGCTTTACTATCAACCGCCCAACTTGGAGAGACAGCCCCTTTAACCTCCTGGTTCGCACAGGTTGCCAATTTGGCAGAGGATGAAAGGGAAGAGGGAGAACCAATGAGAGAGTAGCTGTTAGGCATTTGGAAGGGCACACATCACTGTAATTTCCCGGCCGGAAGAAGAATTAACCAAAGTCTCAGCCACCCACCGGGAACCAGTATAGGTCCTGAACCAAAATTTTGGACTTGCGGTCAGCTCACCAAAAACGAGTTGAAAAATGGAGCTCAGGGGCACAGCAATTCACAAACTGGCCGAGTAATAAAGGACAACTATCGTCCAAAAATCTGTTGAGGGAAGGCAACGAGGCGGACTTGAAAGCGAGGCAGAATAGCAGGAAACAGATTTCAAGAGGTACGTTGGAATCACCTTTAAAGCACAGGAAGAGGGGCACAACGTCAACAATGATGCACTTGGCCAAAAAGGGCGTATGCGTTTTCTCCTGAATATATTCAGGAGAAAACGCATACGCCCTTTTTGGCCAAGCAAGCAAGCGGGCAATGTAAATCTGCACTACAAAGAAGTATCACTTCCCACCGGTCAAAAGGGACATCCACAAAACGTGTAAAAACCAGAAAGGCAAGACAGGCCCTGGAGAACAGGGAGCATTGTTATGCTGATGGGCGGGATGTAAATTGCCAACTGCCTCTCTGGAGGAGTGCATTGTGTTCCCTAAAACAAGTAAACAACAGAGCTACAGAGCCAAGGGCACTTCCAGTCTAGGGAATATACCTTGGGAAAACTGAAAATCAATAAGACAGAGCCACCCCAAAATTTAGGGCTGCACTGCTTACAAGGACCTCAACTTGTGAACACCTTAAATACCCCAGGAAATATAAAAATTGTTCAAAAAATTGTGGTAATTACCTACGATGGAATATCCCTCAGCCATGAAATCAATGTCATAAGACCAGTAGCAGCAAAATGTGTGGATTCAGGTACGATGATTCTAAGTGAAATAAGTCACACAGAAAAAGAAACTTATCATAAGATATCACTTATGAAGATCCTGTAAACATGGCTACACTTGAACTGAGTTAGGAAAGAGAACAGTGTCTCACATTTAGAAAACACTCTTATGCCTGCTTAAGGGGGAAGGAGAGGTGGGGTGATGCATAAAACCAGAGTTTGATATAAGCACACGTACCGTTCCAAAAACCAACTATGGAATAGACAAGACCTACACCTTCCTTAGTGAAAGGGACTCAAAACCCCATATTTCCCGCAGAGGAATATATCTGAGTAGTAAGAATCTTAAAACCTATGTATTGATATGTCTCCGTAAGGGAATCAAGTGTGTCTAGACTGGCATAAACATGGCAGCGAGAATCAGCTCAAACCCACTATAAAAAGGAATTTCAAAAACAAAACAAAAAAACTGGGAAATTCTTTACAATTCCTTCAGGGTCTCTGATGAAACCTGGAATGACACTATCTACAATGACAGCTGTATGTGGCATAAGGCTGGACACTTGGGAATGAGAGGATTGGTGAGATTGGGTGATCAAATGCAGACCCTTTAAAGCAATAATGCATGGCACCCATTCCATGGGTCCCAACTCTCCAGGTTGAAGGGAATATTACTACAGCTATAACATGTACGGGAAACCTAGAGAACGGACACACTGTGAATATGAAAAGTTTCTAAAACTCAACGAATAGTCCCTCTCCTGGTGATCCGGTTTGACTTTCCATCTGCTTTACTGTCAACCTCCCAACTTGGAGAGACAGCCCCTTTAACCTCCTGGTTCGCACAGGTTTCCAATTTGGCCGAGTGATGAAAGGGAAGAGGGAGAACCAATGAGAGAGTAGCTGTTAGGCATTTGGACGGGCACATATCACTGTAATTTCCCGGCAGGAAGAAGAATTAACCAAAGACTTAGCCCCCCACCGGGAACCAGTATAGGTCCTGAACCAAAATTTTGGACTTGCGGTCAGCTCACCAAAAACGAGTTGAAAAATGGAGCTCAGGGGCACAGCAATTCACAAACTGGCCGAGTAATAAAGGACAACTATCGTCCAAAAATCTGTTGAGGGAAGGCAACGAGGCGGACTTGAAAGCGAGGCAGAATAGCAGGAAACAGATTTCAAGAGGTACGTTGGAATCACCTTTAAAGCACAGGAAGAGGGGCACAACTTCGACAATGATGCATTTGGCCCAAAATGGCGTATGCGTTTTCCCTGAATATATTCAGGAGAAAACGCATACGCCCTTTTTGGCCAAGCAAGCAAGCGGGCAATGCAAATCTGCACTACAAAGAAGTATCACTTCCCACCGGTCAAAAGGGACATCCACAAAATGTGTAAAATCCAGAAAGGCAAGACAGGCCCTGGAGAACAGGGAGCCTTGTTATGCTGATGGGCGGGATGTAAATTGCCAACTGCCTCTCTGGAGGAGTGCATTGTGTTCCCTAAAACAAGTAAAGAATAGAGCTACAGAGCCAAGGGCACTTCCAGTCTAGGGAATATAACTTGGGAAAACTTAAATTCAATAAGACAGAGCCACCCCAAGATTTAGGGCTGCACTGCTTACAAGGACCTCAACTTGGGTACACATTAAATATCCCAGGAAATATAAATATGGTTCAAAAAATTGTGGTACTTACGTACGAGGGAAAATCCCTCAGCCATGAAATCAATGTCATAAGACCAAAAGCAGCAAAATGTGTGGATTCAGGTACTATGATTCTAAGTGAAATAAGTCACACAGAAAAAGAAACTTATCATAAGATATCACTTATGAAGATCCTGTAAACATGGCTACACTTGAACTGAGTTAGGAAAGAGAACAGTGTCTCACATTTAGCAAACACTCTTATGCCTGCTTAAGGGGGAAGGAGAGGTGGGGTGATGCATAAAACCAGAGTTTGATATAAGCACAGGTACCGTTCCAAAAACCAACTATGGAATAGACAAGACCTACACGTTCCTCAGTGAAAGGGACTCAAAACGCCATATTTCCCGCAGAGGAATATATCTGACTAGTAAGAATCTTAAAACCTATGTATTGATATGTCTCCGTAAGGGAAACAAGTGTGTCTAGACTGGCATAAACATGGCAGCGAGAATCAGCTCAAACCCACTATAAAAAGGAATTTCAAAAACAAAACAAAACAACTGGGAAATTCTTTACAATTCCTTCAGGGTCTCTGATGAAACCTGGAATGACACTATCTACAACGACACCTGGGTGTGGCATAAGGCTGGACACTTGGGACTGAGAGGATTGTTGAGATTGGGTGAGCAAATGCAGACCCTTTAAAGCAATAATGCATGGCACCCATTCCATGGGTCCCAACTCTCCAGGTTGAAGGGAATATTACTACAGTTATAACATGTAAGGGAAACCTAGAGAACGGACACACTGTGAATACGAAAGGTTTCTAAAACTCAACGAATAGTCCCTCGACTGGTGCTCCGGTTTGACTTTCCATCTGCTTTACTATCAATCTCCCAACTTGGAGAGACAGCCACTTTAACCTCCTGGTTCGCACAGGTTGCCAATTTGGCAGAGGATGAAAGGGAAGAGGGAGAACCAATGAGAGAGTAGCTGTTAGGCATTTGGACGGGCACATAACACTCTAACTTCCCGGCAGGAAGAAGAATTAACCAAAGACTCAGCCCCCCACCGGGAACCAGCATAGGTCCTGAACCAAAATTTTGGACTTGCGGTCAGCTCACAAGAAACGAGTTGAAAAATGGAGCTCAGGGGCACAGCAATTCACAAACTGGCCGAGTAATAAAGGACAACTATCGTCCAAAAAGCTGTTGAGGGAAGGCAACGAGGCAGACTTGAAAACGAGGCAGAATAGCAGGAAACAGATTTCAAGAGGTACGTTGGAATCACCTTTAAAGCACAGGAAGAGGGGCACAACTTCGACAATGATGCACTTGGCCAAAAAGGGCGTATGGCTTTTCTCCTGAATATATTCAGGAGAAAACGCATACGCGCTTTTTGGCCAAGCAAGCAAGTGGGCAATGCAAATCTTCACTACAAAGAAGTATCACTTACCCCTGTTCAAAAGGGACATCCACAAAATGTGTAAAAACCAGAAAGGCAAGACAGGCCCTGGAGAACAGGGAGCCTTGTTATGCTGATGGGCGGGATGTAAATTGCCAACTGCCTCTCTGTAGGAGTGCATTGTGTGCCATAAAACAAGTAAACAACAGAGCTACAGAGCCAAGGGCACTTCCAGTCTAGGGAATATACCTTGGGAAAACTGAAAATCAATAAGACACAGCCACCCCAAATTTTAGGGCTGCACTGCTTACAAGGACCTCAACTTGGGTACACCTTAAATATCCCAGGAAATATAAAAATGGTTCAAAAAATTGTGGTTCTTACGTACGATGACATATCCGTCAGCCATGAAATCAATGTGATAAGACCAGTAGCAGCAAAATGGGTGGATTCAGGTACGATGATAATAAGTGAAATACGTCACACAGAAAAAGAAACTTATCATAAGATATCACTTATGAAGATCCTGTAAACATGGCTACACTTGAACTGAGTTAGGAAAGAGAACAGTGTCTCACATTTAGAAAACACTCTTATGCCTGCTTAAGGGGGAAGGAGAGGTGGGGTGATGCATAAAACCAGCGTTTGATATAAGCACATGTACCGTTCCAAAAACCAACTATGGAATAGACAAGACCTACACCTTCCTCAGTGAAAGGGACTCAAAATCCCATATTTCCCACAGAGGAATATATCTGACTAGTAAGAATCTTAAAACCTATGTATTGATATGTATCCGTAAGGGAATCAAGTGTGTCTAGACTGGCATAAACATGGCAGCGAGGATCAGCTCAAACCCACTATAAAAAGGAATTTCAAATACAAAACAAAAAAAACTGGGTAATTCTTTACAATTCCTTCAGGGTCTCTGATGAAACCTGGAATGACCCTATCTACAACGACAGCTGGATGTGGCATAATGCTGGACACTTGGGACTGAGAGGATTGGTGAGATTGGGTGAGCAAATGCAGACCCTTTAAAGCAATAATTCATGGCACCCATTCCATGGGACACAACTCTCCAGGTTGAAGGGAATATTACTACAGTTATAACATGTACGGGAAACCTAGAGAACGGACACACTGTGAATACGAAAGGTTTCTAAAACTCAACGAATAGTCCCTCTCCTGGTGCTCCGGTTTGACTTTCCATCTGCTTTACTATCAACCTCCCAACTTGGAGAGACAGCCCCTTTAACCTCCTCGTTCGCACAGGTTGCCAATTTGGCAGAGGATGAAAGGGAAGAGGGAGAATCAATGAGAGAGTAGCTGTTAGGCATTTGGACGGGCACATATCACTCTAACTTCCCGGCAGGAAGAAGAATTAACCAAAGTCTCAGCCCCCCACCGGGAACCAGCATAGGTCCTGAACCAAAATTTTGGACTTGCGGTCAGCTCACAAAAAACGAGTTGAAAAATGGAGCTCAGGGGCACAGCAATTCACAAACTGGCCGAGTAATAAAGGACAACTATCGTCCAAAAATCTGTTGAGGGAAGGCAACGAGGCTGACTTGAAAGCAAGGCAGAATAGCAGGAAACAGATTTCAAGAGGTACGTTGGAATCGCCTTTAAAGCACAGGAAGAGGGGCACAACTTCGACAATGATGCACTTGGCCAAAAAGTGCGTATGGCTTTTCTCCTGAATATATTCAGGATAAAACACATACCCCCTTTTTGGCCAAGCAAGCAAGCGGGCAATGCAAATCTTCACTACAAAGAAGTGTCACTTCCCCCCGGTCAAAAGGGACATCCACAAAATGTGTAAAAGCCAGAAAGGCAAGACAGGCCCTGGAGAACAGGGATCCTTGTTATGCTGACGGGCGGGATGTAAATTGCCAACTGCCTCTCTGTAGGAGTGCATTGTGTTCCCTAAAACAAGTAAACAACAGAGCTACAGAGCCAAGGGAACTTCCAGTCTAGGGAATATACCTTGGGATAACTGAAAATCAATAAGACAGAGCCACCCCAAATTTTAGGGCTGCACTGCTTACAAGGACCTCAACTTGGGTACACCTTAAATATCCCAGGAAATATAAAAATGGTTCAAAAAATTGTGGTACTTACGTACGATGGAATATCCGTCAGCCATGAAATCAATGTGATAAGACAAGTAGCAGCAAAATAGGTGGATTCAGGTACGATGATAATAAGTGAAATACGTCACACAGAAAAAGAAACTTCTCATAAGATATCACTTATGAAGATCCTGTAAACATGGCTACACTTGAACTGAGTTAGGAAAGAGAACAGTGTCTCACATTTAGAAAACACTCTTATGCCTGCTTAAGGGGGAAGGAGAGGTGGGGTGATGCATAAAACCAGAGTTTGATATAAGCACAGGTACCGTTCCAAAAACCAACTATGGAATAGACAAGACCTACACGTTCCTCAGTGAAAGGGACTCAAAACCCCATATTTCCCGCAGAGGAATATATCTGACTAGTAAGAATCTTAAATCCTATGTATTGATATGTCTCCGTAAGGGAAACAAGTGTGTCTAGACTGGCATAAACATGGCAGCGAGAATCAGCTCAAACCCACTATAAAAAGGAATTTCAAAAACAAAACAAAACAACTGGGAAATTCTTTACAATTCCTTCAGGGTCTCTGATGAAACCTGGAATGACACTATCTACAATGACACCTGGGTGTGGCATAAGGCTGGACACTTGGGACTGAGAGGATTGGTGAGATTGGGTGAGCAAATGCAGACCCTTTAAAGCAATAATGCATGGCACCCATTCCATGGGTCCCAACTCTCCAGGTTGAAGGGAATATTACTACAGTTATAACATGTAAGGGAAACCTAGAGAACGGACACACTGTGAATACGAAAGGTTTCTAAAACTCAACGAATAGTCCCTCGACTGGTGCTCCGGTTTGACTTTCCATCTGCTTTACTATCAATCTCCCAACTTGGAGAGACAGCCACTTTAACCTCCTGGTTCGCACAGGTTTCCAATTTGGCAGAGGATGAAAGGGAAGAGGGAGAACCAATGAGAGAGTAGCTGTTAGGCATTTGGACGGGCACATAACACTCTAACTTCCCGGCAGGAAGAAGAATTAACCAAAGACTCAGCCCCCCACCGGGAACCAGCATAGGTCCTGAACCAAAATTTTGGACTTGCGGTCAGCTCACAAAAAACGAGTTGAAAAATGGAGCTCAGGGGCACAGCATTTCACAAACTGGCCGAGTAATAAAGGACAACTATCGTCCAAAAAGCTGTTGAGGGAAGGCAACGAGGCAGACTTGAAAACGAGGCAGAATAGCAGGAAACAGATTTCAAGAGGTACGTTGGAATCACCTTTAAAGCACAGGAAGAGGGGCACAACTTCGACAATGATGCACTTGGCCAAAAAGGGCGTATGGCTTTTCTCCTGAATATATTCAGGAGAAAACGCATACGCGCTTTTTGGCCAAGCAAGCAAGCGGGCAATGCAAATCTTCACTACAAAGAAGTATCACTTACCCCTGTTCAAAAGGGACATCCACAAAATGTGTAAAAACCAGAAAGGCAAGACAGGCCCTGGAGAACAGGGAGCCTTGTTTTGCTGATGGGCGGGATGTAAATTGCCAACTGCCTCTCTGTAGGAGTGCATTGTGTTCCATAAAACAATTAAATAACAGAGCAACAGAGCCAAGGGCACTTCCAGTCTAGGGAATATACCTTGGGAAAACTGAAAATCAATAAGACAGTGCCACCCCAAAATTTAGGGCTGCACTTCTTACAAGGACCTCAACTTGGATACACCTTAAGTATCCCAGGAAATATAAAAATTGTTCAAAAAATTGTGGTATTTACGTACGATGGAATATCCCTCAGCCATGAAATCAATGTCATAAGACCAGTAGCAGCAAAATGGGTGGATTCAGGTACGATGATTCTAAGTGAAATAAGTCACACAGAAAAAGAAACTTATCATAAGATATCACTTATGAAGATCCTGTAAACATGGCTACACTTGAACTGAGTTAGTAAAGAGAACAGTGTCTCACATTTAGAAAACACTCTTATGCCTGCTTAAGGGGGAAGGAGAGGTGGGTGATGCATAAAACCAGAGTTTGATATAAGCACAGGTACCGTTCCAAAAACCAACTATGGAATAGACAAGACCTACACCTTCCTCAGTGAAAGGGACTCAAAGCCCCATATTTCCCGCAGAGGAATATATCTGACTAGTAAGAATCTTAAAACCTATGTATTGATATGTCACCGTAAGGCAATCAAGTGTTTCTAGACTGGCATAAACATGGCAGCTAGAATCAGCTCAAACCCACTATATAAAGGAATTTCAAAAACAAACCAAAAAAACTGGGAAATTCTTTACAATTCCTTCAGGGTCTCTGATGAAACCTGGAATGACCCTATCTACAACGACAGGTGGATGTGGCATAAGGCTGGACACTTGGGACTGAGAGGATTGGTGAGATTGGGTGAGCAAATGCAGACCCTTTAAAGCACAAATGCCTGGCACCCATTCCGTGGGTCCCAACTCTCCAGGTTGAAGGGAATATTACTACAGCTATAAAATGTACGGGAATCCTAGAGAACGGACACACTGTGAATACGAAAGGTTTCTAAAACTCAACGAATAGTCCCTCTCCTGGTGCTCCGGTATGACTTTACATCTGCTTTACTATCAACCTCCCAACTTGTAGAGACAGCCCCTTTAACGTCCTGGTTCGCACAGGTTGCCAATTTGGCAGAGGATGAAAGGGAAGAGGGAGAACCAATGAGAGAGTAGCTGTTAGGCATTTGGACGGGACCATATCACTCTAACTTCCCGGCATGAAGAAGAATTAACCAAAGTCTCAGCCCCCCACCGGGAACAAGCATAGTTCCTGAACCAAAATTTTGGACCTGCTGTCAGCTCACCTAAAACGAGTTGAAAAATGGAGCTCAGGGGCACAGCAATTCACAAACTGGCCGAGTAATAAAGGACAACTATCGTCCAAAAATCTGTTGAGGGTAGGCAACGAGGCAGACTTGAAAGCGAGGCAGAATAGCAGGAAACAGATTTCAAGAGGTACGTTGGAATCGCCTTTAAAGCACAGGAAGAGGGGCACAACTTCGACAATGATGCACTTGGCCAAAAAGGGTGTATGCGTTTTCTCCTGAATATATTCAGGAGAAAACGTATACGCCCTTTTTGGCCAAGCAAGCAAGCGGGCAATGCAAATCTGCACTACAAAGAAGAATCAATTCCCACCGGTCAAAAGGGACGTGCACAAAATGTGTAAAAACCAGAAAGGCAAGACAGGCCCTGGAGAACAGGGAGCCTTTTTATGCTGATGGGTGGGATGTAAATTGCGAACTGCCTCTCTGGAGGAGTGCATTGTGTTCCCTAAAACAAGTAAACAACAGGGCTACAGAGCCAAGGGCACTTCCAGTCTAGGGAATATACCTTGGGAAAACTGAAAATCAATAAGACAGAGCCACCCCAAAATTTAGGGCTGCACTGCTTACAAGGACCTCAACTTGGGTACACCTTAAATATCCCAGGAAATGTAAAAATGGTTCAAATATTGTGGTACTTACGTACAATGGAATATCCCTCAGCCATGAAATCAATGTCATAAGACCAGTAGCAGCAAAATGGGTGGATTCAGGTACGATGATTCTAAGTGAAATAAGTCACACAGAAAAAGAAACTTATCATAAGATATCACTTATGAAGATCCTGTAAATATGGCTACACTTGAACTGAGTTAGGAAAGAGAACAGTGTCTCACATTTAGAAAACACACTTATGCCTGCTTAAGGGGGAAGGAGAGGTGGGGTGATGCATAAAACCAGAGTTTGATATAAGCACAGGTACTGTTCCAAAAACCAACTATGGAATAGACAAGACATACACTTTCCTCAGTGAAAGGGACTCAAAACCGCATATTTCGTGCAGAGGAATATATCTGACTAGTAAGAATCTTAAAACCTATCTATTGATATGTCTCCGTAAGGGAATCAAGTGTTTCGAGACTGGCATAAACATGGCAGCGAGAATCAGCTCAAACCCACTATAAAAAGGAATTTCAAAAACAAAACAAAAAAACTGGGAAATTCTTTACAATTCCTTCAGGGTCTCTGATGAAACCTGGAATGACCCAATCTACAATGACAGCTGGATGTGGCATAAGGAGGGACACTTGGGACTGAGAGGATTGGTGAGATTGGGTGAGCAAATGCAGACCCTTTAAAGCAATAATGCATGGCACCAATTCCATGGGTCCCAACTATCCAGGTTGAAGGGAATATTACTACAGCTATAACATGTACGGGAAACCTAGAGAACGGACACACTGTGAATACGAAAGGTTTCTAAAACTCAACGAATAGTCCCTCGACTAGTGCTCCGGTTTGACTTTCCATCTGCTTTACTATCAATCTCCCAACTTGGAGAGACAGCCCCTTTAACCTCCTGGTTCACACAGGTTTCCAATTTGGCAGAGGATGAAAGGGAAGAGGGAGAACCAATGAGAGAGTAGCTGTTAGGCATTTGGACGGGCACATATCACTCTAACTTCCCGGCAGGAAGAAGAATTAACCAAAGTCTCAGCCCCCCACCGGGTACCAGCATATGTCCTGAACTAAAATTTTGGACTTGCGGTCAGCTCACAAAAAACGAGTGGAAAATGGAGCTCAGGGGCACAGCAATTCAGAAACTGGCCGAGTAATAAAGGACAACTATCGTCCAAAAATCTGTTGAGGGAAGGCAACGAGGCGGACTTGAAAGCGAGGCAGAATAGCAGGAAACAGATTTCAAGAGGTACGTTGGAATCGCCTTTAAAGCACAGGAAGAGGGGCACAACTTCGACAATGATGCACTTGGCCAAAAAGGGCATATGCGTTTTCTCCTGAATATATTCAGGAGAAAATGCTTACGCCCTTTTTGGCCAAGCAAGCAAGCGGGCAATGCAAATCTGCACTACAAAGAAGTATCATTTCCCACCGGTCAAAAGGGACATCCACAAAATGTGTAAAAAACAGAAAGGCAAGACAGGCCCTGGAGAACAGGGAGCCTTGTTATGCTGATGGGCGGGATGTAAATTGCCAACTACCCCTCTGGAGGAGTGCATTGTGTTCCCTAAAACAATAAAGAACAGAGCTACAGAGCCAAGGGCACTTCCAGTCTAGGGAATATTCCTTGGGAAAACTGAAAATCAATAAGACAGAGCCACCCCAAAATTTAGGGCTGCACTGCTTACAAGGACCTCAACTTGGGTACACCTTAAATATCCCAGGAAATATAAAACTGGTTCAAAAAATTGTGGTACTTACGTACGATGGAATATCCCTCAGGCATGAAATCAGTGTCATAAGACCAGTAGCAGCAAAATGGGTGGATTCAGGTATGATGATTCTAAGTGAAATAAGTCACACAGAAAAAGAAACTTATCATAAGATATCACTTATGAAGATCCTATAAACATGGCTACACTTAAACTGAGTTAGGAAAGAGAACAGTGTCTCACATTTAGAAAACACTCTTATGCCTGCTTAAGGGGGAAGGAGAGGTGGGGTGATGCATAAAACTAGAGTTTGATATAAGCACAGGTACCGTTCCAAAAACCAACTATGGAATAGAAAAGACCTACACCTTCCTCAGTGAAAGGGACTCAAAACCCCATATTTCCCACAGAGGAATATATCTGACTAGTAAGAATCTTAAAACCTATGTATTGATATGTCTCCATAAGGGAATCAAGTGTGTCTAGACTGGCATAAACATGGCAGCGAGAATCAGCTCAAACCCACTATAAAAAGGAATTTCAAAAACAAAACAAAAACACTGGGAAATTCTTTACAGTTCCTTCAGGGTCTCTGATGAAACCTGGAATGACCCTATCTACAATGACAGCTGGATATGGCATAAGGAGGGACACTTGGGACTGAGACGATTGGTGAGATTGGGTGAGCAAACGCAGACCCTTTAAAGCACAAATGCCTGGCACCCATTCCAAGGGTCCAAACTCTCCAGGTTGAAGGGAATATTACTACAGCTATAACATGTACGGGAAACCTAGAGAACGGACACACTGTGAATACGAAAGGCTTCTAAAACTCAACGAATAGTCCCTCTCCTGGTGCTCCGGTTTGACTTGGCATCTGCTTTACTATCAACCTCCCAACTTTGAGAGACAGCCCCTTTAACCTCCTGGTTCGCACAGGTTTCTAATTTGGCATTGGATGAAAGGGAAGAGGGAGAACCAATGAGAGAGTAGCTGTTAGGCATTTGGACGGGCACATATCACTCTAACTTCCCGGCAGGAAGAAAAATTAACCAAAGTCTCAGCCACCCACTGGGAACCTGTATAGTTCCTGAACCAAAATTTTGGACTTGCGCTCAGCTCACAAAAAAACGAGTTTAAAAATGGAGATCAGGTGCACAGCAATTCACAAACTGGCAGGGTGATAGAGGACAACTATCGTCCAAAAATCTGTTAAGGGAAGGAAACGAGGCGGACTTGAAAGCGAGGCACAATAGCAGGAAAGAGATTTCAAGAGGTACGTTGGAATCGCCTTTAAAGCACAGGAAGAGGGGAACAACTTCGACAGTGACGCACTTGGCCAAAAAGGGCGTATGCGTTTTTTCCTGAGTATATTCAGGAGAAAATGCATACGTCCTTTTTAGCCAAGCAAGCAAGTGGGCAATGAAAATCTGCACTACAAAGAAGTATCACTTCCCACCAGTCAAAAGGGACATCGAGAAAATGTGTAAAAACCAGAAAGGCAAGAGAGGACCTGGAGAACAAGGAGCCTACATATGCTGAAGGGCGGGATGTAAATTGCCATGTACCTCTCTGGAGGAGTGCATTGTGTTCCCTAAAACAAGTAAACAACAGAGCTACAGAGCCAAGGGCACTTCCCGTCTAGGGAATATACCTTGGGAAAACTGAAAATCAATTAGACAGATCCACCCTAAAATTTAGGGCTGCACTGCTTACAAGGACCTCAACTTGGGTACACCTTAAATATCCTAGGAAATATAAAAATGGTTCAAAAAATTGTGGTACTTACGTACGATGGAATATCCCTCAGCCATAAAGTCAATGTCATAAGACCAGTAGCAGCAAAATGAGTGGATCCAGGTACGTTGATTCTAAGTGAAATAAGTCACACAGAAAAAGAAACTTATCATAAGATATGACTTATGAAGATCCTATAAACTTGCCTACACTTGAACTGAGTTAGGAAAGAGAATAGAGTCTCACATTTATAAAGCACTCTTATGCCTGCTTAAGGGGGAAGGAGAGGTTCGGTGATGCATAAAACCGGATTTTGATATAAGCACAGGTACCGTTCCAAAAACCAGCTAAAGAATAGACAAGACCTACACCTTCCTCACTGAAAGGGACTCAAAACCCCATATTTCCCGCAGAGGAATATATCTGACTAGTAAGAATATTAAAACCTATGTATTGATATGAATCCGTAAGGGAATCAAGTGTGTCTAGACTGGCATAAACATGGCAGAGAGAATCAGGTCAAACCCACCATAAAAAGAATTAAAAAAACAAAACAAAAAAAAAAGGGAAATTCTTTACAATTCCTTCAGGGTCTCTGATGAAACCTGAATGACCCTATCTACAACGACAGCTGAATGTGGCATAAGGCTGGACACTTGGGACTGAGAGGATTGGTGAGATTGGGTGAGCAAATGCAGACACTTAAAGCAAAAATGCACGGCATCCATGCCATAGGTCCCAACTCTCCAGGTTGAAGGGAATATTACTACAGCTATAACATGTACAGGATATCTAGAGAATGTACATACTGTGAATGTGAAAGGTTTCTAAAACTCAACGAATAGTCCTTCTCCTGGTGCTCCGGTTTGACTTTCCAACTGCTTTACTATCAATCTCCCAACTTGGAGAGAAAGCCCCTTTAACCTCCAGGTTCGCACAGGTTGCCAATTTGGCCGAGGATGAAAGGGAAGAAGGAGAACCAATGAGAGAGTAGCTGTTAGGCATTTGGACGGGCACATATCACTCTAACTTCCCGGCAGGAAGAAAAATTAAGCAAAGACTCAGCCTCCCACCGGGAACCAGTATAGTTCCTGAACCAAAATTTTGGACTTGCGGTCAGCTCACAAAAAAACGAGTTGAAAAATGGAGCTCAGGGGCACAGCAATTCACAAAGTGGCAGAGTAAAAAAGGATAACTATCGTCCAAAAATCTGTTGAGGGAAGGCAACGAGGCGAACTTGAAAGCGAGGCAGAATAGCAGGAAACAGATTTCAAGAGGTACGTTGGAATTGACATTAAAGCACAGGATGAGGGGCACAACTTCAACAATGATGCACTTGAGCAAAAAGGGCATATCCGTTTTCTCTTAAATATATTCAGGAGAAAACGCATACGCCCTTTTTGGCCAAGCAAGCAAGCCGGCAATGCAAATCTGCACTACAAAGAAGTATCCCTTCCCACTGTTCAAAGGGACATCCACAAAATGTGTAAAATCCAGAAACGCAAGACCGGCCCCGGAGAACAGTGAGGCTTGTTTTGCTGATGGGCGGGATGTAAACTGCCAACTGCATCTCTGGAGGAGTGCATTGTGTTCCCTAAAACAAGTAAACAACAGAGCTACAGAGCCAAGGGCACTTCCAGTCTAGGGAATATACTTTGGGAAACCTGAAAATCAATAAGACAGAGCCACCCCAAAATTTAGGGCTGCACTGCTTACAAGAACCTCAACTTGGGTACACCTTAAATATCCCAGGAAATATAAAAATGGTTCAAAAAATTGTGGTACTTCCGTACGATGGAATATCCCTCAGCCATGCAATCAATGGCATAAGACGAGTAGCAGCAAAATGATTGGATAGAGGTATGATGCTTCTAAGTGAAATAAGTCACACAGAAAAAGAAACTTAGATTAAGATATCACTTATGAAGATCCTGTAAACATGGCTACACTTGAACTCAGTTAAGAAAGAGAACAGAGTCCCACGTTTGGAAAACACTCTGATGCCTGCTTAAGGGGGAATGAGAGGTGGGGTGATGCATAAAACCAGAGTTTGATATAAGCACAGGTACCGTTCCAAACACAAACTATGGAATAGACAAGACCTACACCTTCGTCAGTGAAAGGGACCCGAGGCATCTGTGAGTAACCGTGAGCTGAGCCCCTGGCCAGCTGCTGTTGAACTTTTCCCACCCTTTCCAGGTAAAACACCTGAATATGTACAAGGGCTTGAAAGCCTAGAGGAAGGGCCGTGGAGCCACACCAGCGACAACACACAGGCCAACTTGGTGCCTGCAGGCCAGCCAGGATGGTCATGGCCCTGGGAGCTCTTCTGGAAGCTTTCCATTGCCCTGCCTGAGATACCCCTCCTGTCCCGGCACCCACTGCTTTTTTCCTTCCTCACCTCTGTCCAGAGAGAAATTCCAGCGGAAGGTATGGGTGACACATCCTCTTCTTTACAGGTGGCAGCCTGGCAACTCCTGCAGAAAGTCCAGCAGAGACCCACTCACACCGGGCCACCCACAAAGCCGTGGCCCCTCACTCCCTCCCACCAGCACAGCCCCGAGACTGCTGACGGGGCAGAGAATATGGAGTCAGGCACAGCTTCTGGGGCTATTGCTGCCTGCAGCGCTGTTTATATTGACCTCAACACAGGCACACCTGGGGAGGGCCGGCCGGCAGGGTCAGGCTACCCAGGTCAGCTAATCCTCAGCCCTCAGGGAATCACACTGTTGAAAATGGACCTCGCTAAGGCAGAATAGAAGCCAAGGAATAAAAGGACACAATGCCATTTGCAGCACCGTAGGTGTGTCTAGAGGTAATCACGTGACTTGTAGTAAGTCAGAAAGTGAAAGACACATATCATATCATATCTCTTATAGGTGTGACCGAAAAATGGATACCAGGGCAGATATTTCCACGGAGAAGGGCAATCACAGATTCATTCAACAAACTTATGGTTCACCAATGGAAAGTTGTGAGGGTTGGTTTCATTATGATATTGGGGTTAACAGACATATACAAACACAGGTGACATATATAATCACCAAAGACGTACAGAATACCAAGAGAAGACTACTCAACATTCTGTCATAAGGTACATGGGAAAAGGATCCCAGGAAGCATGACATCTGTATATGTGTAAAAGAACCACATCTTCCACACCTACAACAAGCCAAACATTGTAATCAAATTTGCTGTAATAAAAAATTAAACTAAAAACACGAACAAGAAGTAGTGAGACAAACTTGAGGGGCTTTCTCCTGGCACATTCCATTCTAAATTCCAATCTAGAACACGACTTCCATTGAGGCTCTGTTGCCCCAGTAACCAGATTTGGTAAAGGAGAACTGCTGCCACATTGTGGCCGTTTCACAAAACAGCAGCTTTAATCCCAGCGCTAATGGTCAGTGGATATTCAAAATCATTACAGGCCTGTAAATGACACCTGCCCTGAAAACAAATCCTGGGGTCATATATCGACCAAAAAATTCAAAGTACGTCCATATTTCAAAACGACAGCTTCAAAAGGCATATTTTACACACATTAGTGTTCTGCTTCTTTTTCTTTCTTTCTTTTGTTGTTAAAAAAACGGGAATGGCAAAAAGCATCCCTCAGAATGGGCGAAAATATTTGCAAACGAATCAATGGACAAAGGTTTAATCTCCAATATATATAAAGAGCTCATGCAGCTTAATATTAAAAAAACAAACAACCCAATACAAAATAGGGCAGAAGATCTAAAGAGACGTTTCTTCAAAGAAGACACAGAGATGGCCAAGACCAACATGAAAAGGTGCTCAACATCACTAATTATTAGAGAAATGCAAATCAAAACTACAATGAGGTATCACCTCACACCTGATAGAATCGGCATCATCAGAAAATCTACAAACAACGAATTCTGGGGAGGGTGTGGACAAAAGGATCCCTCTTCCACTAGTGGTGGAAATGTAAATTGATACAGTCACGATGGAGAACAGTATGGAGTTTCCTTAAAAAGACTAGAAAGAGAATTATCATATGATCCAGCAATCCCACTTCTGGGCATATACCCAGAGAAAACCATAAATCAAAAAGGCACATTCACCACAATGTTCATTTCAGCACTATTTACGATAGCCAGGTAATGGAAGCAACCTAAATACCCACAGACAGACGAATGGATAAAGATGTGGTACATATATAAAATGGAATATTACTCAGCCATAAAAAGGAATGAAACTGGGTCATTTGTAGAGACGTCGATGGATCTAGAGACTGTCATACAGAATGAAGTAAGTCAGAAAGAGAAAAACAAATATTGTATATTAATGCATATACGTGGAACCTAGAAAAATGGAACAGATGAACTGGTTTGCAGGGAAGAAATAGAGACACAGAGGTAGAGAACACACGTATGGACACCAAGTGTGGGAAGCCATGGGGAGGTGGTGTTGGGATGAGTTGGGAGACTGGGATTGACCTGTATACATGTATATGCATAAAACACATAACTAATAATAACCTGCTGTATAAAAAATAAATAAAATTAAATTTCAAAATTTTTAAAAATAATATTTAAAAATAAAACAGAAAAAAGTTCTTCCCTTCACACAGATGTATTTATATGAATGAATTATTTCCATGCTTATATCTATAAATACATAAAAGAGGAATAAAATCTAACTTGAACCAAAAAAGAAAAAAAAAAAACCTGAACCCACGAGTTACACAGAGGAAAACACAATCAGGGCACTTGCTCCATCGGTAAACAATTCTGAAATTGGTCAGAGGTGGGGAATCATCTCCCATAGAGCCAGCAGCCCACTCCTACGCAAGGAGCGTCCTCAGTGCAAAGTGGGGAGCCATGCCGAGGCATCTGTGAGTAACCGTGAGCTGAGCCCCAGGCCAGCTGCTGTTGAACTTTTCCCACCCTTCCCAGGTAAAACACCTGAATATGTACAAGGGCTTGAAAGCCTAGAGGAAGGGCTGTGGAGCCACACCAGCGACAACACGCAGGCCAACTTGGTGCCTGCAGGCCAGCCAGGATGGTCCTGGCCCTGGGCACTCTTCTGGAAGCTTTCCATTGGCCTGCCTGAGATACCCCTCCTGTCCCGGCACCCACTGCTTTTTTCCTTCCTCACCTCTGTCCGGAGAGAAATTCCAGTGGAAGGTATGGGTGACACATCCTCTTCTTTACAGGTGGAAGCCTGGCAACTCCTGCAGAAAGTCCAGCAGAGACCCACTCACACCGGGCCACCCACAAAGCCGTGGCCCCTCACTCCCTCCCACCAGCACAGCCCCGAGACTGCTGACGGGGCAGAGAATATGGAGTCAGGCACAGCTTCAGGGGCTATTGCTGCCTGCAGCGCTGTTTATATTGACCTCAACCCAGGCACACCTGGGGAGGGCCGGCCGGCAGGGTCAGGCTACCCAGGTCAGCTAATCCTCAGCCCTCAGGAAATCACATTGTTGAAAATGGACCTCGCTAAGGCAGAATAGAAGCCAAGGAATAAAAGGACACAATGCCATTTGTAGCACCGTAGGTGTGTCTAGAGGTAATCACGTGACTTGTAGTAAGACCGAAAGTGAAAGACACATATCATATCATATCTCTTATAGGTGTGACCGAAAAATGGATACCAGGGCAGATATTTCCACGGAGAAGGGCAATCACAGATTCATTCAACAAACTTATGGTTCACCAATGGAAAGGTGTGAGGTTTGGTTTCATTATTATATTGCGGTTAACAGACATATACAAACACAGGTGACATATATAATGACCAAAGACCTACAGAATACCAAGAGAAGACTACTCAACATTCTGTCATAAGGTACATGGGAAAAGGATCCCAGGAAGAACGACATCTGTATATGTGTAAAAGAACCACATCTTCCACACCTACAACAAGCCAAAGATTGTAATCAAATTTTCTGTAATAAAAAATAAAAAAATTAAACTAAAAACACGAACAAGAAGTAGTGAGACAAACTTGAGGTGCTTTCTCCTGGCACATTCCATTCTAAATTCCAATCTAGAACACGACTTCCCTTGAGGCTTTGTTGCCCCAGTAACCAGATTTGGTAAAGGAGAACTGCTGCCACATTGTGGCCGTTTCACAAAACAGCAGCTTTAATCCCAGCGCTAATGGTCAGTTGATATTCAAAATCATTGCAGGCCTGTAAATGACACCTGCCCTGAAAACAAATCCTGGGGTCATATATCGACCAAAAAATTCAAAGGACGACCATATTTCAAAACGACAGTTTCAAAAGGCATATTTTACACACATTAGTGTTCTGCTTCTTTTTCTTTATTTATTTTTCTTAAAAAAACGGGAATGGCAAAAAGCATCCCTCAGAATGGGCGAAAATATTTGCAAACGAATCAATGGAGAAAGGTTTAATCTCCAATATATATAAAGAGCTCATTCAGCTTAATATTAAAAAAACAAACAACCCAATACAAAATTGGGCAGAAGATCTAAAGAGACGTTTCTTCAAAGAAGACACAGAGATGGCCAAGACCAACATGAAAAGCTGCTCAACATCACTAATTATTAGAGAAATGCAAATCAAAACTACAATGAGGTATCACCTCACACCTGTTAGAATCGGCATCATAAGAAAATCTACAAACAACAAATTCTGGGGAGGGTGTGGACAAAAGGATCCCTCTTCCACTAGTGGTGGAAATGTAAATTGATACAGTCACGATGGAGAACAGTATGGAGTTTCCTTAAAAAAACTAGAAAGAGAATTACCATATCATCCAGCTATCCCACTTCTGGGCATATACCCAGAGAAAACCATAAATCAAAACGGCACATTCACCACAATGCTCATTTCAGCACTATTTACAATAGCCAGGTAATGGAAGCAACCTAAATACCCACAGACAGACGAATGGATAAAGATGTGGTACATATATAAAATGGAATATTACTCAGCCATAAGAAGGAATGAAACTGGGTCATTTGTAGAGACGTCGATGGATCTAGAGACTGTCATACAGAATGAAGTAAGTCAGAAAGAGAAAAACAAATATTGTATATTAATGCATATATGTGGAACCTAGAAAAATGGTATAGATGAACTGCTTTGCAGGGAAGAAATAGAGACACAGAGGTAGAGAACACACGTATGGACACCAAGTGTGGGAAGCCATGGGGTGGTGGTGGTGGCATAAGTTGGGAGATTGGGATTGACCTGTATACATGTATATGCATAAAATACATAACTAATAATAACCTGCTCTATAAAAACATAAATAAAATTAAATTTTAAAATTTTAAAAAATAAAATTTAAAAATAAAACAGAAAAAAGTTCTTCCCTTCACACAGATGTATTTATATGAATGTATTATTTCCATGCTTATATCAATAAATACATAAAAGAGGAATAAAATCTAACTTGAACCAAAACAGGAAAAAAAACCTGAACCCACCAGTTATACAGAGGAAAACCCTATCAGGGCACTTGCTCCATCGGTAAACAATTCTGAAATTGTTCAGAGGTGGGGAATCATCTCCCATACAGCCAGCAGCCCACCCCCCAAGCAAGGAGGGTCCTCATTGCAAAGCTGGGGGACCAAGCCAAGGCATCTGTGAGTAAACGTGAGCTGAGCCCCAGTCCTGCTGCAGCTGAACTCTTCCTACCCTTTCCAGGTAAAACACCTGAATATGTACAAGAACTTGCAAGCCTAGAGGAAGGGCTGTGGAGCCACACCAGCGACAGCACACAGGCCGACTTGGTGCCTGCAGGCCAGTCAGGATGGTCCTGTCCCCAGATGCTCTTCTGGAAGGTTTCCATTTCCCTGCCTGAGATACCCCTCCTGCCACGGCCCCCACTGCTTTTTTACTTCCTCACCTCTGCCTGGGGAGAAATTCCAGCAGCAGGTATGGGTGACACATCCTCTTCTTTAGCAGGTGGCAGCCTGGCAACTCCTGCAGAAAGTCCAGCAGAGCCCCACTCACACTGGGCCACCCACAAAGCCACGGCCCCTCACTCCCTCCCACCAGCACAGCCCCGGCACTGCCTACAGGGCAGAGAATATGGCGTCAGTCACAGCTACAAGGGCTGTCGCTCACTGGAGAGCTGTTTATATTGCCCTCAACACAGGCACACCTGTGGAGGACTGGCAGGCAGTTTCAGGCTGCCAAAATCAGCCAATCCTCACCCCTCAGGGGCTCACAGTTGCAGAAAATGAAACTTGCTAAACGGGCCAGGCCCTAGGAACAGGTGTGGGCTCTTGAGAGTCAGGATAGACAAGGGGCTGCAGCTGCGGCTTGTTTTCTTATCATTTTATCTGGTCCATGTGTGGAAAACAACTTCAAGAAGACCCTATCCTAATGAGAGGAACCCAGGAGTCAGGGAGAGGAGTGATGGTGGGTGGAGACAGAGGCCTGGTGCCCTGTCTGCAGTGGAAGTGTCTGGAAGACCAGGCAGAAAGAGCCTGCAGAGAGTGATAGCCATGGTCACAGACCTGTCAGAGCTGCTGTTTGTTAGTTCAAGTCCTGCTCTGAGGTATTCTGTGTCAACTGTGAGCGACAGGTGAGCTGGGGGTTCTCTGCAAGGTGGGCTATGTGCACAGTTCCTGTGTGTCCAGCCCTCCTGGGGTACCTGCCCAGGGGAGCTCCGTATCCTGGGAAGGGCCTGAGTAGGAGAGCCCCATGGGCTGCTGCGTAGCTGCACAGCTGAGCTCCATACCCTGGGAGGGACTTGACCACGAGAGCCCCGTGGGCTGTGGGGTAGGTGTGCCGCCCAGGTGAGCTCCATATCCTGGGATTGGCCTGACCACGAGAGCCCCATGAGCTGCTGGAGACCTGGTAAAGTATATCAGGACAGTCAGTGAAGCCACCGAGGATATACATCCAGTAGCTCCTATTTCCTACTCCCTGCTGGTCATTCTACCTTCCACCAGGCCATGGCATTCTGTATTAGATTTCAATGATGCCTTCTTCTGTATTCCATTCATCTCAGAGTCACAAGAATTTTTGGCTTGTGAGTGGCAGGACACAACATGCAACAAAAGCAATAATGCTGGGCCGTCCTGCCCCAATGGTTCAAAAATCCCCACACCATCATTGGGGAAATGTCCTCTAAAGACCTAAAAGTTCAACCTCTGTAAAAGGGAACCCTCCTTCAATATGCAGATGACATTCTGATCGCCAGGCCTACTAAAGACGCCTCTGAACTACCTAGCCAAGAAAGGATAGAAGGTGTCCAAGAAAAACGCTCAAATATCCCAGGCTAAGGTGACATGCCTGGGCTTCATTCTCACAGATATTCGGAGAAACGCATCCCAGGATAGGGAAGAAGCCATTGGCAGCCTTACCTCTTCTAAAACTAGAAGACAACTTAGGGGTTCCTGGGGAGGCCAAGGTTTTCTGCATCTGGATCCCTAACTACAGTGTAATAGCTGGGCCTCTACATGAAATACTGACATGAAAAGATGATGATCCTTTTGAATAGAATCCAGAAGCAGCCTTTCAAGAATGGAAAGAGCAGTCAATACAGACCCTTGCCCAGGAACTCCCTAATTTAGCTAAACCCTTTGACCTTTACATACCCGGTCAAAGGTTAATCGCCCTTGGAGCCTTAGTGCAAAAACTGGGACCACTTGAAATGGAGCAACACAAGAATGCCCTTCAGGTATGATAAACTATGGTTACCAAGGGCTTTGCCCACCGACTCATCAGCCCAGGATACTGGGGTATCTAAAAAGCTGGAAATCAGCAGCCCGCAAGGCCAGCTCCCTCCTAAGGGAAAAGGACCCCACGTGGTGATCCTAACCACCCATCATGGCCTGAAGTTGCAGGGGTCGCTCTGTGGACACACTGACCTCGAGTGAGGAGGCCCTCCAACTCCAACCTCCAGAGAGATAAAAGGGGGCAACGGGCCCCCAAGATGACTCGTGTGACCATCACTTGACCTGGAGTTTCTCTCAGAAAACGACAAGACTGTGCCCCGAAAGAGCAGACTACTGCTTGCAGGACTTACTGCACCCAGAGGGGAGCTAATAAGCTTGGCGGGGGAAACGTATATCACGCTTTCACCATAGAAAACCCTACAGACACCGCGGTGATGGTGGCCAATATGACCGGCTGGACTGCTGGCTACTTCTAAAGGTCATTGACTCAGTGGACGTCATGGTCCTGGATCACCACTGACCCTGGACTGTCTGGGAGTTGCGCGGGCAGGGCTCTGACACATGGTGCTGTTTGTACATTAATTCAGGGACCTAATTAAAGAAAGCACAGACTACTGGTCAGAGCATCTAGTCTGGCAAAAACTGTCAGCCTAAGGTCGCCGAACATATGTGGGGTGGGGTGAAACCTGCCACCGCAGCATCTCTGCGCCTCTCTTTCCTGGACCCTTAAAGGTCATTAGAATCTGTAACACTTCCAATGCTGGTGCTCAGGCGGACGAGAAGTGAGGCAGGAGGCCTTGGGACAATCAACCTCACCAGGAGGCTGGTGGGGAGACGTTTTGCCCCTCCCCCCATGTATCAGGGCTCCCACCACAGCATGAAGCAGTTACAAAAGAGGGGTCTGCACCCTCAACACCCCAAGAATAAGGAACGGAACAAAAAGCAGAGGAGGTGTTCGTCTCCGGCAACGTTCATTAAAAATTCCTGGGAGATAAAAAGAGAATCTGGGCAATAAAATAAAGTCTAACTTGTTTTTCCTTTGTGCTTTGTCTAATTTCACGTGCTCCTAGGGTTCCGTATGCAGAGGTCCCACACCCGGCACTTCAGACCCGATTTCCTAGTGCAGAATGGCTGGGTCGACACCTCAGCTAGCGGGGTCCCATGCAGACTCCGCGGCATAGAGCCTGAGCTGCAGCCAACGCAGCCCTCGAGAGCTCCATCCCCTCCCTCCCACTGACGCTGCCGGGGACCCTACACAGCAGCCCAGCCGACAGCCCATGGGGGAGTGCACGCTCTCACCTCTCCATTCTGTTTTCAAAATAATGTTTCCTTTGCTTCTGAACCAAACTCAGTCTTGATCTGTTGGCTCCAATGACACTGGGCACGGGGACTCCTGTTGGGGTCCACTCTGGAGGATCAGTAACAGAAATTGAGAACATTGTAACTTCAATGAACAGATGTGTGAGCCAAACTGTAGTTAACATAGAGCAGTGTATAATGCTCGGGTAAAATAAGATGTTTCTAAGACTTACATTTGATATTTCCATCACTTTCCTATAAGCAAGTTCAGTGAAGATGTCTGTCTTATTTGTCAGGTCAACATTAGAGAAATGAAGTGATTTATTTCCATGGATGTACATCGAATACTCTTGGCTGAAGCTTCAATCTTGTTTTGAATGCTTTTCCATTGAAAATGATACCTCTCTTTCAGCTCCCCCATTTCTTAGAAGTATAAAATCTTATAATTTATTATTACCAAAGGGGAAAGGTAGGAGAAAGGATAAATTAACAGTTTGGGATTAACACATACACACTGCTATGTATAAAATTGATCATCAACAAGGAACTACTGTATAGCACAGGGAACTACACTGAATATTTTGCAATAACCTATAAGGGGAAATAATCTGAAAAACAATAGATATTTTTATTGACATCATCTATCATTGACAGATAAAATGTAACCTAAGCAAGGCCGATGGTGAGCGCTTCTGACCCTGAAGATTTCAGTCATCTAAAGTTTGGGCTCTGCCTATTTCCCAAGGCCCTTAAAGGACATACGTGTAACCGTAGCTTAAAAATTCCCCAGTTTGGGGTTCGGGGAGGCACTGATTTGGAAAAATCCCTGGTGTTCTCCTTACATGCACGGGACCCTTCCTAGAGCTATAACATGCCTGTCACACCTAGAGGATGGTACACCGTTTGATCGGAAAGAGTTTGGAAAAGTCACCTCATCTCCTCATCGCCTTGTGCTCGGGTTTAACCCTCCAGCATCTTTCCTAACAATCTCCTCACTTGGGGATATCAGCACCGTCAACATCCTGTTACACACAGTTTGGAATTTGTACAGAGGATGAAGCGGAAGGATGAGAAAAATTTAGAGACAAGTCTTAGGTGTTCGGACAGGCACATGCCACTCTAATTTCCAATCCAGAAGACAAATTCATCAAAGGCTAGAATTGCCCACGGTAACAGAATAGGGCTAGAGGAAATCTCGCTGTTTTGTGTCCAGTTTCCAAAAACACAAGTTGAAAAATGGAACTCAGGGGCACTAAAATTCATGAAACTGCAGAGTTGAAAATATCTATCGTCGAAAAATGTCTTGAGGTAAGTCACAGAAAAGGACTTGTAAGCAAGGGAGAGTGGCAGGAAACAGATTTGAAGAGGTAGAAAGGACTCCCCATTAAAGCACAAGAAAAGGGGCTGAACATCGCCAATGATGCAGTTGGCCAAAAAGGGTGTATGCATTTTTTCTGAATATATTCAAGTAAAGGCCATACACACTTTTTATCCAACCAAACAGGTGGGCACTGGAAATCAATATCACAAAATGTATCACTTCACATCAGTCAGAAGGGCCATCCACATAAAGTATAAACACCAGAAATGCAGGACAGGGCGAGGAGAAAAGGGAGCCCTGTGAGGCTGATAGTGGAAATGTAATTTGCCAACGGCCACTCTGGAGAAGTGTATTGTGTTTGCTAAAACATCTAAAAAATGAGCTACAGAGCATAGGGCACTTGCACTCATGGGCGTGTACCTTGGGAAAAACAAAAATCGACAGAAAACAGGCACCCGAACGTTTACCACCTCTCTGTTAAAAAGGGCCTCAACTTGGATATAACCTAAATGTCCCTGGAGGGATAAAATGGATAAAAGAGATGGGGTACTTATGTAGAGTGGAATATTACTCATCCAGAAATCAATGAAATAAGGCCAGTTGTAACAACTCTAGAGGAGTTACATACGATCATTCTAAGTGACATATGTCAGAAAGAAAAAGACACATATCATAAGATGTCACTTAAAGGTGGAATCAAAAATGGCTACACATGAAATAAATTACAAAACAGAAACATAGTCAAATATGTAGAAAATAGACATAAGGCTGCTAAATGGGAAAGGTGGGGAATGGTGAGGTATTATCCAGGAGGTTGAAATTAGCAAAGATACCATTCCAAGTACCAAATTGAATAACTGACAAGGCCTACACGGTACCTCAAAGAACTGCACTCAGCCCACTCAAGTCACTGGAAAATAATACATATGACTGGTAAGCATCTGAAAAAGAAGTTATTGTTGTCTCACAGTACATGAATCAAGTGGATGTACAGCAGCAAAAAACAGAGCTTTGAAAATCAGCTGTAACCAATATAAAAATAAATTTAAAACTATTTATAAAAACAGTGAGACAGACAAAAATTCTTACAACTTTTGTTGAAGGGCTACGATGTAACATGGATTGAACACATGTAGACCCACAGCAGGATGATTATATAAGGCTGGAAGCTATGCACGCTAAGAGATGTTAGAGAGGCTGGGTGAGGAAATGCAGACCTTTTAAAGTAATACTGCCTGGTACCCATTCCATGGGTCCCAAATCTGCAGGTTCAAGGGAATCTTCTGACAGCGAAAACATGCCTGGGAAACCGAGATGAATGTACACCGTGTGCTCAGGAAAGGTGTCTAAAATGCACCTCATTTTTGATCTCCTGCTGCTGGGGTTCGCCATTCCAGCCACATTACTAACAATCTCCCCACTTGGAGAATCAGCACCTTTAACCTCCTGTTTCACACAGTTTGCAATTTGTGCAGAGGATAAATGGGAAGAGGGGGAACCAATGAGAGATTAGCTGTAGGACTTTTGACAGGCACATGTCACTCAAATTTCCCATTAGGAAGAAGAATTAACCAAAGGCTCAGCCTGCCTCCCCAGAACCAGAATAGGGCCAGAAGTAATCCAATGGTTTGGCGGCCAGCTCACAAAAAAAGCGAGTTGCAAAATGGAGCTCAGGAGCAGACAATTCAAAGACCTGCAAAGATATAAATGATAACCAACGTCCAAAAATATATTCAGGTAAGGTAACGTAGAGGATCTGAATGAGAGGCAGAATTGCAGGAAACAGATTTCAAAAGGTAGATTGTACTCACATTTAAAGCATATGAAAAGCAGCAGAATTTCTAAAATGATGCGGTTGGGCAAAAGGGTGTATGCGTTTTTTTCGTGAATATCTTCAGGAAAAAAACACATGCAGAGTTTTTGCCCAACCAAGCAAGAGGGAAATGCAAATCCGCACAACAAAGAAGTCTCAATTTCCACTGCTCAGAAAGGCCATCCAAAAAATGTGTACAAACCAGAAATGCAGGAGAGGCCATTGAAAACAGGGAGCCTAGTCACGCTGATGGGTGGGGTATAAATATCCAAGAGCCACTCTGAAGAAGTGTATGCTGTTTTTAAAACATCTAAAATACAAAGCCCCGGAGCAAGGGGACTTCAACTCATGGACATATAACTTGGGAAGACTAAATGTCAATAAGACACAGGCACCCCAAAGTTTAGGGCTGCTCTGCATACAAGAACCTCAACTTTGGTACACCTAAAATATCCCAGGAAAAAGAGAAATGCATAAAGAACTTGTGGTAATTTTGTACAACGGAATATCACTCAGACGTGAAATCAATGTATATAAGGCCAGTAGCAGCATAAAGAGTGGATTTAGGTATGATGATTTTAAGGGAAATTAGTCACACAGAAAAAGAATCTTATCATAAGATATCACTTATAGAGGGAATGTCAATATCACAACACATGAACTGAATTAGGAAAGAGAACAGAGTCTCACATTTAGCAAAAATCTCTTATGCCTGCTTCAGGGGAAAGGAGAGGTGGGGTGATGCATAAAACCAGAGTTTGATATTAGCACAGGTACCATTCCATAAACAAAATACAGAATAGACAAGACCTACACCTTCCTCAGTGAACGGGACTCAACACCCCTATGCCCCACAGAGGAATATATCTGACTACTAAGAATCTTAAAACCTGTGTATTGATATGTCTCCGTAAGGGAATCAATTGTGTCTAGACTGGCATAAACACGTCAGTGAAAATCAGCTCAACCCCATTATAAAAATGAATTTCAAAAAAACAGCGAAATTCTTACACAATTCCTTCAGGGGTTCTGATGAAACCTGGAATGACCCTATCTGCAAAGACAGCTGGATGAGACATAAGGCTGGACACTTGGGACTAAGAGGACTGGTGAGATTGGGAGAGAAAATGCAGACCTTTTAAAGTAGTAATGCATGACAACATTCCATGTGTCCCAAATCTCCAGGTAGAAGGGTATATCACTACAATTATAACATGTATGGGAAACCTAGAAAATGGACACCCTGTGATGGCGAAAGGTTTCTAAAACTCTCCTAATTTTTTCCTCTCCTTGTGCTCCACTTCGGCATTCCAACTGCTTTACTATCAATCTCCCAACTTAGGAGAGTCATCCCTTATAACCTCCTGGTTCGCACAGTTTGCTAGTTGTGCAGAGGATGAAAGGGAAGAGGGAGAACCAATCAGAGAGTAGATGTAGGCATTTGGACGGGCACATGTCACTCTAAGTTCCCGGCAGGAAGAAGAATTAACCAAAGCCTCAACCACCCACAGGGAACCAATAGAGCGAGCCCTGGAACCAGTATAGGTCCTGAAGCAAAATTGTGGATTTGCGGCCAGCTCACAAAGATGGGATTTGAAAATTGGAGCTCAGGGGCACAGCAATTCACAAACCTGCAGACTTTTAAAGGACTACTCTCTTCCAAAAATCTGTTGAGGGAAGGCAATGAAGCGGCCTTGAAAATGAGGCAGAATTGCACAAAACATATTT